>NC_060253.1:19993620-20303733 GCF_921293095.1 Ischnura elegans
TTCACACCCGCTCCTTCATAAATGTCATGCCTACCATAATCACTTGGTGAAGCTGGTAGAGAATTCCCACTAAGTGGAGTTAATCCACTAGTTGCTGGTGAGGGAGTGGAAAAGGTAGTGGACAAGGAAGGACTGGGAAGCTGACGCTCCACTTGCCTTCTCATTTCGGTCTCAAAATTAGAAACAAGCGTTAAAGTTTGTAATTTTATTTGGGTAATGAAATCTGGACTAAGTTTCTTAACTGTTTTAGCAATACTTTTAAAAAATAAGTCCACTTCATCCTCTTCTTCCGCTAATAAACTTTCTATGATAGTTTTGCGTTCATGGTCCCTTTCTTTTAGGTGCATTAAAAAGTTATCCTTAGCACTTTTTTTCACTTTATTGGCTCCACCAACATTCACTCTGTCTGCCGAGTTCACCGAGGAACCAGATTCCCCACTTACGCATATTCCTTCGATCTGCTCACATTCAGGTTGGGGTTCACTTACTTCCCTCTCGGATGTGATTTCTACATCAGCCGTATCCTTTTCATTGGATATGGTCTTTCTGGGGGCCTCCGTTGATTGTTAGAAAGATAACTTTTCTTTTAGCTGCCACTTTTTTCTTTCCATATCGGGAGCAGCCGCTGAGCCTGTCGGTGACCTTGCTCTTTTTCTCCTGTCATAAGTTTCTTTAATGTTTTTCCATCGTTTTTTACAATCTGTCACTGAAAGAAGGAAAACATTTTATCAAGTATTGAATAAAGATTGTTGAAAAACAAAAGTATAATTATACTCTACTTTTCGCAGGTTTTTGGCGACTGGAGAGTCTTATCATTCTCTACGGTTTCAATTCCGAATATCTGCCGGTAAAATAAGCAAGATTGTTGCTTCTACATTGAGCGTCCTGAGAGAAAAGCTAATGCCATTGTATTTGCCACCGTTATCGCCTGAAGAAGTATTAAGTAAAACAGATCAGTTCTACCAAAGATGGAATTTTCCAAATTGTGCGGGTGCTATAGATGGAAAGCACATTCGGATTGTCTGTCCTAGTAAGACTGGTTCCCTTTTCTTCAATTATAAGGGCTATTTTTCCATCGTTCTGCTGGCTTTGGTTGACGCCAACTATAAGTTCATGTACATTGATGTTGGCTCCTACGGAAAGGAAGGTGATAGCGGAATTTTTGATAGGTCAGACATTGGGAAAAAAATTGCTACTGGGTCCCTGCTTCCTTTGCCGCGTAAACTACCTAATTCTGATAAGGTACTTCCATGTGTGTTAGTTGGTGATGAAGCCTTCAGATTACATACAAATATGATGAGACCCTACCCAAGAACTGATGCAGCAGCTAACGAGCGAAAAGCTATTTTCAATTACAGGCTTAGCCGTGCTCGTCGAGTTTCCGAAAACGCTTTTGGATTGTTGTCCCAAACCTTCAGGATTTTTTACACTCCCATTCATTTACCTTCACGAGTTGATGACGCCATCATCGTTTCTTGCTGCTTACACAACCTGCTAAGAGATGACTTCATTTCATCACATGGAAAAACCAACTGTGATTTTGAACCGGCAAAAGATTTGCCTTGTCAAAATCTAATTAGTTTGGCTGGCACTGGAGGTTTTGCAAATCAAGAAGGTTTTTCTGTGAGAGATTCTTTTGCAGACTACTTTATTGGAGAGGGCAGTGTAGGATGGCAAAACCATCATGTGAACAGAACGGACAAAAATTAATGCCCTCCAATTTTTTAATGTTATTTTTAAATGATTTAAGTAGTATTATTGATAAATTTAAAGCATACATAAAGCACTCGGAGAAATTACTTCGATCCATTTAAAATATGTCAGCCAAGGCATTAGATACAGGTAAAATGAAATCACTTGAGGTCGCAAGAGAAATTTTGTAATTTGTGGATGTATTGCTCGTAAAAATTCAAAATGCTTATTGTCTATTATTCATATGGAGAGAAAAAATATTATGAATGTATTATTATGAATAAAGAATTACCAAATCATCAAATTTCTCATTTATAATATGCCATCGAAATGCAAGTAAAGTGTTGCCCACGGAGCTATCGGATTCCTACTGAAAGCGGTGCTGAAATTATGCAAAATTACCCTTTGGAAACTTTGCCTTGATATGAAACAAAGCCCTTACCACTGAAGTTATTATCCACCATTCCCAAGTTAGCAATTAATTAAATATTGTATTATATTAGTGAAGCCAATTGCCGATTAGGAATTACGTAGTAGGTATTTAATGACAGCTTATATCCACACTAGTGCTAGAAGAAACCCGGCGCAGTTACACATCTACAGTCGAAGAAAATTTTCTCTTTCCAAATGTTGTCTTTCACACGTATGTCCCGGTATAAGGGATGGTGCAAATCATACAGTGCTGGATGGTCTCTCACCTTTTCAGTCAACTTTTCGTCTTCTTCCGATGAAAAATTCAATTTTGTGGTGCTGCACGCCATGATATCACTTCATTCACCGGCAAATAATCGCTGGCGACTGCGATTCCTACCCCTCTCTGGGCAGGATACCATAATCGCCCAGCGATCAAAGTAAGCGACTCCCGCAATAGTCGCGTGTTGGAAAATGGTTACATTGTAGAGCAACGTATGCAGGCTGTCGCGATCATCGCTCAGCGATCATCGCCCAGCGATCATCGCTATAGTCGCTCCTTGGAAAACGTACCTATAAGAAACTTTTTTCAAAGGAAAACTCGCTCTCTGCACGTTTTTACTATCATCAGACTTCAGATAACATTCGAAAAAAAAAAAAATATATTTCGATCTATTATACTATAAAATTGGTGGTCTAGATGAATTCTCCGAATGTGATTCATAATCGCAGTAATTTGATTTGCCGTGACCGGCGGTTAATAAAAGAACGGAGAACGCATGCATTACTTCCCGATCCTGTGGTTTCCAATTTTTTCTCTGAGAGTTGCTCATGAACACGAGGTATTTCAGGGTTCGTCGGTTTGCCGCTCTTGCCGACATTTTCATGTTTCCGAGGCCTCTTAGGCATGTTCGTCGCAGCACCCGTGTGCCAGGCGTATTCTCCGCGCGGGCAAGGCTGACACCGCGGCCGCTTCGGTGTGTGGCAGACTTTATGCCCCAAAATAATAATAATAATAATAATAATTTGTCTTTATTATACAAGCGAATTTAGGACAGAGTTGTCCTCTCTTACAATTAACTTGTTAGACGTTCACAAACATCCATGCCCTGGATGGTAGTCAAGCCACCCAGGCGGGATTCGAACCCGCGACCTCTAGGTTGGCAGACGGGGACTTTACCCCGGCGCCACCGAGGCCGGCAATAATCATCTATGCTCAAAACATGTCTCCTGGAATCGATGGAATCGGAACAGACTTGAGGCGATCGATTCTCGATTCCGATTCCGTGCCTGAGAATCGGCGGAATCGAGAATCGACATTTGGAATCGACTCATCCCTAGTTTATCATCCTAAACCCCCCTCTCGCTGTGCCACTGCGTACAAGTGATCTTAATTATCTCTCCATATCTGTTGCCATTTTAGTGCCTGCCAATTAACTATGCTGGTGATTATTTTTGTTATATAAGTGTTTTGTTTTATAAGTGCTTGACGACTTTTGACTTGTATTCAGGTGACCTCTTTTTGGCTGAGTATTTTTTATCTATTGAGTGACAACAATGTAAACGTGATGATTCTTTTATTTTTCCCAAATCATTCAACTATTCATTAAATCCTCAGTGGCCATGTGGGCCAAAATGGTGGTCTATCATGTTTCTTCATAGTGACCATTTTTAGTATGATCACTTTTCATTCTTGTCATCTCAGTAGCTTTACATTCTTATGTCCCTTAAGGTCATTATAGTAATCACTCTTTGAATATTGCAGCAGATTCCCTGTTATTCGAAGCTGGTCTCAGAGGGCCACATATGAGGCCCAAACGCCTAACAGCATGACCATTTTCTGGCTGTGTCACTTGTAAGAATCCTTGACTTTATGCAATTTGTGTGCCTTGTCACACCAATGCGTGGGTGCACTCAGTGGGGAGCAGAAGTGGGCAGCTTCCCTCCATCCTCCCTAGAAGCAAAATTCTATAGCGAAAAAATCGGGAGTTGATTGTAAAGGATGTTTTGAACAATTTTCTATAAACCTACGAAAAATGATAACTAGTGTAAGACATGCAAATAAAATTAAAATAATTTTAAAGACTAATAAAGCTCTGTTATAATTTTCTTAAAATGCTGGTTCCGCTCACCTTATCGGTGCTAAAATTTTACAACTTGAATGACAATTGTCTAGTTTTGATCCTGGGCACACCCTTGTACCAATACATGTATATTCAGGACCTTCCGTTCTAATGTTGGAACTTTCAGCCTAGAGGCCCTCTTCCTTGCCCTGACCTCAGGGGTAGGTGTTGCTTAGCCAAACCTCTGTGAACATTATTATGTACTGGGAATACCTGTCTCCTAGGCAGAGTTGCATCATTCTTACTGACCGAGGAATAAATGATTTGGGTGTATTATTTGACACCCACACCTCAACCTGCCCCTGCAGCCCAGGTAAGGAAGAGGTTGGGATGGCAAGTACCTCTCTGCCTCAGCCTTTATTCTGTGGTCAGTGGCAATGTTGCTCCCCCACCTACCCCCAAAGTACCAGGTATTCTCCAGCTCAGTGGCGCAGCTAGGGGGAGGGAGGGGGTTTGGGTGATAAAACCCTCCCCAAAGCTCAGAGAAACTTTTTAGTTTAATCCATTCTACTTCATTTGATTAATTAACTTATAGAAGAGTGTAAGGATTAATAAAATATCCCTCAGAAAGCCATAAAACTCACCATTTAGAACCATTTTTCTTAAAAATTTCCGGGGACGGCTCCTGCGCCTATCGTTTATCCTGGCGGGTATACCACACACCCTAGGCCTTTTTGCCTCTAAAAACGCCCCCTAGGCCTTATTCCTAGCTGCACCCCTGCTCCAGCTATTCCCTTTCGTATGAGATTCTTATCAGGGGCGCAGTTACGAATTAAGGCTGGGAGGGGGGGGGGTTTAGGTGCAACTAATACCGGGGGTATGGAATACCCACCAGGATAAGTGAGAGGTGCGAGATCAATAAATTGCAGAATTTTAAGATAAATGGTTCAACCGCTTGTTACTGCAAAAGAAGTGTATGGCATTTATAAATTGAATCTTGAAGTAGAACAGCATAAGGCGCTGGCAGCTGTTAATGTGTCACATGCTGATTTGTGGCACAAGAGATTAGAGCATTCATGCGTATGATATTTTTGTCATGTCTAATTGTGATGATGATAAGTGTTTGTTGAAGAAGAGCTTGAAAGACAATTTTGATTGTAGAGACCGTGGCTCTTTGAAATATTTTCTGAGTGTGAGTGTTTTTCGTGATAGAGAGAATAAAAATAATTTTCTCTCCCAAAAGGCCTATCTGACAAAGGTTCTCTCGAAGTTCGGAATGCTGGAGTGCAACGCGGTGAAAACTCCTTTTGAGAGTGGGCTGTATTTGCAGAGAAATGCGAGTGAGATGCCTAATGTGCCACACCTGAACTTGATTGGGTCCTTGATGTATCTAAGCCTGTGGTCCAGACCCGACATAGCACAGGCAGTAAACTATCTCCGCCAGTTCAATAGTTGCTATAGTGATGAACATTGGGCGTGTGCTAAGAGAGTGCTGAGATACCTCAAAGGGAGTCTAGACCACCGTCTTGTGTATTGTAAAAATGATGAGGGACTGTGTGGATACTCAGATGCTCTAAGGCTGCTTCCTTTGTACAAATCCTCCAGATATTCCTTCCATCTCAACCCTTAGTCTTCGTTTTCAATTATTAGTTCACAGTTTTCGTCCTTTATGGTATTACTTTTTACACCCCTTTCCTTAAAGTACTTTCTCTCTATCCTATAAGCACCCTCAACTTTTCCATATACAAGATTATTTTGTTCGCCATCACAAATATTTTTCATCCACGCTTCTCTAGCCTTCCTCGCTTTACGACATATTTCGTTCCTTATTCTCTTGTAACAATTCTGCTCTCCCTCTGTTTCCGCAGCCTTTTATTTTCTTCTTTCTTCAATGAAATCTAATACTTCGCTACTTAATAACGACTTCTCTTTTACCAAGGGCTTCCTCAGCTGCTGCCTGCAGACCACTTCTAATGGTTTTCCAACTTTCTTCCACTGATTTATTGGTGGTATTCCCCCTTATTCTCTTTTCTACAGCTTCTTTAAAAGCCAGTTATTGCTAAACCACCTTCAATTTTTCAACTTGCCGGATGTTTTCTCGACTTTCTTCATTATTTTAAATTTTAGTTGGCATTTCATCACAACTTAGTTATGGCTACTGTCGATATCTTCCCCTGGGTAACTTTTGCAGTCTCTCACCTGGTTCCTGAATCTTTGTTTCACTAGAATGTAGTCAATTTGGAGTCTGATAAGGTCTCCTGTCATAATCCACGTGAATCTTCTTCGCAGGGGATTTTTGAATAAAGTGTTGGTAATTACTAGCCTATGCTGAGTGCAGAATTCAAGTAGCCTTTCTCCCCTTTCATTTGATTTCCTATTCCATATTTACCACCTATCATTCCGTCTTGACCTTCGCCGATGGCGGCGTTCCAGTCACCTAAAATGATTATCTTCCCCTCTTACCTGCTTAATTAACTTCCGTTATATCTTGGTAGACATCTTCTACTTCTTCATCGTCATAATCTGATGTTATAATGTTAGGTCCGATCTCCGAGAAACGGAGAAGCCGTTCCGAATTGTTTTCCGCTAGGCAGCTGAGTGTCCCTTTCCCTCTCACCTGGCCGGCGAAGGCGTTAAGGGGTAAAAATTGTTCCAACTGCCACAAAATTAGACGGCAAAGCTGGGTCTGGGATTTCTAAGGGGCCGTGGCTCTTGGAAAACGCGCGCGGAGCGTCGCATGTATCATGATATAAAGTGAGTGGAGCAGTTGTTAAAGTAAATGTTTCCTTGCTCGTAGTGAAATGTACGTCGATGTACCGACCAGTATGGTCTCCAACTTCGCACATGAGAAGAGAAGCTGCTGCCCTCTTCCCCGAGTGATGAGAGGCATAATTATAATTATTGGCGGCCCCCAGTCGCCAAGTCACGGTATCTTCGCAGGTTTCGGTACCATTAAATGGTCTACCTAACCCAAGGATAGACCAACACCTCCTTAGAACACTGTCGGTTTTTTTTGCGCGACTGCTCATTCGACGAGAGATCTCGCTTATCTCGCAGCTAACCTCTATACTCGATCGACCATCCGCAACCAGGTTGACGCACTCGGTGGCTTTGACCTCACAATCAGTAGCGACACATCATTAATGCTAACGAAATGTGGTGGTGGTGGTTTCGTAAAATCTTCATGATTTGCATGCATACAATTGTATGAAGCCAGGTTGTACTCAAATATATAGTTATATTGTTTCTATTGAGTGACATGTATCCTTCAGACTTTCCTCCCTATTCAATTCATATCTCAAGCTATCGCTTGAAGTGTGGGGAAGTGCTATTAAATTTGCAGTGAATGAAAAACAACATTTCCAAATTAATAATTTTATTTAATCATCCTCAGGTATTCTATTTCTACGCCATTACTGACTGTTTATGACCGCTTTTCTGAGTGAAATGGTTTCATTAAGTTTGTTTCGATTTTCGAATGCACTTCCTTTTACACACATTTCCTGATACCAAGTATCCAGTTTCACAAACACACTTTCCATTCTTGCAGATTGATTTTTCCATCAGACACTCCTGGGTGCTATCGCAGCTCTCGCCCAGGCCAGCACCTGTAAGAAAATATAATGATAAAATATTGTATTGAAGTTAGAGATGTGCGAGTACTCGAATATTCGAGTTGAGTCGAGTGGTAGGTACTCGTCTCGAGTGTTTCGAGTTGCGTTACGAACGTCGAGTAGTTTCGGTAACAGAGCTGTCAAGGCCATTAAGTTCCGACAATTTGCCGACAGGAAGCGCTATCATGAAATGATATCGTTTTTCAAGGCGATGCGTCGTTCTAAAGCCTTAGTCTGGGAATTTCAGCTGCATATATACGTAGCAGTCATCCACTTTAATTGTCAACGTGGGCGCCGAATACCTTTTCGTCAGCCGCGGCGGCCTACCTTCTTCCTATTTTATTGTGCGATACTTTCATACTCTACCCAAATTTCTTAATTAAAATGCCGAGAGAATAGACAAAATTTGTTGAGACTTCTGAAATAAATGAAAATAAGTTATATAAAAATATAATAATTATTATTTTTTTCCTTTTCTTGACCTTATTTAATATATAATATGGTATTTCCCGGAGTATAGGTCATTTATACAAAAGTTAGCAGCCAACGTTTCGATTTATTTTCTTTTTCAAAGTTTAGAGATATGTCAAAATTTTTTGTATATTCCATTCTGTTCTTATATATATGTTTATATATACATATTTCTTTAAATTGTATTGTATTTAAAAAAAACCAATTGTTCCTTTTTTATGTATAAATAATGTGTATCGTCTTATTCTCTGTATTTTATATTGTTTCACACTTTTTCTAACATAGCCCTGAAGATGATTTAAGAAAATAAATCGAAACGTTGGCTGCTAACTTTTGTATAAATGACCTATACTCCAGGAAATACCATATTATAAAAATATAATTTAAGGTTTTGGTAGACACTGCCGGTTTTTGCCGATTTTGACACAATTACCATTAGCGTTCCTCATTATCATTTGCTTTTTACATAAGGCTTAGGATTCAGAATAGAAAATTCAACAGGGAATCAAAAAAATGATTAGAAAGTGCGATTTTCTGAACGTTTTGAATCGGAGTAAATACTTGCTTACTCTGAGCGAATAACTAAAACTTTTTTCGCACAATTTCCACAGAATTTTAAAATAATTATTATTAATAGTATTATTTTATTTTATATATTTAATTTAAGGAACATTCAGAGGAAAAATAAAGTTATTCATTCAAAAATATTTTTAAGATTTCAAAATTTGAGATATTGTTGTCCAGCATGTGACAATGTCACATTGTGACATATAAAAGTTTCGTTGCATAGGTAGAATAGGAGGGATTACACTACCAAATATTTTGTCTGATTTATAAAGCAATGGATGTAAGAAAGGCTTTCACCAAATTTTACCAATGAGCGCAGAATAATTTCGCCCCAAGAGCAGTTTGAAGTTTCAAGTTGAATTCCGCGCCAAAAACGTATTTCTCGGGCGACGCCAGGTTGATGATGTGTGAACCTTATGATGTCCGCATCGCTTGTATAAGGAGTGCATTGTCGTATACGTTATTTCGAGTATAAGTAAATACTAGATAAAACGGAGAATTTTAAATGAGTGGTAGAAAACCTTATGTATATTGTTGTGTGCCGAGATGTGAAAATACCTCTCGTTAAACGCCAGAAAAGTATTTTTTGTGGTGCCAAACGACCCAGACCGGGTAAGGCGGTGGTGCGACGCTTCAAGGAGACTGCATGTTCCTTCAGAAATAGGCTGTTATAGAATGTGTGAGGGCCATTTTAATGTAAATCTCTTCTGCTTCTCAAAGAGATTTAGTTCCCATTACTCCTTTTGTTGTCTTTGACCACACATCGCAAAAATTTCGTAGGTGCTTAAATATATACGCACTCAACGGGAAATTTTACTTTTTAATTGCAAATATATCATTCTGCTGCAATTCATGTTGGATATAATGATTATTTCGTGTGCATTTACTGCATATTTGCCCTGGTGTTCACTTTGTGTTTCTATCTTGCACATTAAAAGCCAACCACTGCAACGGAAAGGGTTGTGGCGGCCGCACCTCCTGCCTCGCCGCCACACCGCTTGCCCGGAGGCAAGTTAAAGCGCGCTCCGTCATCGCTTCCTTCCAAAAGTCCAGATAGCCCAGCGGTTGCGCGGTCGCCTCCCAAGCGGGCGGCCCGGGTTCGATTCCTTTCGGCCGGCAGTTCAGTGTGGAATTGTACACGAATCAATAAACATCGTCCAAACCATTCCATCGAATCTTCATTGTTAGCAGCCTACTTCGACGCCTGCTACATTGGTGACCCCGAACTACGAACGCAACCAGCAATGCCTAGCAAGGACGAAGAAATCGCCGAGCTTACTCGTCAACTGAACGACCTTCGAACAGAACTCCAGACGGCGGCTATGCAACACGCGGAAGCACAACAGGCGCTTGTTGGACAACACCAGCAGGCCCTCGCCGATCAGGCCCAACAATTTCAACAGGCATTTGCGGCTGAGCAGCAAAAACCGCAGCCACTTTTGCCGCCACAGCAACCACCGCAGCAGCAGCCTTCGCAACCTCCGCCACCCCAGCACGACGCCTAAGCAAATGCCGCACGACTCCAGGCAACCAATCAACAGGAGGCATGCCGCGTAGCCGTGAAACTACCGTCCTTCTGGCCAAGTAAGCCTTCAGTTTGGTTCGCACAAGCCGAGGCGCAGTTCGAACTTGCCAACATAACATGGGAAGAGACTAAATACAACCACGTCGTCTCCATATTGGACAACCATTTCGCCGAGGAAGTGGAAGACATTCTATCAAATCCACCAGCTCAAAACCGGTATGAACACCTGAAGAATGAGCTTATCCGCCGCCTTTCACTCTCCGAGGAAAAGAGGGTTAGGCAACTCCTTCAGGCTGAAGAACTTGGGGATAGGCAGCCGTCGCAACTCCTACGCCATCTGCGCTCACTCAACGGATCATTCCAAATCCAGGATACACTCTTGCGACAAATATGGCTGACGCGCCTTCCAATTACCATCCAAGCTATTCTGCAAGCACAGACAACACTGCCGCTAGACGAACTCGCCAAAATCGCCGATCGGATCGTCGAGATCACACCGCTGCCTCCACCACCAGCCCTAGCCGTCAACGCTGTTGCCAGCTCAACGGACACTTCAGCTCCCGCCGTCTGCGCTACAACAAGCTCAACAGATTTCTCTTCGCTGGCCAGACGACTGGGGAGCCTCGAAAAACAACTAACGGCTCTCCTCTCGCAACTAAACGATCAGCACCGGCGCTCACGCAGCAGTTCCCGCAGCCGAGACTATTTTCCCTCACGGTCCAGAAGCCCCTCCCAGACTTACCACCCAGCCGACGACGCCAGCTTGTGCTACTACCATCGGCGCTTCGGTAATGCAGCCAGGAGGTGCCAAGCGCCCTGCTCCCGAGCTACGGAAAACTCCAGCGGCGAGCAGTGACGGCGGCCACCGCCCGCCCTATAGGGAGCAGCCGCCTTTTCATTACTGATAAATACTCCCGTCATCGATTTCTCGTCGATACCGGCTCTGATCTGTCAATCTTTCCGGTAAAGTTCTGCAACGACAGACGAGTCGAAACCAACTACGATCTCTCCGCGGCCAACGAATCCCGGATCAGCACATATGGGACGATGCCACTCCGACTCAACTTAGGCCTTCGTCGTGATTTTGTCTGGCGTTTCACCGTCGCCAAAGTCAGCGAGCCACTCATTGGAGCGGATTTCCTCGATCATTTTCACCTGGTTCCGGATTTAAAAACTGCCCAGCTCATCGACCAAGTTACTGGCCTGTGTACTCAGGGACACCGTGCTTTTTCTCGTCAGGCCAGCATTCGGACAATCCCCGGCACAACAGCGTATCACCGCCTGCTCGCCAAGTTTCCTGAAATCACCAAACCTCCAGGCACTCCAAGAGAAGTGCGCCATCAAACACAGCATCACATCGAGCTTACACCTGGACCTCCCATATATCATCGAGCTCGACGCCTGGCCCCAGACCGCCTCCGCGGTGCTAAAGCTGAGTTCGATGCCATGCTCCGCGAGGGTACGGCACGTCGCTCCAACAGCCCCTTCGCCTCGCCTCTGCACATGGTCCGCAAACGAAACGATGGGTGGCGCCCATGCGGTGACAATATAGGAAGCTCAACAGTCGAACTATCCCAGATCGCTATCCAGTTCGCACTCTGCAAGATTTCTCCGTTGCCCTCCATGGCTGCAACATTTTTAGCGTTGTCGACTGCGCAAAAGCCTTCACACAAATTCCCATGGCTCCAGAGGATATCCCCAAAACAGCCATTATAACTCCATTTGGCCTTTTTGAATTCAACTTCATGCCATTTGGACTTCGGAACGCCGCGCAGACCTGGCAGCGTTTTATCGACGGAGCTCTAGAAGGACTTCCTTTCTGCTACGCCTATCTGGACGACATCCTTGTGTTCTCACACACGGAAGAGGAGCATCTTCAGCATCTCCACACCCTCTTCGAACGCCTTTCTCACTATGGAATCGTCATTAATCCAGCCAAATGTGTCTTCGGAGCTACAAAAGTCACCTTCCTCGGGTACTCCGTAACTTCTGATGGGTGCTCACCCCTACCCGAAAAAGTTGCTGCCATCAACGACTTTCCACAGCCGAAGACCATTCGAGACCTCCGTCGTTTCCTGGGTATGCTCAACTTTTACAGGCCCCACATCCCACACGCAGCTTCAGCCCAGACACCACTCAACGCGCTCCTGCAAGGTCCTTCAGTCAAGAGTTCCACGCCAATCACCTGGACTCAGGAACTTCTTCACAGCTTCCAAGAATGCAAAACCGGTCTCGCACGGGCTACCATTCTCACCCGGACCCTGAAGCTTCCCTGGCCCTCTTCGTCGACGCCAGCCAGACCACGATTGGTGCTGCTTTGCAACAACGCTCAGGTGACAATTGGCAACCGCTCGCTTTCTTTTCACGGAAACTAAAGCAGTCGCAACGGATGTGGAGCACCTATGACAGAGAACTCTACGCGATGTATCAGACAGTGAAACACTTCCGTAACATGGTAGAAGCCCGCGACTTCGCCATTTTTACGGACCACAAACCGTTGACTTTCGCCTTCAGCCATCGTACCAAGAACGCTGACAGATGCTCGCCACGTCAGTTCAAACACCTGGAGTTCATCACTCAATTCACAACTGACGTACGCCACGTCTCCGGCCAGAACAATGTCGTCGCCGACTGTCTGTCAAGAGTGGAATCTGTCAGCGCCTCTACACCGCTAGACTCCGTCGCCTTATCCCGTTCGCAGGACACCGACGAAGAACTTCGTGGACTCCTCGACAGCGGTACTTCACTCAAGCTTTCTCAAATGCCAATTCCTGGAACAACCGTCAAACTCTGGTGTGACACATCTAAGGACACGCCTCGACCCTATATCACACCACCGTTCCGTCGACGTGTCTTTGATCAAGTCCACAGTCTTGACCATCCCGGTTCCAACTCCACTCTTAAAAACATATCCAACCGCTACGTTTGGCCGTACATGTCCAAGGGCTGTCGCACTTGGGTTCGCAATTGCCTTCCATGCCAGCGATCCAAAGTGCATCGTCACGTGTTGTCTCCTCTGGCTAACTTCACCATACCTACAGCACGTTTCGACCACGTTCACGTCGATATCGTCGGACCTCTGCCTTACGCCTCTGGGTTCCGATATCTTCTCACGATGATCGACCGCTTTTCACGTTGGCCGACAGCAGAACCTCTTGCCGACATCACTGCCGAATCCGTCTGCCGAGGTTTTCTCCTAGGATGGGTTGCCCACTACGGTTGTCCAAAACGCCTCACCTGCGATCGAGGACGACAGTTCGAATCAGGACTCTTCAAAAAGCTCTGCGCCACCCTGGGCATTGCTCTTCACCCTACCACAAGCTACCATCCTCAAGCTGATGGAATGCTAGAACGTTGGCACCGCCCTCTCAAGACAGCACTAATGACGCACTCCCCGGAGTCCTGGATCGACGCACTGTCAATGGTTCTCCTCGGACTCCGCACCACCTGGCGCGAGGGCCTGAAGGCTTCACCAGCGGAACTCCTCTATGGAGAACGGCTGCGTCTCCCGGGTGATTTCTTCGCCGACTCTCCGGCAAGCATCGGTTCTGAGGATCTGGTCTCTCGGTTGCGTACTCACATGTCAAAAGTGAGACCAACTCCTGCAACTCATCATTCCAACAGCCGGAAAATCTTTGTTCACAAAGCTCTAGCCACGACGTCGCACGTCTTCCTGCGACAAGACGCAGTTCGGACGGCCCTCCAGCCACCATATCTAGGGCCATATCCAGTCATCACCCGCAGTGAGAAAACATTCACCATCAACATCAACGGGAAACCAACAGTCGTCTCCATCGACCGACTTAAGCCTGCGCACATTCTCCAGCCGGACGATTTTCAAGAAAGGACATCGAGACCTTCTGAACCGACCTCCGGAAAACCATCTTCCGCGCCATCGACCGGGACGTCGCCTTCGCCCGCGGACACCTCTGCCGCCCCCCCTCCAACGACGCGCTCAGGACGGACTCTTCGTTCACCTGTACGCTACAACGCCAGCTGTCTTTCCCCGGGGGGAGTAGTGTGGCGGACTCCTACCTCCTGCCTCGCCGCCACACCGCTTGCCCGGAGGCAAGTTAAAGCGCGTTCCGTCATCGCTTCCTTCCAACAGTCCAGATAGCCCAGCGGTAGCGCGGTCGCCTCCCAAGCGGGCGGCCCGGATTCGATTCTCCGTGTCGGAAAGTTTTATTATTTAATTTTTCTGGCCTTCTAGAATTCCCTTCTAGAAGTTTCTTTAATGTTCAAGAAAAGTAGGATAGAATATACTGGAAGTTGGCAAATTGAATAAATACTGCGGCCTTTCGGCCGGCAGTTCAGTGTGGAATTGTACACGAATCAATAAACATCGTCCAAACCATTCCATCGAATCTTCATTGTTAGCAGCCTACTTGGACGCCTGCTACAGAGTCTTCGACGTTAACCTGGTTATGTGTTAAATAGTACAAACTAATACATGATAATCTCAAATTTGTACTCCAGGAACACTATGTTATCGAATTACTCACGGTAAACAGAAATAAGCACATTTGACTCTCGGTGCCGCCAGATCAATAAATAGAAGAACAAATAGTAAATAATAAACACGGATAACTTTGCAAATCTTACAACAAAACAGAGAAACCGGAGGCAAATACTTACTGAATGAATACTAGCAAATAGTTTGAGCTATCATTAATCGAAAAAGAATAATTGACAAATAATATATTATAATGCGTGACTCCTCTTGCCAGACTTCAAACTGTACGTTAATGCTAACGCCAGGATTTTATCCACCATTTTTCTCTTTATTTTAAAAATTCGCATCGGCAATAATAAAAGCATAATGTCAAATACAGCGGAATTACGGTTGTAAAAAACCTGTTAATAAGTAGGAAAAGGAGCTGAAAAAATTATTAAAGACAGTCCCGACCCCTCAATCTTCACTACCCGAGCTCAAAGCGTTGCTCACTAGTCCACCGCCGTGGCGACCCGTCACGTGACAAAAATCATATAATCAAAAGCGGAATGTCAGCGGGGTGCAGCAGATAACTACAAAAGGAGTATAGGATACTAAATTTCCTTGAGAAGCAGAAGTGATACAACAAACTTTGTCCTAAAACTTTTGAAAGTGACTTTACGTGTAACTATGATGTAAATATAAGTGAACTTACGGATATTTTCATGTAAAAATCCTCATCTCTGAGTTACCCTTTCATTTTGATGACAATTGTTTACCATTTTTCATAGTACAAAACTGCTTTGAACATTTATCAGGAACATAGGTGGATCAAAGCGAGACCTCTGCTTTAAAAAAGTGCTGTTCCAACGAAATTTGAATGCTAATCCTAAGAGAAACGGAGAGAACCCCGAATTTCCTCCCTTCAGAGGGCAAGAAAACAGCTATAACTATAGCACATTTGTTCATTTATTTCACAATTTACATCCGGAAACTAAAAACCAGTAATAAGTAAAGGATTTTATGATGGTAAGTCCACAAATTAAAACATCCACGATAATTGCCGTGACTACTGCCTCTTTCAAAAGTGTAAACATTTCATCTTAAGAAGTTTCATTTCAATGAAATGATTCTTTCTGAGACTAAAAATTGTCCAGAGTCCTTGTTAATAATGACAGTACACTTCCGGTATCTGCCAGAACAAAATTAACATTGTGTTTCGCCATTACGGTAAACTTTTGGCCACTATTTCCACGAACGCAGTGTGTTTACGGCTTCTTCAAGCATTACTCTCGCGACATTCATGAGGTTCACACGTCACGCAGCGTCAGCCAATGGAAATACGTTTCGCGCTGTGGGCGTGGCTGAAGCTCCTAGCGAACTTTCAAAGCTACTTATCTCGGTTAAAATTTTTTTATTTTTTATTTGAGCTCTAAAATTTGGCGTGTGTGTTTTTCATTCCTACCTTTTTGGTTTTAAATAACGAAAACCAATTTTTAATTTTGAGTGTTCCCTCCTATTAAATGTATTTTATAAAATACCTATAGTGAACCATAAGCACCGTATTGGCATGCATAATTATGCATAACTGTCCATTAAACTATGGCGCAAAAGTTGTGGCTTGTAACTGTGGTACATAACTGTTGTGTTCACTATTGCGTGTATATCCCTGATAGTAACGTGCTGAGTCGAAATTTAACTTGGTTTTATGAATCAATTCTGAATATTGAAGTCCTGCACGTTGATTTTCAATGTGGATAGAAAATCCGCCGAGCCTGAGATAAACACGATTAACATATTATCAATATCTAAAATTTTAATTCAATTTGTACAACAGAAATAGCATTGAAAAGTTATTCATTTTAAGGGTGAGGTTTTGTTTTGCAGTGATTTTTTTGTGATAAATTAAATTTTAGTTGCACGGAGACCTATCAATAAGAAAATTAAATGTATTTTATAAAATAGCTTTTGTGCACTATAAACACCGTATTATTATGGACAATGCTGCAAAACTTTCCAATACAGTATGGCGCAAAACTGTGGTACATCACTGTGGTGCATAACCGTTGTGTGTACGAATGCGGATGTATCCCAAATGATGATATGCTACGTCGAAACCTAGTGCGGATTTAATAAATATATGAATTCCTGGCTTTTCATTTAAAGAGAGAATAGCATATTCCTGTAAGTCATGCCTGAGATAAGGGCGACCCACATTTTATCAAAATTTACAAATTTCTTTCAATATTTTTACATTCGAGAATTAGCATTGAAAATATTTATGCATTTCGTCTATCATTTCATCTAGAATATAAATTATGATTAACTGTTCTTTTTTTTTAGCTTGCTTGCCTTGAAATTCGGATCGCTGTATCAACAGCGTCGCGAGTGGGGACTTTTGTAAACCCATTAAAATTCCCGATGAGCGACGTCACATTTATGGCCAATAGGGGAATATCCCATTGTAGTATTCGTGGTTTTAATATAGGAAAATAGAAATTGATATTTTACAATATTGAACTCAGCAGGGAGAATCGCTGCAGTCGAGTCGTGAATTCATTTCTTACCCAGGGTGCAGGCAGCATCTCCGCTTTTGCCGTAGAATGGCATCACACATTCACACACACCGTCGCCGTACTCTGAGCTGCAAGATGAATTACCGACGAATTCGCAGCCAAGTGATTTGCTGCAGAAGCTGCCAACAGCCGTCTTTCCTGCGTTAGATGAAAATTCATCATTAGCCACGATCTTTAAATTGGAGTTTTTACAGTTCCATACTTGGAATACGTCACACATAAAATGTTATCTATGAAGCTTTTCCTACGCACTCGATTGCCGGACTTAAGGACTGTGATAACACGATCGATCATGTGTTTCTGAACATAAAGGGACATTTCCTTTTGACGAAGTCACTTAGAAGTATCTTTTTATGTAAACGAATCGCTGGATTATTTATATTCTCTACAAGCCAATAGTTCTAGATTTCGAAAATGGAAATTATTTTGCGATTGTCTTTTAAACACCAGAGCTATGATACTTTATTTTTTGCTCTTACTCCGGGCTATCTGATTATGCTTCTGCGACCGCAAGTTCTTTGTTGCATGTTCTCAGCACAATAATAACCCAAATATGATAAATAATAAATATGAAGTCTTAAAAATATCTAAATTTAAAATTAAAAATTTACCAAATTTGAGATACATTTCAGTTATCGTGAGATAGTATTTAAACTTTCAGCTTATTCGTATTTTTGGTCCGGTAACAAAATCAAGTGGTTTTGATACTGTAAATACAAAATATTGGTATTATTAAAATTCATTATTAAAAGTAATTCATGGGGAGTTATCAGATACTAGTGCTGTCAGTAACAGATCGTCACATGTCTTCAGAGGCGGTCTGGACAGGTCGGCTGGTCGGTTATAGGAGCGCTGTGGGGATCCCCTAAGCTCTGGGTCCTCGATGATTACCGACCAGCAGGGAAATGGGATATCTTAGCGTAGCCATCTCGGCGCGGCTGTTTTGGCGCGGCCGTCTTGGCGCGAGCCACCTTGGTACGAGGTCATCTCGGCGCGGGTCACCAAGGCGCAACACGCTTTGGCGCGAGTCACCTTGGCGCGAAAGTGGGTTTTTACCCTCTCTTTTCGGTGAAATACAGTGGTAGTTTGCAGGTTTGGCTGATTATGCTCGATAAAATTATGTTATCAAATATTTTTATCGTTTATAGAGCAATAATTAATTAGCATACATTTTAAGCTTAACTTGTAAAAGAAATCGGCGGAGGAATTTTTAAAATTTGCGATCATATGCAGAATAATGAATTCAAATTCGGGTGTCTTCCTTGTTTTTACAGTTAAATCACTATTGAATAAGCGTTTTGTGTGGGGTTAAAGCTTTTTCTCATCAGTTGTATTCTGTCATTGAACTATTGAGGCATTTCGTGTATCTATAATCAAATTTGATTAATTGAGCAATTGAGATGCTACCTGATCCTTTGTTTTTTTTCTCACTTTCGTCATGTCTTTAGCCTGACTTGCATATGAAATAGTAATGGATGGGGGAATATTAAAAACATGCGATCATGTGCAGAAGAATGCATTCAATTTCTGGTGCATTCATACTTTTCTGTCATTTTTGGGCTGGGTTGTTATATTTTACGCGCAAAAACAGGCAATTTTTTTTTACAAAAAGCAGAAATAGCAATGGGCGGATGACTTATTAAAAGGATGCGATCATACATTGAAGCATGCATTCAAAATTGTGATTCTCGGTTTTTTCACTTGGCAGATAAGAGAAATCAAAATTCCTCTCGCCTTCTTTGCTTCAAGTACAATGATGCTCATTAAAGTTAAAAGTGGTAAAATATACACACCACTGAATTACGATTACGTTTGTCCATACCATTTCTGCTTCGCGCCGAAAAAAGCGAATGACACTCAAAGTCTTTTGGACTTCCGTCTCCGAAAAACCCGTTCTTGGACGCATCATGCACTTACAATAGCAACCGTGCCTGCAAGTAAATTTTTGAAGCAACCAATTCATAAACTGCCAGGGTTCTGTACGCCACGATACACGATGAAGAGCTCGCGGCTCCGAGAGACTTTCTCTTTTCTGTTGCCTTGTTTAGGCCTGCCTCGCTAGGGAGAGAAAATGCGATATCCAGACTTCAAACAAAATTAACGTCAAACGACATTGAATATACTGCAGGAATTTAACGTGTATGATCTACGTACCTGCAATACTTGCATTCTACAGTACACAACAGTACCAATCAATTTTCATTTGTCCCATTCGTTTCAAAATTAGCAGAGATTTGCATTGTTTACAACAAATCCATCAATTTTAGTGGTGCAAACCATTTGTTTCCCGCAAGCTACGAGGGTCGATAGAAAAAGGTATGAAAACAAATTCTACTGGTTCATTTTTTTTATATTTTCCATTATAGTCTCTCTTCAGCTCTAAACACTTTGTAAGCATTTTTCCTATCATTTCTAGCCATCCAAAAAATAGAATTCCGGTATATCCTTTACATAGGCATTAATTTGGGTGACGGCCTCCTCCTTAGATGTAAATCCTTGTAAATCAAGCGATTTCTTCAAGTTTTGAAACGAGATAAAGTCACTGGACGCCAATTCTGGTGAATACGGTGAATTTTGTAATAACTGAAACTTTTTTTCTGTAAATTTGGCCATTGCAACTGAATACACGAGCAACCGTGCATTGCCTTGTTGAAGGAAAAACTTTTTCTGTTTCAAATAAGGACGCTTTTCTCGATTTCTTTTATCAACCGCCCTAATAACGGTGCGTAATACTCTCCTGTTATTTAAAAATTGAAAATTCCGTTCTTTTACCAGTTATTTTGTCGTTATAGTAAATTGATGAATCCATATTTCATCAAAAGTTATGTATCAATGCGGGAAATCCCCAGGATTGCGAAGGGAAAGCGCCAAAACAGCCTTTGAGTTGACCACGCGATTATGTTCATTCTCCATTGTGAGCGAAGCCATATACTTTTCACACCCAAATTTTCGTGCAAAATTAAAGCAAATGTGCATTGCGATATGCCTCGTGGCTTTAACTACATCGCGCACTTTGATTCGACAATCACTTGAAGCCATATCGTGGATTTTGTCAATCATTTCGGGGTTAGATTCTTTTACACGGCATCAGGAACAATGTTCATTTTTTTGGACGTACGGCCAAGTTTAAATTCATTAACCTAATTGTAAATATCTGCACACAAAAGAAGTTTATACTACTCAGCTTTGATTTCCTTTAGCGTTAACTCTTAAAAAAAAAACAAACGTTTCATCTCCGCATAAGACTCCCTTTTATCCATTTTTATAAACAAATGAAAGTTGTTCACTACAGTTGGTAACAATAATGAAAATAAGAGATGGATACAGCTGAAAATTTAACAGCTGATTAGCCACGAATGCCTCTTTCTGATTAACATTAATTTTGATGCTAAAAGAGCGATTATTGGATATTCTAAGGACGTATTGAACGACCCTCTACTAACACTAGATCTGCCTTTATTATATGAAAATTGCAAGTAACTGGAACGAAAACTACTGTAATACCAAGCGCCCATATTGGGGCAACTTGATTTTACGCGCAAAAACCGGGTGCTATTGCTTTAGAAAAAATTGAGTACAGGAAATACTAAAGAGCCGAAGGTTGCTTACAAATTAAACGTTCCAGCGTAGAAATAAACTTTCTTTCATATGCTTTCTGTTAGAACTCTTCAAACTCGGGTGTTTTGTTTTTTTTACCGAAGCAGTATTGCGGAAACCCCACGAGGAAACCCATCCAAAGACAAATAGATATGACGACCACAGACTTTGTTTGGAATGTTGGAATGGAATGATGGAATGTAAATGTTTGTAACGTGGATGGAAAGATGGAATGGATTCACAATGCAATTCAGCAATATCAGCCAAATGAAGATGAAATACCTAATAGACGACATGTCCTATTTTGGTGCAAATGCATCCATCCAATGCATCTCTATAATCGTGTAAACGTGGTATCCTAATGTGATTCGAAAATTATTTCGATAATTTTCATTGTTATTGCGTGGCATATTTTAATACGTTTGCTCGTTTTATGTAATCAATGAAATCTACTAACTACCATCCTAATAAGTTCAACAGACTCAGGCTTCAATCGGTGGAAGTTAGACATATTTAAATAAATAAAAGATCGTAATACTTTTCCACAACTTTTTTTGCGGAAAACCCACGAGGAACGGTCTTGTACCAGATGATGGCTGAGTGAGCCGAAACGCAGTAAATAAATTTGTGGAAAAGTGCTACGATATTTTATTTATTTAAAATACCATCCTATTTCACCACAAAGAAAACGCTTTCGCGGCAGAAAGAAGCGGTCACTTTCGCGGCAGAACGTCCAGCGCCGAGGTGACTCGCGCCAAGACGTCCCGCGCCTAAGGGACCCGCGTCGAGATGGCCTCGTGCCAAGGTGGCTCGCGCCAAGCCGGCCGCGCCAAAACAGCCGCGCCGAGATGGCTGGTCGGTATTCACAGAGGGCCATGAACTTAGGGGGCCCCCTCAGCGCTCGCATCTACCGTGTAAGGTACAATAAAAAACTCTCACAATCAGAATACTTAAACTAAAGTTTTCTTTGCTGTAATATAATGCTACGTTTTTGTTTGTTGTACGCATAATGAGTGTAAAAATATTTCATGTAAAGCAATAAAATAAAATTGTCAGAAGATAAAAGGGAACCCCACGCTTTTTTAAAAGGGTTATTCGAAAATGTTATTTTGGAGGTGTTTTTAAATTCCTGCGCAGTTTTAACGAAATACGTCACCAAATAATAGATGGTAGAACAATTATACATAATTTAATTTCATAATCTATGACATTCTCACTTTTCATACTGTTTGAGTCGTTCGCGCCTGGTATCGCTGTTGGTCTACCAGGGAGCCGCGAGGGGCGCTGACGCACCGATCGCACGAGACGAACGATGATGTGTCGTCCAGGGACTTGAACGGGAGCAGTCAACCCAGGCAGTCATGAGCAGTCATCCAGTCATTCAGTCTGTCGCCGAGTCATCAAGTCACCAGTCTGTCTGCTAGTCTCTGTGTAGTCGCCTGGGAGTCCCGTCTCCTTGCCAGTCTTTGTAATAATTATTCAAACGAGAAAATAAACGCAAGTTATTCAAACAAGTCTTTTCGGTAACGATATCCTGTAAGAATCATCGAGCAGTATCGTCCGAACATCATTTGGTAGCAGAGATGCGGTTCGAGTCGCCACGAGGGTGCAAGTCTCCAGCGTGCTTTTCATATGGTTGCTGTCGTCGTTATTAATTGCCTAAAATTAATGAAGACGAAGTCTACGAGTCAGCAGGCGAACTT
Source organism: Ischnura elegans (assembly GCF_921293095.1). Lineage (NCBI taxonomy): Eukaryota > Metazoa > Arthropoda > Insecta > Odonata > Coenagrionidae > Ischnura > Ischnura elegans. Next base: position 20,016,272 of record NC_060253.1, read on the forward strand.
CTGAGCGGTGCTAGTGGCCCACATCACCAAGAGTTCCAGTCGTCCATTTGACCGACGGCCCGGAGGAGTCGGGTGGAGTTCCACGGTCCTCGACACGACGCACACCGGCTCGTGCATCGCCTTGGGGAGAATCAGCTGTTCTCTCAACACGCCCGGAGCGAGACTGATACGTATTAATAATTCCTTTCTTTCTTGTCGGAGTCTCTTGCTGAATCGGAATGATTGCATTTCTCTCTCCAATTAACGGAGTCAAGTCGTTTCAGTATAACTTGGTTATTAATGTATAAATTTCTTTTCGTAATTGAATTCATTTACGCAAGTAGTAATTATTCTCGCAGTGATGTCCGACGGGCAATCCTTGTTACGAAAGCAGAATGTAACTGCAAATCGAATCCTAAATTTCATAAAGAATACGAAAGAGAAGAAGTCTCAAAGGATTCAGACGGAATTTTACTTCCAGAGTCGATTAGAATTACTCGATAATTATTGGAAAGAATTCTATACCAGACATTACGAACTGATTGAATTTGAGGAGTCATTGAACGAAGATGATTATTTTAAATTCGATTCATTTAATGCAATCGAAGATGAATACTTGAGCGCGAAAGCCATATTGATGGCCGATAAGCACCAGTGTAAAGTAGTCGAGGCTTCTGGCTCACACTCACAAAACCAAGCATGCGAGGTTCAAGTTGAAAATTATGATTTAAGTATTAACTCTATACCCTCGCTGAACGTCCCGAAATTTAGCGGGAAACAGCGAGAGTGGGAAACCTTTAAGGGTTTATTCAGTTCTATCATAAAAGACAATCCCAAGCTTACTCCTATTGTAAAGTTACAATATTTGTTAAACAGTTTGGAAGGTCCCGCTGCTCAACGAGTAAAGGGAATTAATATAACAGACGCGAATCTGGAAGTGGCGTGGGATAAACTATTACGTCGCTATGACAACCCACGAATTCGCTTGGCAAGTCATCTAGAAAGGCTAATTCATGCAAAACCTGTGAAATATAAATCACCTGGTGAAATTAATCGTTTAATAGATATAGCTGAGGAAGCCATTCAAGGTCTACGTGATTTGCAATGCCCTGTTGATCATTGGGATCAATGGTTTGTTCATTTAATTTGTCAAAAATTAGATTTAGAAACAAGGGAAGCGTGGGAAATAACGCAGGAAACCGTTGAGGGTTTCTCGACTTACAAAAGTTTAAATGTATTTTTAGAAAAACGGGTGAGATCATTAGGCCAAGTTAATTTTGAAGAAAAATTCGAAAGAGCTAATACTCAAAGCTCAAAGCAAGGCAATCCTAAATTCAGGCAGACTCACGTCAATGTTGCTCAGTCAAACACCAGGAAAAGGAGAGATTTATCTTGTATTTTATGTAAGGGTGATCATTCCTTAAGCTTTTGTTCACGGTTCGGTGAGATGACGGTGGCAGAAAGAAAGGAAGTAGTGCAGCGAAACAAACTTTGCTTGAATTGCCTTCGCCAAAATCATTTGTTATCAGAGTGCCATATCACTAGTCGATGTTTAATTTGTAATGAGAAACATCATACTAAGTTACATTTGGAGAGTCCCAAGACAAATGTTACACAGAACTCAAGTTCCAATAATGTAAAATCGTCAAATTCTTCGCAAGCTGGGAAACTTGACGAAACAGCTGCAGGGTTTACGTCATTGGTTGGAAAAACTGTTTTACTTGCCACTGCACGGGTAGTGCTAAAATCAAATACTGGTAGTGCCATTACTGTTAGAGCATTACTGGATCCGGCAGCAGAAAGATCCTTTATTTCAGAAAGTGTTGCCAATTCATTATATTTAAAAAGAACGAAGGTGAATGTTTCAGTCACTGGAGTGGGGGGAAAGGTTAATGCTATCTCACATGGTTCAGCCACTCTTAATTTATGTTCTAACATTCATACATCGTTTTCTCTGAAAATTCCAGTCCTTATTCTAAATAAGCTGACTTCAGTTTTACCAAACCGGGAGGTCACTCACAACAACTGGCCTCATATCCAAGGTCTGCAGTTGGCAGATCCCTTCTACTATAAGCGGCTACCAATCGACTGCATCCTTGGAGCTGATGTCTATGCCGCTGTGCTGAGAAATGGAGTTAAGCGCGGACCACGGGCTACACCGGTTGCACAGGAGACAGTCCTCGGTTGGATCCTCACAGGCCAAACAGCCTCGGGCAGACCGGAGGTTTCTTCATGTCACCATATTGCCGCGTTCCAGACAACGGTGCAACCAGATACATCGGAAATGCTCTCCAGGCTTTGGGAATTGGAGGAACTCCCATCGCAGCCCAGGAGATCACCCGAGGATGACCGCTGTGAGCAACTCTACAAGGAGACTGTATATCGCAACAAAGAGGGACGCTATGTGGTAAAGTTACCTTTATTTGACACACCACACTTTCCAGGCTCGAGAGACACGGCCCTTTCTACATTTCTGAGAGCGGAAAATCGTAGGCAAAGAAAACCGACACTAAACATAGCCTACATCCACTTCATGGAGGAGTACGAGAATTTGGGACATATGGTGACAGTTCCACATGCAGATGCTCATAAACAATCGTCTTATTACATGCCACACCACGAAGTTGTTCGCACTGACGGAACACAAAAAATTAGGGTAGTATTCAATGCATCTAGAAGCTGTACCACGGGGTTTTCTCTCAATGACTTCTTAAAGTCAGGCCCAAAGTTACAACTCGATTTGCCAATGCTTTTAACTCGTTGGAGAATGTACAAATATGTGTTTAGTGCTGACATTGTCAAAATGTTCAGGCAAATTCTAGTGCGGGAGGATGATGCGGACTATCAGCGAATCGTTTGGCGATCAGACCCCACTAAACCCATTCAAGACTACAAGTTGACAACAGTTACTTATGGCACAGCTTCAGCACCTTATCTTGCAATCAGAACATTATTACAATTGGCAGAAGATGAGGAAGAACGGTATCCGATGGGATCCGCGATTCTTCGAACTCAAACCTATGTTGATGACATATTTTCTGGTGGAAACACTATTGAAGACGCGATACTCAAGAGAGATCAACTTATTGAGATACTCAAGTCAGCCGGATTCCCATTAGGAAAGTGGTCATCAAATCATCCCACTCTACTCACAGGAATTCACACTGCCTTGTCCAATGAGAAGTGTATTGTATATTCAGACACTGTGCCCACACTAGGCCTAAAATGGTCACCAGAATTCGACTATTTTTCATTCAATGTTAACTGGTTAACCTCTTCGTCAATCATCACTAAAAGGACAATCCTATCCCAAGTAGCTAAACTCTTCGACCCCTTGGGATGGTTATCCCCAGTTGTAATTGCAGCCAAGATACTTTTACAAGATTTGTGGTTGTCAGGGATTGATTGGGATAGTCCAGTCACTGGCAAGCTGGCAGATGATTGGATCTTTCTCACTAAACAACTGTTAGCCCTTCAGGAGTTGAAAATTCCGCGATGGCTTGGAGTCACTAATTCAGAGCATTGGGAACTTCACGGTTTTTCAGATGCCTCTGAAAGAGCTTATGCGGCCACGATTTATTATCTTCCAAAAGAAGGAAAAGCAAGACTCATTTTTGCAAAGGCCAAGGTCGCACCAGTAAAAACAGTCAGTCTTCCGAGGTTAGAATTTTGCGGAGCCTTATTACTTGCACGAGTGATATCATACATCCTTTCCGAATTTTCATCAAAGCCTCTGTTAATACACTGTTGGAACGATTCTAAGGTTGTTTTGAGTTGGCTAAAAGGACACCCTTCTAATTGGAAGACATTTGTTGCCAATCGTGTGAGCGAAATTTTGGAAAAATGTCCTAATGCACAATGGCACCACATAAAATCATCAGATAACCCCGCAGATTGTGCAACGAGAGGATACACATCAGAAAAACTCCGTGAATCATCGTTGTGGTGGAATGGACCACAGTGGATTTCGCAAGATCCAACAACATGGCCCCTTTATAATGATTGCATTTCTTTTTCCACAGACATTGAGCAAAAATCAAAGGTTTCACTTTACACCTCAACTATTGATGAGCCCTTCATACAATACTTTGAACGGTTTTCATCATTTTCAAAGATTATTCGTATTTTGGCATACTGTGGTAGGTGGATGCTACCGGTCCATGAAAGAAAACTAGTGTGGCTGACAACGGCAGAATTGGCGAAAGCAAAGACAGTTCTCTGGCGGAATGTGCAGCACCAACATTTCAAGAGGCAAATTATTTGTGTCCAAAAAAGTCAAATTTTACCTAAGGGAAGTGCACTTCGTCGTTTGTCCCCTTTTCTGTGTGAAAGTGGACTACTCCGAGTAGGAGGTTGATTACAATATTCTACCCTACCTTTTGAGGAGAAACATCCAATCATTCTCCCAAAAGACAGCCACTTTACCAAGTTACTGGTAGAATATGCTCACATTACCACACTGCACGGTGGCCCCCAACTTATGTTAAGCTATCTAAATAGATTTTGCTGGATCATTCATGGAAGAAGACTAGTCCAAAGAGTCTTTAGGAACTGTATAAAATGCACTAGGTTTGTAGGTCAACCGCTGTCACAGCAAAGGGCACCACACTTCGGTGGAATATGGGAGGCAGCAGTGAGGAGCTTCAAACACCATTTAAAGAGAGTTTTAGGAGACAATACACTCACTTATGAAGAGTTGTCGACCTTGTTGGTGCAAATTGAGGCTTATCTAAATTCCAGGCCATTGACATACATCAACAGTGAACTCAATGATTTTGTCATACTAACCCCAGGTCATTTTTTAATTGGTTCATCTTTATTAGCACCCCCAGAGCCATTTATGGAAGATGACCCTCAGAAGACATTTGGTTCCAGATGGAAGCAGATGGCATGCATGCGTAACTCCTTCTGGAAGACATGGAGGAAGGATATCCTACATCAGATGCAACAACGGAATAAATGGTTCAAGCCTATACGGAATCTACGAGAGGGAGACATCGTCATCCTCAAGGACGAGCTCTCACCCCCATCAAGATGGCCCATTGGGAGGATCACTAAGCTTCACCCCGGCCCGGATGGATTGGTCCGTGTTGCAACAGTTAAGACAGCTACAATGGAACTGATAAGACCTATCGTAAAGCTTATTCGTTTACCTACTGATGCTGAGGCCATCAGTTTTTATCTGAGCCTGACTTGAAAAAAAAAACCGTCCCTTTACGGCGGGCGGTATATCCACAGAGATTCTTTTTGTAACAGAAGTTTATTACTTTTCGTGTGTAAGTTTATTTTTCTTTGTTGTATTTTCTCTTTGATTCATCGTTGCAGTATGACAACGAGGCGGGCGGTATGTTTGAGTCGTTCGCGCCTGGTATCGCTGTTGGTCTACCAGGGAGCCGCGAGGGGCGCTGACGCACCGATCGCACGAGACGAACGATGATGTGTCGTCCAGGGACTTGAACGGGAGCAGTCAACCCAGGCAGTCATGAGCAGTCATCCAGTCATTCAGTCTGTCGCCGAGTCATCAAGTCACCAGTCTGTCTGCTAGTCTCTGTGTAGTCGCCTGGGAGCCCCGTCTCCTTGCCAGTCTTTGTAATAATTATTCAAACGAGAAAATAAACGCAAGTTATTCAAACCAGTCTTTTCGGTAACGATATCCTGTAAGAATCATCGAGCAGTATCGTCCGAACACATACTTTTATTTTATTTTACGAAATTATTACATGTTTAAATTCACTGTACGTCCGTTTTTATTAAATCACACTTACCTGCGTAACAAATTAGAGTCTGGTTGGTGTGGAATCCACTCTTACACGTGCACATTCCTGATCCATGAGCGGAATTACATATTACGTTTCCGAAGCAATTGCTGTTGTTCACGCAAGGATCGCCGATGTGCGAATCTAGAAAATGAATCGCATTTTAGCTGCTTTTACAACGAGCAAGAGAAATGGACAATAGACAAAGATAAGCTAGAAATTACAGAATATGGTATGGAGAAATAAGAAAAAATCATGATAGTTAAGGATGCGATTGAGAAACTGGAAGAAAGAATATTGCGATGGTTTGGACTCGTCGAAAATTCGTGGACGACAAAATTCCGAATGATATTCTCTTATGAATGGTGGAAGGCCGGTGAAAAAGAGGAAGACCCAAGAAGTCATAGTGGGAGGCAGTAAGGAAGGAAACGTATAGGGGATAGTGATAGGAAAGTAGGAACTGATGGGGAATATTAAACACACATAAATATATTTTTTTTCAGGGATTTCTGCGTTATGTGAAACATGGAGACTATTGACAGCATGAATTCCTCTGGCACGTTTATATTGAACCAATTGGATTGATATCCCGCCATATCGAAAATTATACCTAGTAAAAGACATTGATTGCTATATTGAAATACGGGTCGGATTATGATTAAAGTGTGTAAGTTTATAAAGAAATTGTTGGATTTATTTATTATTGCAATCGATTCCACAAATCAAGTCCTGAATAGGCCATTCATTTAGATGCATATTGCGCACGAATCACCGTTTACCTTCTGCGCAAGATTTTCTATCAGCGGCAGCATGGAATCCATCTTTGCAAGTACACTTTCCTTTTGCTGTCCTTTCGCTGCACTGCGAATTTGGGACTTGTTCACATCCGACGTTGTTCTTACATGTACTTCCGATCGTCTCGTCTCCTGAAATCGAAAATGAAAAATTGATACAGCAAAACTAAGACTATATTTTTCCAATTAACTTGCCATCGGAAATGGTCCGAAACATTTGATATTTCATGAATGTCAGGCAGAGAGTTTCGAAGACTAACTCATCGAGGAGAATACACAGGTCGAGTGTTGGTCTAATCGTATGAGAATGCTATCCATATTACAATGATACAAACACGGTAGATCACCATTCCCTTCATAATATTTTGAATTAGTCGGTCTTCAGGGTATCATTAAATTACAAGTAGTTCTGACAGAAATAACGCTCAAGCTTAGGTAACCAAAATATCTTTGGCTAATGCCGCATTCATAAACGCATATATTTGGGAAAAAATCCTCATTTATTCATTTTCGATGTTTCATATAACATCGCTATGTTAAACAAAATTTATTAAGTTTAATTATTAATACTAAATCAGGGTGTAATGAATTTTTTATATTGCTAATTATTCTGAAATATATAACACTCAGTATCAATGGTTATGATCAAATTAACATTTATAGTTCTTCATATACTTTCTTAATTCAAAGAGGTCAATTTTCGTTGTGAATTGCTATGGCTCTTTAAAATTGAAAAATTGTTGCTATTCTTCGATTGAATGGGCTCGAAATATATATTACAAACATTCAACCAGTATTTTTTGGCGAATAGACTAGTTTTATGTGATTAAAACTTCGTTCGTAACCAAATGAATGGTTTCGGAAAGTTATATATTGCGCAGTATACGAAAACATTTTAATTTATAAATAATGGCATACTAGAATCGTAAACCTCGAAATTTGGAAGGTAGGACAGATAAGAAATCAAGAGTAATGGGCTGTAGTTACTTGGCACCATTTTAAGTTATCCTCATAGCTTCTTCGTGATATCTCTCTACCACGGCACTTTTGATGCTCTGATTATTTCCAATTTTTTTAAAATAGCAATTAAAGTTTGAGAATGTTTGTAATAAATGTAATACAATTTTAATATTTTAAGCAAGTCCACTTTAACATCGCTCTAAACTTGCTTGAATACTCGATTAAAGGATACAAATGAAATCTCATTACCCGAAATATTCTTACAGATACAATCAAATTTTAAACATAGAACGCATTCGCTTCACAATGATACCTGGATCTTGCAGTGGATAGTAGCAGAAAAGATCGGAAATATTTCTTTACGCGTAAGTAAACACATCGTTTCCGGAGCACTGAATTTTTTAAAGTGCTTCGAATGCCCTTCCTTACCTGCTTTACACACAAGATCATCGCCTGCACTGTTCCCCATCTTGCAGGTGCAAAATTCTCCTATACACTCTGTGTTTCCGGTGCATTCATTAGAGCAAGCGGCTCCAAGTTCAGTATCTGGAAAATTGAAGGGATTGTTGTTAATTACATAATTTGTCCTGGGTTGATATGAATTTATCCCCTCTAGATTTGCGCCTCGAATTTTTAGCGATTCAGTAACATGGATTTTATTTCGATGACGGAATTATTTCAAAATAAACTTTGTTAGGGGGCTGGTTCATTGATTTCTTCGATTCCTGATATCAGTCATGAGCGATAGAACTCAATGTACTCCTCTAAACCAGTTTTCTGGGTCTCACCAAGTGCTTTGATTACCACTCTCGTATTTAAACTGTCTTACTTGGTTAATCAAGAAGACAAGTAGAAGCAATATTTCTTGATTTTTATAAAACCTTCGACTCGGTATATTACATCGAATTTTTATGCAAATTGCATTCGTGTTGGGTAAACGAAAAAGCAGTGAATAGGTTATGTGACTGAGAAAAAATTCCCCTGGACCGGGAATCGAACCACGGACCTTTGGGAATTAAAGAACCTGGATAGCGTAGTGGTCTGCGCAGTGACCCGGAAAGCAAAAGGTCCGTGGTTCGATTCCCGGTCCAGGGGAATTTTTTTTCTCATGGTAATTCTTGTATATTTCACCGCCGTTCACGCGGCAGGGTTTGAAATATTACGCATACCGATTTGCGCGGCTTTAGCGCAGGTTTGAGGCTCTCAACCGGTTGTGGCTTCTTGGAAGTCCTTTCTCCCTCGCGTTGCCATCCTTGATGGACCGCGAGGGCCTAACACCTAGTACCATTAGCCTCGATTTAATTGCCATGGGAATTAAATAACCTGGATAGCGTAGTGGTCTGCGCAGTGGCCCGGTAAGCCAAAGGTCCGTGGTTCGATTCCCGGTGCAGGGGAATTTTTTCTCATGGCAATTCTTGTATACCTCGTTAAGCTAGTTACCTCGTTATCTAAGCTAGTGCTGGTGGAGAGTCTCGTCTCGGCGGTCATTTCTCGGCATTGTCGGGACGAGACTCTCGGGAAAGGCGAGAGTCTCGCCTGGGTCGAGAGTCTTGACGAGAGTCGAGAAGTCTCGCCCCTTCGAGATTTCTCGACACCCGTCGAGACTCCCGGGCAAGGCGAGAATTTCCGATTAATACCGCAATCAGTCGATGATAGAGATTACTAAGGTATCCCTTACGACTTTTATGGATTTGTTCACATAAAAAAATATTTTATTTAATGATTTACCCTCTGCATCCAATTTTTCAAAGAGTGTGCATCATGTCTGGACGAGACTCTCGGCGCGGCGAGAGTCTCGTTCCGACAATGCCGAGGAATGAAATTCTCGTCTCGACCGTCGAGACTCTAGGGTGGTCGAGGATTTTGGGTCGTTTGGTCAATTTATACATCACATATAGTAAAATAAAATTTTCTGAGCATTTCAAGCATCATACTCCCATATTTTGTCTTCATATTGTTTTGCGAAAAACGGGTAAACATATGTGCTATTGTTCATATTGTCGTTTGCGTCACGGTTACCATCCATGTTCGCGTTCACCAGTGTCGGTGGTGAAAGATTTTCAGTAATTTTTCAATGATTACAACTGAAATAACAGTTACTCCCCAAGTATAAATTTACTCGATAACAAGTGGTGTCTTCATTTTGTGTACCTCAACTTATTCCCATCCTGTAAATAGAAAATAAGAAGAAGTATTTTAATTTTTTCCCTTGCAAAAACTACCGATAAGGTAATTTTTTATGAGGGAATGTAATTCTTGGATTATATTTTTCAGATGAGCAATCGGATTGCCTTATATTGCTTTTAAGATAATTATAATTTTTCACTGAAATAGTGATATATTTATGGGCATTGAGTAAAATGGCAGGCTTTTAGACCACAATGCGTCGTAGGAAGTTTTGTCTTTTTCTTTCAGGGGAATACTCGTACATTAGTATTGATCAGTTTTTTCACAGATATAAGAATGTGGAGGACATTGACATGCATGATATTGCCAGGCGCCAATTACGACTGATTCTAGCAGAAAAAAAGAATCAAAAAAGGGGAAAGACTTAGTTTAAACTCTCAATGAAAGGGGCAAAGATATTGTTTAGTAAATGTGTCTTAAAATGGTAATAAATAGGCAAAGAAGTCATTTAATTAATGATTCCGATGGTTTTCTAATTATTTAAAAAACATTTATGATAACTATTAAGACATTCGACCTTTCGATGATCATGAAGATGTGGGTTAAGTACTTACTGATAATGTATTAAAAATTATTTAAATATTTGCTCAGAGAAATGTAACGACAGGAATGAATATCATTCCGAAGTATCTATGTATCTAAAATACTTAAAAATCGAGCAATGTGCATCGGTAGTGTTTGGTAATAATGTGTTGAAGGTATCTGGAAGGTTAATTTGTAGGAACTTTTTTTAATACTCTTTTCCGACTAAATTCCAATTTTCCTTTCGTTCTTATATGTGCGTTGCAACGCTGATACGTCTCGGTATTTTAGTGCCAGCCAGACTTCTCAGAATACTGTCAGGGTATGAATCGCGTGACTGAGAACTTACCTTGTGTTTTGGCACCTGGAGTCGGGGAAGTCACGAAGAATTTAGGAATAGAGAAGAATGCCTCGGTAAGACTTTCGCGGACGGTGAGAGTAAGTCAAACTGTCCCTTTCAAGGCGCAGAAGCCATATGCAATACCCGAAGTTCGAGCTCAGCGGAAAACGTAGTTGCCGGTTTCTGGATGTCAGAATGTCACGTGATATTTGTGGCCATCACTTGCGTCGGAAATGTATTTCGAGTGTTCACTTATTATCATGAATTATTGTGTATTATTCTCTCTTATCCAGCCGAAATTCGAGCTTGAACATGAAAACTCGAGTCACATTATGCACCTGTCATTCCGTATCATTTGTTGCTGCATAAAAACATCACAACTCGGCTCTTCGTCTCGCTTCAAGTGCAATACACTTATCTCTCCAGAAATGCTTCTGAGAACATGTGGGAAACAACTCGTTTCAGTCGGGAGAGTTGCTAACTGACGCATAAAGCTCTTTAATTAAGATTGATTTATTTGTACTATCAATAAATTCTTGACATTGTCAGGATGAGAATGACGTCATTCCAATTCTTCACTTTTCATTTCTGAACGAAAGTGGATTTCGCCGCAGAAGCGCCATCATCGGAGCAAGCTGAGTTTCTTGGTGGAACAAACTTAAAAACAACTCAAGTGGAAAAGGTAGGATGGAAAACGTTTGGGGTTGAAGGTTTATGTAGGAGGAGGTTAAAATGCGTGAAAGGGATCGGTCACTATAGGCGAAACAATTGGCAATTACAAAATCACTAGAATAATATCTGTTTTTCACCAATGTTTTTCTCAAATTACTTACTCAAATTACTCATATGAAATTGAAAATTATGCTCACTTTCCGGCATTAAATTGTCGTGAGTTCACCTGAAACGCGTAGTGGCCCCTTGTGCTGGGTATATATTTCCCGTGTACGCTTAGGTACAACATACTAGCAGGAATATTTCTCGGGTTTCCCACCGGGTGTCGTATCGGGTTGTAGTTCCCAACGTTTCCATGACTAAGTCCGTCATCGTCATCAGGGGTTAATGATTAACTCAGATTCTACAACATACTAGCATCTTTAAAAATATGTGGTTCTCAGAAAAAAGGAACACTCCAAAGAAATAAATCAATTGTTACTCTGTCCAACGGGGATGTAGAAAAGAAAACATTACTACAGAAATGAAAACAAAACAACTTCGACTTGTAACACACGAAAAAACGTCAATCTTCCGGAATTTTTTCTTGGAGCATGCGCGAAATAAGTCCATTCAGTTTTTATTGCTCTTTGTGCATGCTTATCTCTCATTCTAGTGTTGTCTAACTGATTTTTCAGCCCTTTAGAAAATTATTACGAACATAATGAGGTCTTTCTAATATTTCAGTTACAATTTGAACCAAATTGGGTTTCAAATTTGTTGTAACACCAATGAGCAACAATAACTCATTGGGCCATAATTGAAATATTTTACAGTTCAATTGGGAGAGGAGCTCGAGTTGAAGGTAAAAAGGGGGTTGAAATTAGTGAGTAAAATTGTGACTAAGGTTGACTTTGGAGTAGGGTAGATTTAATTTACCCATGTATCGACGTTTTAGAACTATTGATCATTGCACCAAATATAAGGGCTATTAACAACTTCAGTTTCTCTAAAATGATAATTTTGTACCAATTGAACAGATTAGCCACGTGCAAAACTTATATCCAGATGAAGGTGTAACTGATTTGAAACTCTCTTCGGTTTATTTTTCAAATGAGGGTGAGTATAAAAGAAATAGCTAATTCTATCAATGCATGAGATCGATTTCCATAACATTACGCCTAGAAATGACTCATTTTGATACATATTTCACACTCATAATCGTTTACCTTTTACGCAAGTTTTTCCATCGCCTTGGTCATGGTATCCGTCGTTGCAAGTGCACTGTCCTTTTCCATCACTTGAGCTGCACTTGGCATTTGCGATTTTTTCACAACCTGTGTTCATAAAGCATCGATTGCCGATACTTTCGGCGCCTGAAATTGAAAATGAAAAATCAGTACAACGAGACTCAGCTAATTGTTTTGCAATTGACTTGACATCAAAATATATTTCTATACGCCTAATAGTTTGTGTGGTACTTGAAAAACGAATGTGCTGACATTTGTGAAACGGGTGCATAAAATGCTGGCGTTTTGAAAATAAACTTTTCGAGGAAGTTACGCAGATATAGGGCGGTATAATCGGTCGTAAATACTATCCATATTGCAGAGATACATACACACAAGGGAAGAGCGTTTCTATTTATTGTATTTTGAGAACGTACCGCCGGTCTTTATTTTATCATTTAAATACAAGTTGTCCTGTCCGAACGTTCAAGCACTTGGGTGACGCCGCAGTCGCCATTGAATATGCATTCATTAAAAAAATACTCATTTCAATTTTTTTAGACAAGAGTTCATTATGTTAGGTTAATTTTAGTATAAGGCTAATTTTTAAAACAAATGTCTTTCTTTGAGATATTCAGTTCTCGGAATCAACGGATGTCATCAAATAATTGCATTACTTATAGTATTACAATAAATCATTATTACGGTATAGTTTTTAGTAATGGAGTTTTAAACATATTTAAAATTAAATCTGTATGGGAAAAAGTATTAAATCGTCTTAGTAACACAATGGTGTAAAATTATGTGCCACTTGAAATGAAATTTCGTTCACACCTATATTTATGATATGCTGTGATACATTGTTGATGATATGATATCATTTTTATATTTCTAATAGTGGTTCTAGTTGTAAACATTGGAATAATAAAATATATTGGGAATATAACACTGTGCTAAATTTAATATACAATAAAAAAGTATACATGAAATCTCATCACCGGAAATATTTTAGTAGCTCTAATCGAATCGTAAACATTTTCCCCACAAATTTTTGCGTCAAGAAGTTATTATGAGTATGAATTTTTTACCGCCTACATTTTGCCTGCTACACTCGACAAGTTAAATAATAAAATATCGATAGGGATTCAGACGCTAAAATTAATATAAAATACTTGCTAGGGTATTTCACAGCTAATCACAAGAAACATATGGAATCTCTCCACGGGAAATATTCCAGTTGAACGTATGAAATATCAAATAGTGAACATTTATCCATAAATATTTCAATAATAAACTTGCATTGAGTATGAATATATTTCCTCTAACATTTTCCATGTAAAGGTACTTAATTTAAAAATCATAATACTAAATGCAGTCGCTCATATTAATATCTCATATTACAACATTGAAATGGTGATTAACACATCGGATTGCTAATTGTTCTAACTTCGTAGGTACCTATTACGCCGTGTATAACTAGTATTTAAATCGACTAAGTTGGTCTTCATCACCTTCAACACATTTAAAGCCGACACACACAAAGATTCTGGTCTATAGTGTGCTTCATCTTATTGAGCGGCACACCGTTTTAAGTGTCCACGCTTTATTTTTGTCGCAGTCATCTCCGTGCTTAGAATCTCGAAAATGAAGGAAATAGTTAATATTGAAAACTTAGGTCAAAAAATAATTTCAAAATCTCCTCATTGCATTAAATCCTTATCGTAGTATTTGAGCGAGATCTGTTTTCACTTGGTGGTGGAAAAATTTGAAATAATTACTTTTATGGGGCCTTTATAAATTATCTATTTTATTCCTCATTACAGGCAAGCAATCGTAAGGGGAACAAAGAATGGTTCTATAAAATGGCATCTCAGATTTTATGAAATCCGTTATATAACACTGGAATTTGGCATTACTTTGTAAAACCAAATTCTGACGAACTTTTTGCTCAAGTAAATTAGAAAATTGTATACATGTCTTTTCCTTACACTTTTCAGTTACTCATCACAGTGTACATACATTCCAGTGATTATTATTGAGATAAAATAGCTATTGCCCCAATAAACACCCATAAACGTGTCATATAGGAAAGAAATTAGGTAATAAGAGGTATTTGAGCACAATTATGTTTCTCTAAGAAAATTTATGAATGCAGCTCACTCTCTCGAGTGTAGTGCGAAACTTCCTAAGTCTCCACAGACAGGATCTGAATGCCGATCGACATTCAGTGGTGGAAGTGGCCGTTTTCATGTGTCGGTAGGTCACGTGACATGCATAAAACCTCTTACATGGGACATTTATTTCGGGCATACGCTTATTCACGTACGATCATTCTTTAACCGGCTGTGACTACAGCTTAAACATCGGTTTAAATCACTACAACTTTTATTCCGTCACAAGAGGCATTGAGAAAAAATATCGCGACTAAAATCATCACAATGAGTGTAATTAAATAAACCTTCCAGTGCTGTTTCGCGGAATTTTAGCGTAACAAGCCGTTTCCATTTTCTTTCATTGAAGTATGATGTTCTCTCATTAAACCGTATCGAAACGTTTGATAACAAAATTCTAAATTTCTTACACCGCCTTTCCACTTTATTTCCACTTACAATGCGAACCAAATTGGGTGTCTACGCAGAAATGGCATCATATCAGCAGTAAAAACACAATTGCCCAAGCTTAAAGCATTTATAAGTGGGTAGCGTAGAATGTGACAGGGAATGCAAAATTTAATTTTTTCCCGACGCATAGTTTGAACCAAAATTTCTCGGATTTCTCATCGTGTGTGGTATTTGTTAATAAATTATTTTAAAGCTTTTAATGATTTCGGATTAGGGTTGGCTTAATTTCCTGGGGTATCGATGCATTTAAGTCATTGGTCATTACACCAAAGATACAAGAAATTGAGGGCTTCAATTTTTCTAAAATGTTAGTTTTCTAACAATCATAAATCTCACAGTCATATCTAAAAATCATGAATGGCATAAATGCAATGAAACGCGGCTCAGTTTGTAATTCAAAAGAGTTAGTCTACACAAAGATTGATTATATATATTATGGAAAGTTTCCACATATACCTAAAGATGTGAAAAGAGGACTAATTTATGATACATTTTGTACACATCATGGCTTACCTGGTACGCAAGATTTCCCATCGTCGTTAGGAATCATTCCATCGTTGCAAATACACTTTCCCTTTCCTGTAGCTACATTGCACTTCGAAGCTGTGACTTGTTCACATCCTAAATTGTTAAAGCATGTGCTTCCGATTGTTGCGTAGCCTGAAATGAAAAATAAAAAAAATAGTTCACCCAACTAATCCAAGTATTTTCACTATATAGTCGATAAAAATACAATTTGTTACACTTGAGAATTTATGAATGCAAATATTTGCTTCACGGTGACTCCAATTTTCAATGTTATATGGAATAGCTGCAATGTGTCAGAGGAATGCATGGAATAATAATAATAATAATATCTTTGGAATTATCGAATGGACCTCGACCGATCTTAATGAAATAAACAGAATTGTGAGAACCCTTCTTACAAAACACCGTTTACACCACCCAAAGAGCTCCACAGAAAGAGTAATACTTCCCACATATGAAGGAGGACTTGGTATTCTTGATGCTGTACAGCTTCACTATAAGCAAATTGCTGATCTAAGACAATACTTCTATGGCTAAGGAGTCAAATGCAAACTTTTTTAAATAGTATGTAAAACAGACACTCACTACACACCACTACATCTAAGCAACCGTGAACTAAACATCCCGAATCAAACTAAAGAACAACTAATCGATCAATGGAAAAGTAAAGAGCCAACTAATCCAAGTATTTTCACTATATAGTTGATAAAAATACAATTGGATACACTTGAGAATTTATGAATGCAAAGATTTGCTGCACGGTGACTGGTTTTCAATGATATGAAATCGCTGCAATGTGTCAGAGGAATGCATGGAACGGGAGAGTGCTACAATAAAGGTACCAATGAAATTAGCAGATCTAGTGGCGGTGTAATTTTACGAAAATGCAATACACAATGCCTGCCTGTGCCGAGGAGAAAAATACCTTCATTTTTAATTTAAATTTAGAGCATAACGTGACTTCCTGCTTCCACTGTTGATATCCTGACCCTATTTCTGTCTATTATATTGACGAAAGTTTAAAATAATTTAATACTAACATTATATGTCTTGAATATATTTCTGTTCCTGCTTGTATGTATAACTACAAGGAACACCGTGAAATCTCATCACAAGAATTTTTCTGGTTGATGTAATCAAAGCCGTGAGAATGGGTAGCGTGTCGGTATCCGAAAAGTCGGCGCTCTTAAATAATCTAACCCGCGCGGTATCCCGAGAAGATTTTTCAAAAGTTGTTCGCCGGGAAAGTGTAAAATCATATATAAATCGTAAACATATTTTGATAAATATTTTATCATAAACCTAAGTAGATTATAAATATATCTGTCTCAAAAAATTTTCCTGTCTCGAACACTTAATTAAACAATGAAAAGTTAAGGCGATACATTGGCTAAAATTAATATCAAACGTATCACGCTATGGTGGCTAAAATTACTAATTTTCAGTTATTCATGCTTAATGTATTGCTTTATTGTCGTGCATAACTGATGTTCAAACAGGCTGCGATGGTCTTAGTCACCTTAAAACATTTAAGATCATCGCCCGAATTAATTCCAGCCTATCAGGTACATGATCATATTGAGCCAACCACCGTTCTATATGTTTACCGTTGTTTCATTTATGTCGCAGTCATCCCTGTGGGAAAATAATGGAATAGTTAATGTTGATAAATTACGTCAAGGAATGACTCAAAAATATCCTATATACCTTAAAACAATCGTAATCGTAGTATTTGAGTAATTTTTGTTTGATTTTCTGATGTTTGTACTAGAAGTATCTAATTTAGTTGGCACCCTGGAAAATTATCTCTTTCTTTCCTGATTAGATCCATGCAGTTCTTAAGGGAGCGAGGAAAGCATCCATAAAGCGGCTTCTTGGCTCTAATGAAGTCAATGTACAGGTGTTTAGCGTGGAATTGAATGGGATGAGTATGATGTTTGTGTCTATAGGTGGATTCCAAGTATTTTGATATTTCAGTTTGATGAAATTAACAAGGCTGTTAATGGTTTTTGAGAAGGGTGAGATTAATTTCCTGAGGAATCGACGCATTTTAGTAACGGTCATTACACCAATGATACGAAAAAAAGGACAATTCCAATTATTCTAAAATGATAGTTTTCCAACGATCATATCCATCATGGCCCTATCCAAAGATTGTGTCCACGAAAAACTGCAACGAAATTCGGTTCCATTTCGTATTTCAAAGTGTGAGTTTACACCAAAATTGATTATATTTATTCATAAATCGATCGATTTCTAAGAATATACGTCTGGAACTGAGACACATATTGATACTCACTTCGTACGCATAATAGCTGACCTGCTACGCAAGATTGACCATCATCGTTGACTTGCATGTCACCCTTGCAAATACACATTCCCTTATCAGTGGTTTTACAGCACTCGGAACTTGTTACTTTCTCACATACTACATTGCTAAAGCATGCGCTTTCGATACTCACTATTTATTCATAAATAAATCGCTTCCAACAAAGATAAATCTGGCTCTGAGACACATATTGATACATATTTCGCACGCGTAATAGCTTAATAGAACCAACGATTATGATATTAATAGTGAAATGTATTAAAATATTTATTTTTTTCTATACGTCGTATTCGTTCAAGGTGTTCCACTCCTTTTTAATCATGTTCCACCTACGCACTCTTTAACAATAATATTGTTATATTACTTCCAAAAAATTCACCAGGGATAGTTTATATTCCAAAACAACGCTTCCCGTGTCTGCCTGCTTCTCAGAAAAATTTCTTTTATCTTCATTTTCAGACATGATACACGCCAAATTAGATAAAACCGTTTTCATTATTTCATCTAGCAATTAAAACTCAAGTACCCATATTTAAATAATTTACAGGTGGATGGCGTTAAAGTGAATTTACACAATAAGTGGAAATATTAATAATGAAACCAATCGATTTGCACAAATATAGATATGAAAATAAGACACTTTTTGATACATATTTCATCTGCCTTAAGACTGCCCATCATCGTTGACATGCAAATACACATTCCTTTTCCAGTAGCTACATTGCACTTCGAACCTACTACGGTTTTACATCCTATATTGTTAAAGCATGTGCTTCCGAGAGTTTCATTGCCTGCAATTGAAAAATAAAATTAATTCATCGAAGTAAGGCAATTATTTTTGCTATTAAGATGATAAAAATATAATTGGATACACTTAAGGATTTATGAATGCAAAGATTTGCTGCACGGTTCTCAATTTTTTATGGATTCGCTGCAATGTGTCAGAGCAATGCATGGAATGGCAGAGTTATAAAATAAAGTTACTGACGAAATGACGCAGATAGATTGGCGGTGTAATTTTACGATAATGCAATCCATATTACAGAGGTACAGACACACAGTATCGGCAATATCTGCGACATACTTGACTATACTCTGTCTTGAGAAAATCAATATGGTAAAAGTCGTCCTGGCTTAACGTGTGTTCAACCACTTGATTTCTCCCGTTAGAAAATTACCCTATGTTCTGAAAGGGCTTCATTGTCCTTTTCAATTTTTGAATAAATTTTGAATCGGCATATTTCTTTAGCAGTAAAGATTTGGTAGCAATATGTCTAGTAACTTAGCTCCGAAAAATAAGCTGTAAATTTGGTACTTCCTTAAATTCCATCCTTCGAGTGAATTCCGTAGCTTCTTTTGCCTCCACAGGCAGGATCTGAAATTCGACTAGATCTGAAACCACAGCTGTCCCCTTATATGGTACCAGTGGCCAATGGTAGGTCACGTAATATGAGTAACAGCCTCTTACGTGGAACATATGTTAAGGGTGTACTATCGTTTTCCAAAGTATGTAGACACCTAGTAGTCCTACTTAACTGATGGGGCCGGGTCGTGAAAACTTTTGAGGTTGGCACATAAAGCGACCTGTATCCCTCACTTGCGTGCCACCAAGAGCCGACGAGGACGGAGGTGGACGCGACCTAGCTACCGAACCGGAGTCAAACTGCAATTGCATGAGCCCAATCAGAATTAAGAATAGAGGTTGGAATGTACATAGGTATCTATGGTGAAAGGAAGCACAGGCATCGTATTGGTTGGCTTAGTATTAATCGTTGAGGGTGAAATTCCGGCTGTGGGTCGCAAAGGGATCTCTGAATGTCAATTGAACGGCAGGATTTTCTTTTTGACAGAAATGGGTTTGTTTGGTTGAAGTGCATGTGGATAGCATCACAATATGTCATCAACAAAAGTCCTCTTTAAGGGACCTATTTTGTAGATTTAAAATTCATAGGTTGAAAAATATTAACTTATTTATACAAGAATTGCCATGAGAAAAAATTCCCCTGGACCGGGAAACGAACCACGGACCTTTGGCGTTTAGGGCCACTGCGCAGACCACTACGCTATCTAGGTTCTTTAATTCCCATGGCAATTATACCGAGGCTGATGGTACTAGGTGTTAGGTCCTTGCGGTCCATCAAGGATGGCAACGCGAGGGAGAAAGGACTTCCAAGAAGCCACAACCGGTTGAGAGCCTCAAACCTGCGATAAAGCCGCGCAAAGCGGTATGTGTAATATACATTTACATTAACTTATTTGCTCAAACGCAGTACAAGAAAGGCTCACACGGTATCACTATTGATATTCTGAACAGAAGTTTAATTGTTGCTGGAAATAAATTCACGAAAGAATAAATTGTCGGCGATAATGAATCGTGATGTGAGTGAACGTGCACTTGAATCTCAATTTGCGGAACATAGTGCAAAGTGAGCGAGGGGAGATGGTTACCAAAGTTTTTAAATATGAATATTCTCACCGTTGACACAGCTGAGGTCGTAGTTGGGTTTAAATCCTGTATTGCATGTGCAGTGTCCCGACCCATCTGTGGAGGAACAGTGTGTGTTTCCGCTGCAGGCACTTGCGTCTGCACATGGATCTCCGACTTTGGAATCTGTTAGAACGTAGAAATGGCATTCTCGATAGAAATTGATTGCATGAATTATGTGATGACAGTCGGGAGAATAGGTTTATTTGTATCATACTCGTTCACAGGTAGGGTAGGTTCCAAGAGTGATGCTATTGATTTGTCGGTCATGAGTGAATGAGTCGGATAAGAAGAATGGAATTGGAGTTGAATCTGTTTCTTATTTTTCTTTGTCTTAAAACATATAATTTGGCTACAAAAACAATCAGTTGAGGTCAATTAATAAATTCATTTGTATATTAGTAATAAAATAAAAAACACGAGAAAATTGCTTATTTATTAAAATATAAACTGTATAAAAGATGTGAAACTGAAAGTCTTCTAATTTGTCGATGATTTATGAGCTCCAGTTGACAAAAAACCCGTGATGGTATGATTTTTAGTGATTATGTCTGGAAATCGGAGAGTTTGGTGAAAATGCGATAAGCCTCCCCTACAAATTACGGAATCCAAAAATATATGTGATCGCGGTCACTACTCCACCCCGACTGTAATTTAAAAATGCACAAATATTTTGTACACGCTACCAGATCCCGAGGAGAGTAAAAATGGTGACCAATGCGGAGACTCGTGTCCCTGTTCAGGAAACACAGAATATACTTCAACAACTGGGCCAGGAACCTGCACCTGTAAGGATGGATATCACGCAGAGGATACGCTCACCTGTGTTGAAGGTGATCAAAAGCCATGTTTTCGAAATCCAACAACAATTTAAAATGAGAAACTGTTATTGATATCCCTTGATGTATAATCAGGCAAAGAAACGGCCTAATCTTTTCACAATATTTGTATTCAATCTTACGACTGCGCTTAAATGCGTATTTTTTTAAAATGGAAACACGTAAACTTGGCGCGCAGTAAAAAGCAAAATGCATAAAAATTATCTACTTTCTACATCGCATTACGTTAATAAACGCGAAAAAAGAGACAATATTACAGTTGTGATTGAACTCTTCGACACTCACTTATGTATTCACCTATACCCAAGTAAACACAATGCACCCCAAAAATTATGGCAACCATTCGTAAAAGTTTTTACTTCTCTTCCACAAAAGGCAATCGATGTCATCAATTTTTGTTACAAATGGATGGGTGGCAACCGAGCGCGAAGAAGTACAGGGTAGATGAAATGAGTAGGGGTGGGATCTTTACGACGTTAGCAACCGGCAGCAGAGATAGGACTTGGGGAATATACGTGCGGAGCTGGATGATAATCGTTAGCCGGGGATATTCAGACACGGATCTCGAGACAAACCCTCCATATGCGATATGAGGGTAAAACTCCTGTATTCTGTTCATTCTACAGCTTTCTTCAATTACGGTAACAGAATGAAAACCGTTTTCACGTAGTCCTCTTGCTAAGATCCCTCTTCATAGATCAAACGGCCTGTTCTCCATACCTTGTCCCACCATAACTCCCTAGATTCCTCACACGGGAAATACTCCATGTCCACTGCTTTCCTAGCCTTCATATGTGGAGGGTTTGTCTCGAGATCCGTGTCTGAATATCTCCGGCTAAAGATTATCATCCAGCTCCGCAATTATGTTCCCCAAGTGCCATCTCTGCTGCCGGTTGCTTACGTCGTACAGATCCCACCCCTACTCATTTCATCTACCCTGTACTTCTTCGCGCTCGGTTGTCACTCATCCATTTGTAACAAAAATTGATGACATCGATTGCCTTTTGTGGAAGAGAAGTAAAAACTTTCACAAAGTGTTACGATAATTTTTGGGGTTCATTCTCTTTACTTGGATAAAGGTGAATACATAAGTGAGTGTCCAACAGTCCAATCAAAACTGTAATATTGTCTCTTTTTTCGCGTTAATTAATGTAATGCGATGTAGAAAGTAGGTAATTTTTTATGCATTTAACATTTTACAGAGGCGCCCAGTTTAGGTGTTTCCATTTTAAAAAAATACGCATTTATAAGCGCAGCCGTAAGAATGAATACAAATACTGTGAAAATATTAGGCCGTTTCTTCGGCTAATTATATATTAAGGGATATCAATGACAGTTTCTCAATTTAAATTGTAGTTGGATTTTGAAAACATGGCTTTTGATCACCTTCAACGCAGGTGAGCGTATCCTCTGCGTGATATCCACCCTTACAGGCGCAGGTTCCTGGCCCAGTTGTTGAAGTATATTCTGTGTTACCTAAACAGGGACACGAGTCTCCGCATTGGTCACCATTTTTACTCTCCTCGGGATCTGGTAGCGTGTACAAAATATTTGTGCATTTTTAAATTACAGTCGGGTTGGAGTAGTGACCGTGATCACATATATTTTTGGATTCCGTAATTTGTGGGGGAGGCTTATCATTTTTCGGTCTTCAATTCAAAGAATGGGATGAGATACTTACTACAGGTACGGCGACTGGGAGTATTCCTTATTTTTTATCATTTGGTACTAAAAAATTGGTACGAAGGGATAATTTCGATTGAATTGGGTGAATAATCTACAATTACCATGGAAAAGATTGATTTTAATAAGGTTGAGTCTCGACTTCGTTTTCAATTATAATTTATCTATAAAATCGTAGTCTAATCAGTCTTTTGAATTGGTTCTATTGATGAATTTCGGATTACTTAGAACCCTATAAAAGGGTGATATTTCATATTTTAAACTGGTAACCAGATAGCGTTGAAGAAATGCGTGCCAACTTACCTTTGACACATTCTGCGCCTTCATTTTCTGCATGATATCCAGGCGAGCATTGGCATGTGCCCTTACTAGTGTCGGTGCTGCACACTGAATTAAGTAGATACTCGCAGCCGACTCCATTATTGCATGTACTGCCCACATGTTCCTCTCCTGAAGAATATAAGGTTAATATGAAATAAATATATTTGTTATACAAATTCCGGTCGACTTCGGGTGGTCTATAATTAACTAAGTATTGAGTTAGTTACAACAATGATATTCTCCTCCTCAGTATAGGAAATCGCTAATATCTCTTGTTCGAGAGGCAAAGACGTTTGAGAGAAATTCGTAACATTAGCTATGGTCCTAGTGAATTAATGTGTAAAAAATTATCATGTCGTTGGCTAAGTTCTAACAACACGTACCTCAAAAGTAGAAGCTTCACACGAAAACAAAAATGATTAATTTTTTTACTTGTACGCTGAATTTAAAAACCAAAAGTTCATAGAACTGAAAAAGAAGCATTCATTTGAAAACAAAGAGCTGTGTTTTGCTTGTATTTTCTTTTTTTAATGTTATTACACTTTGTTTAAGATACCTGTCTCAAACCAGCCGAATTTTATATACGTCTTGTCAGAACTTAGCCATCTATATGCGTATTAAACCTGCTTTTATATTTCATGGTGTATTTAGGTAACATTTTGGTAACCCTCCCAAGCCGCATGCTCCCATCTTTAATTGTCAACATGGCCTTCTGCCTACCGTTCCATCAACAAATCCTGTTCTATCCCGTGTTCTAACTCGTTTACCTGACACTAGACTCTGACGCCAATTTCAGCATTTGCTGCTATCCATTAATTAATCCCTCAATCACTTCCTTCCGTCTCTACCGTATCTAATCTCGAAGTCTACCATGACCAGCATGTCGTTGCTTTTCCCCCATTCCGTCTACTTCACCCCTTCCATTCTTCTCCTCTCCCACGAGGTCGAATGCTTCTCGTTCTCTTTATTTCATTTTTTCTAGAATGTTTCCAAAAAAACTCTAAACCGGGTCATTGGTATGCTGTCGCAGAAGAGATATCGAGTATTGATCCCGTGTTTGATTAAGTTTTGATTGAAATATTTTGTACTGTAAACAATTTATTAACGTTCAAATATTGTTGAAAAACATTTCTTATACATAATTGCCTTCGAAAAATATCATTTCTAGTGTTCTTTGCTATTATCAGCAGTAAAATGAAGAGATTGATGTAAAAAGGAGCGGATATAGAGTTTCGTTCGTAATTCACTCCTTCGATTAGTTTAAGCATTCTACTTATAGGAGCGTATGTAGCTAATCGAATTTTATTGCACTAATCGCATTAAAAAGTGATCTAAATGTAAGAAAATACGCTATTTGTCACTCACGTTAGTGAGTACTGATTTTTTTTCCAATGTCCTTCCGTAGTACTTGAATTGCTCAGCAGCCGTTTGCCCTCTCCTTCATTCGTCCATTAAGTACATTCTCAGCTCCACGTTCGCCGCGAGCAATATGAGGGTAAAACTCCAGTATTTTGTGCATTCCACAGCTTTCTTCAATTCCGGTAACGGAATGATAGCCGTTTTCACGTAGTACTCCTGCTAACATCCCTCCTGATAGATCAAGCGTACTAGTTCTCCAGATCTTGTCCCACCATCCATCCCTATATTCCTCACACGGTAAATAGTCCATGCCCACTGCTTTCCTAGCCTTCAAATGTGGAGGGTGTGTCTCGAGACCCGTGTCTGAATATCCCCGGCCAATGATTATCATTCAGAGCCGCATTTCTCTACTCTACGTCTCCCGCCTTGCAACAAAAATTGATGATATCGCTTTCCTTGTGTGGAAGATAAGTAAAAACTTACCAATGGTTGCCATAATTTTTGGGGTGCATTGTGACTACTTGGGCATAGGTGAATACATAAATTAGTGTCGAAATGTAAAATCACAACTGTAATATTGTTTCTTTTTTCGCATTAATTAATGTAATGCGATGTAGAAAGTAGGTAATTTTTATGGCTTTAACATTTTACAGACGCGCCCAGTTCAGGCGTTTCCGTTTTTTTTAAATATACGCACTTAAGCGCAGTCGTAATAATGAATAGAAATATTGTGAAAATATTAGGTGGTTCTTTGCCTGATTATACATTAAGGGATATCAATAACAGTTTCTCAATTTAAATTGTTGTTGGATTTCGAAAACATGGCTTTTGCTCACCTGCAACACAGGTGAGCGAATCATCTGCGTGATATGAATCCGTACAGGTGCAGGTTCCCGGCCCAGTTGTTGAAGTACATTCTGTTTTTCCGTAGCAGGGACTCGAGACTCCGCACGGGTCACCAAGTTTACTCAGTTTGGGACCTGGTAGTGTGGAGAAAAAAATTAAAAAATGAATGAAAATGGTCATATTGGGTTTGGTGGAAATGGAATTAATTGTGGTTTGCCTGTGACTGAATCTCCTTTGCTGGAGTTTTGCAAAGGAGAACATCTGCAAAGAGGAGGCAGGAATTAATTGTTGCTTGCCAATGTTTGTGTCCCGTTCTATGTGTAGGCTGATTTGGTCCTTTTTTGCGCGGTTTTTTGCCCGCACCTTTACGCAAAGTCGAGCTTCAGCGCTGAGACCAAGTCTAAAATGAATGTGAAGAAATTCTGCGTCGAACGCAAACTACGCGATGTATTTTCTAAAGCATGCATCGCGAAATGCGAGCAAAAATTTATTCTTCTAGTGATGTGCACCATATAAAAATTTTATTTTCTAAAATCTCTTTATTCCTTTGAAAATACAATTTTCTTTTCTCGTCTCCTTCCCTGAACCTTTTTTTTTCAATGGCTTCCCTTTCAACAATATCCCTCTCATCTCCCAACTATCTCCGTCTCATCTCCCAACAATCTCCCTTTCATCCCAAAACCTTCTCCGTCTCATTTCCCAGCAACTCTTTGGCAACCTTCAATCCGCCTTCATGACACATATCGATGGCTAAGTTTTAACAACACGTATCTCAAATTCGGACTGTTTGAGACAGGTATTTTAAACAAAGTGCAATAACGTAAAAAAATTAATGCAAGCAAAATAAAACTCTTTTGCAAATGAAAGTTTCTTTTTCAGTTTTATTAACTTTTGGTTTTTTATATCAGTGTACAAGTAAAAAAATTATAGTTTTTTTTTGCTCTCCTGAAAAGTTGCTATTTATGAGATACGTGTTGTTAGAACTTAGACATCGATATACATCAAACCGATAAACCGTATTAATTGAACATAAATATTAAACGTTACAATGCAATCTACGTGCGAAAATCTTTTGTTTGCATTCAATGCCACTACACAACATGACTTCAGTCACGAATTTTCTTTCCTGGCGCTGTGATTTGGTGAACGTTCGTTGTCTAAGCGTCGCTCAAACTACGCGATGTATTTTCTAAATCATGCATCGTGTAATGCGAGCACAAAGTTATTCTTCTCGTGACGTGCACCATATAAAAATTGTATCTACTGAAATCTATAGCTGCCAGCGTAGATGAGGCTCAATTCCATCCTATAGCAGGGAGATTTCTGTTGCCGCTTCGATCGCGTTTTAATCTGTTTTAAAAATGTCCCCAGCGCGGTGATGAGTGCAACGCGATCCGTTTTTTGTCCAATATTTTGCAGTAAAATGATCGAAATTGCAAGGATTAGCATTTAAAAGTTATGACTTTGATAAAACACAACGTCATGTACATAAATGTCGGTTAATACCCCTAATTACATCTCATTTACCCGCAAAACTCAGATCACTTTCCCGTCAGCGACGTGAGTGGCGACTTTTGAAAACCTATTTAAAGGTACGGTGGGTTTACAACATGTGTAGAGGCCGACTTGAGGAGCCTCTTTTGTAATATTCGTGTGTGGTGCGCTGCAGCTATTTGGAGAATCAGCAATCCACGAATTCAATTCATGCCGCTCTCAACACTCGCCATCGCCGGTGCGAGGCAAGGGGCCACGATTTTAACCTTCAACGCAGGCAGACTGACACGATACTGTATGGTTTTTGTTTGTAAACTGATGAGAGCAAGTATAACTAGGGAGCACGTCTCCTACCAGCGTGCCCTGGGACGATTTACGCTCATTGGGATGAAGTGTGTCCCAGGGACTTCTTAATACGAGGAAATCGTGCTTATCGTATCGTATCATAGAGTAAGTATATATTTACTTTCTTAAAAATAGATTAAAATCGTGGTAAGCAGAGTTTGCTAGTGCGGTGATTACAGATGAGCTCTTTTTTATGTAACTCTCTTTAAGGTATGATTTTAAGTAATGATATCGAAAAATCAAATAGTTCCGTTGTGATGCGTGATTGTAAAATGTAACATACCTCGATCGCACGTTGCGGTACCATCATCTCCATGAAATCCTGTTGAGCACTCGCATTTCCCTACTTCAGCTGTGCTGCTGCTGCATTCAGAATTCTGGATCTGCTCGCACCCAACTCCGTTTACGCATGGACCGCCCACGACTTCCGCTCCTGAACGAAAAGCAATGTTTTGGTTGAAATCAACTTTTTTGCCTTTTTTCACGTAATTCGTTTGTCAATATCTATTGGTACCGCGATGAATCGTCTTCCTTTTTCCGAATAAGCTCCAGCAATGATAGCATCATCCTGAGTCTACGAAATCGAAGAAACCTATGGATTCTAAGTTATATTTTTGAAGAAGTCAACATGATGAATTCGGCTGGACCTCGTGCACTTACTTAGAATATTAGATCTGTTAACATTTCCGCAGGATAACCATTAAAGTGAGGAAGCGAATTAAACAGAAGGATAACGTTAGCCTTTCCGCATTAAATATTAATTCTTTTGTGTGAAGGGGGATATCGCTTAACATAAATTTGTGTAATTGTCAGCCTTTACGGCTAGGAATAGTATAATACTTGATGGTTTATCAGAAGTATAAGGATATACGAGCGCCAGGGTTGTTATGAAATGTAGAATTAAAGTACAGGTATTACCGATCAATGATATTATATTCCACGAGGTATTTATAGTGGGGGATAGTCGCGCAGGTTTGTCAGAAAGGTAATGATCATGAACGTTTTTTAGCATATATTCGAGGCCTACATTTTAAATATGCATGCATGGTCAGAAACAGCAAAGGCATCGTATTGGTCCGCGTCGTAACATTATTTGTGTTTAAAAGTTCAGCTGTGGGTTGGAAAGGGTATTCTGATTGCCATTCAAATGGAAAGATCTTCATTTTGATAGTTATGCATGTGTGTGTTTGACATCCCAGTAAATAGCGTCACGGCGTCACGGCATCGCTGCGTCGAAACTAGTAGTACCGCTTAAATAAATTGTTGGATTTAAACAAAGTTTTGTTCGTTTTTACTCATTGTCACGATGGTTATTCGATTGAAGGCCCCTTTTAAGATCGTTTATTGGCAGATTGTAAACGTAGGGTAGTGCGGGGCAAGAGTCCGCATTGGGCAAGATTCCTTTTCCGAAATATTTCTCTGAAGGCCGGGATGATGCAACTTGTAGTAAATCAGTTTCTTTAACGTGACCGAATGCAGCACAGGAGTGTTTTCAGGGGACGAAAACGAACGACAGAGCGTGAGTTTTTCTTATTTTTAATTTTAACGCGACGTCGATCTAATTTGTAGGACCGCTTAATTTTTATTTGTGCTTTGGGCTTTTATTTAACTGAAATGTTTGTTTATTATTCCTTCACGTGAATTCTTTCTCTCAGGAATTCATGCAGTTAGTAGGTTCGCAGATCACCATATAGTTGTGTTATGGCGCATTAGGTGTAGGAAGTGCAGTTGGGGCAAGAGTCCTTGGGCAAGTGTCCGCAAGAGGACTCTTGCCCCACGGGCTTTCACTCCTGCCCCACTTTATGCCATTGCTTTATGTATAACATAATAGTGTCTTCCATAAATGTCACATGTGCTTTGCTGATAATTGTTTTAGGTGTTTTATTCGTAGATATGCATCATACTGCCTGTTGTCGTCCAAACTACCCGTGTTCAGGCACGAGTGTACAAGTACATTGTATACTGTAAATTCCCCCAGGCGTAATTTTCCAGATAAAGAGTTTGATAAATGGGCTTGCCGTCGGAGCACCTCCCGAAACTCTTTTGCTAACGACTGATTCTGGATTCATTAATTCAAACATTTATATTGACTGGCTGAAACATTTAAGGAAAAATTCAAAACTCTCAGCTGATGATCCAGTCTTACTCATTTTAGACAGCCATACCTCCCATGCAGAAAAGTTTCTCGGGTTTTCCACCAGTTTATGTCGTCCATGTCTCCCGACGTTTCGATCCGCGACTTGCTGATCATCCTCAGGGGATCTTCCGAAGATCCCCTGAGGTCTACCTTCATTCGGAAGATACCCTGAGGATGATCAGCAAGTCGCGGATCGAAACGTCGGGAGACATGGACGACATAAACTGGTGGAAAACCCGAGAAACTTTTATGCAACTGATACGCCGGGAAAACCTAAAATCATACATACCTCCCATGTTTACCTTCCTGCGATAGAATTTTTGTAAGACTAACTTCATCCAAGTAATCTCTTTACCTTCACATAGCTCACACAAAGCTCGCCCAGTAGATAAAACTTTTTGGCCCTCTGAAAAGTTCTATCATACCTGTGTGTGATAAATGAATGACGTCTAACCCCGGATGAGGAATCACTCGGTTCCAAGTAGCAATGCAATTTGGGAGGGCCTATGAGAAAGCATCAATTATATTTGGAGTGTAAGAAAGGGATTATAGACCTGCGGTATTTACTCACCTGGTCCATACGTGTTTAGTGAGGTTGATTTCCTACCGTCATTGGCCTCAGAAACGTGGGATCCGAAACAAGGAGGAGAGGAAATTTTAAAAAGTGGGAACTTCGGGAGAGACAATGAACATAGAAGGCGAAGGAACTTTTTTACCCTAAAATATTCCTCCCATAACTCCTTTACCACATTCACGTCAATTCAATCTTCTTCAACCATCCAACTCTGAGAATACTTTGCCTCGCAGACATCGGGAGGCACATGTCTCTCTTGAGAACATTAGCCATTATCCAAAAGGATTGCAAGCGCAAAAGCGGGGAAAAAACTTACGTAGGTCTAAAATTCTTGCGAGGTCCCCCAAAACCCAGAAACTAAACGTGAAAATATCTAAAAATAAGATAAATGGTACCAGCACTAAGTGGCAGTTTTTTGACGGAAATCAGGAATTCATTTCACCGAAAAAAAACTGATTATATCTATGGAGGTTTTGGAAATTTGTACTTAGATCTACTAATTGTTGATTAGATGTGCTGTGAATGTAAAATATGATGGAAAGAACCTTGCATCGCATATTCTGTAATGGAAAAGTTTACATGGGAAAACTGTGATTAGGACTCTTGCCCCAAAATGTTTCCTTGCAAGTTTCCTAATTGTTTTTCTCTTCCATTTTGATGAATGACGGCAATTCTTAATATTGTTCTGCAGCAATCGAAGACAAATACAGTAGTACATGTAACAGTGAACAAATTGTGTAAAAATAAAAATAATTACTTAAACCTAAATGCATGATTTTTATGAATGTTTGTTAGATGCGTACTCTTGCCCCTCATTACCCTATGTCGGTAGAAAAATAGTGACTATTTTCCTCAATCTCAGTAGAAGAATGACTCACACGGTGTCAATATGGATTCGCTCATAAAAAGATTCATTTTACTTGGAAAATAACTCATGAAAATATACTATGTTGAGCTGCAGGAGTTGGCATTGTGTTGTAAGTGAATGTGCACTCAAATCTCAATTTGGGGACATAGTGCAATGTCAACGAGGGGAAATGGTTTACAAAATTGTAAACTCTGAATTTTCTCACCGCTGACACAGCTGAGATTGTCGTCGGGTTTAAATCCTGCCTTGCATGTGCAGAATCCCGACCCATCTGTGGAGGTACATTCTGTGTTTCCGTTGCAGCCACTTTCGTCTGCGCACGCAACTCCGACTTTGGACTCAGGATCTGTTAGAACGTAGAAAATGGAATTTCCGATTAAAATCGATTGCATGAATGATTTGACGACTGTCGGGAAAATAGTTTTGTTAGGATCATGTTTGTTCACAGGGTAATTAGGTTAAAGAGTGACGCTATAAAGTTTGCTGTCATGAAATATAGGCGGATAAGAAGAATAGAATGGGGTTTGAATCCGTTTCATATTTTTCCTTGTCTTAAAACATGTAATTTGCCTACAAAATCAATCGATTGAGTTCATTTAATAAATCCATTGGTATGTAAGAGATAAAATGCTAAACATGAGAAAATCCCTAATTTATAGAAGTATAAGTTATATTATATTCCAGGTAGTCAGAGTCTGCGAATGTGGTGAAAAGGATGAGCTCGTTTCGATTAAAAACTCTTTATGGTAAGATTTTCAATATGATATACGCATACCAGATCGTTCCGATGAGATGCGTGATTATGAAATGCAGTATACCTGGATTGATCGTTGTGCTACCATCTTCATTACCAAATCCTGCTGCGGATATGCATTTCCCTACGCCAGCTGAGTTGGTGCATTCAGAATTCTGGATCTCTTGGCACCCAACCCCGTTTTTGCATATACTGCCCACGACTTCCGCTCCTGAATGAAAAGTAATGTTTTGGTTAAAATTAAATTTATTTTCCTTTCTCCATAGAATTCATTTGTCAATGTACACTGGTAATGTAGTGAATCTGATTCGTAAAATTTTTAACAGTTTGTACCTTTAAAATTATTACAAAATATTTCACGTTAAATAAACTGCGAAGTGAACTGTACCCCCCGAACTGTGTTTGCTTGGGCGGAAGTATGTTCATTAATTTTAGCTCAACCCCGAAACGTTAACATGACGTATCGTTCTCGGATATTGCTTTTATATAACTATAGAAATGTAAAAATTCTCTGCCTATACAATTATTCAGGGGATTTAGAGATAATTGCAAAATAAAAAACTATAAGTATCACTGTCACAGAGTTTTGTAAGAATTATGCTTCCTACCATCTTTTCAACCTACCGGAAGTTCGAACTTTCATAGCAGCAATTGGCGTCCCTTGGCTGAGGTATGGAGAAAACGCCAGGATGCCAAAGAATATCCCCCTCATAAGCACCTCCATTTCTTCTCTTCTGCGCATTTCTGGTGGGAAAAAATGGCTTAAAACGTTACATTCGAATGAAATCAATTGAATTAGTAAGCTTAAGTTTTGATATGGAGAAACACTGTCGTGATAGATGGTTAACTTTTTGATGCTGGAATATAATGGGAAAGCAGCTATGATATTTTAATAGAGGAAGTACGTAAAAAAACATGAAATGACTAGCAGATGATAGAGCGAAGTGGAGATAATATTGTCTGTCCCTTCCTTTCCTATCCTTCCCCTGGAGGTGTCGTCGGGCTCTCATCGCGGCGATGCCTCCATTCCTTTTTCCTTCCTCTGTCCTCCCCCTCTCGAGAGACACGGGCGAATAAGTCTAAGACTTGGTTCCCGGTCCTCGAGAGCGTATCCTAGCGGGGCCCGCCCTGGGACCCCCGAATCCACTGTCTGTCAGCCGCCTTGATATCAAATTATTTGGAATGCTGGCAACTTGCATGTCACAAAACGAGGCTAAGACCAGAATGGGTGGAAGCGAAATAAAGTTCAGAGTGGGTACTCAACAGAAACCCAAGATAGTCCAATGATGATTGAGAAAGAGGTATTATGTTTTTAAATAAATCTATTTTTATCCTAGTCAATATCCTGTACTACCCTTACTGATTACAATGTGTATTGTATTGAGTATTTATCCTACCTGTTCCCTTCGTCTTAGATTCTAAGTCTTTCTTCGGGAGAGGATTCCAGCGAGGCTCACATTTGCGAACTGAGGTCTCTTTCCAGCGCCGGTATGATAGAGGTAACACCGCATTTAAATCCTACTACCTTGGTGACCATTGTCGCCATATCTCACCCTTATCACCTTGAAAGGTTTGAATTGATCTTTTTAGCCCTATATTACACCTACGGAATAGCAAGATTGGTTTTCGGCAATATGATCCTCAGCTCTACCTGAATCCCTGCGGAGTCCTATATTTTCATAGCATTTATTCCAAAAAATCCCTTACTGCGCAATTTTATTGCTGCTTGAAATGATTTTATCTTCCTAAAATAGAAGAGATTGCAGTTTGTCTTAGTGAATTATATTACAACGCAGTAATGGTAGAGTGTACGCTTTTTATGCCATAGAAGAATAGTGATAGTTATAATACTTGTATAATCCTCTTGATTTTGACCCCCTGATAAGCTTTTTATGGCCGATTTATAGTACTCGGGGTAAAAATAAACTGTCAAGATTGGTTCAGTACGGCTTTTTAGTAACTTTTAAATCCTGGCGCGTGATGATATATTTTGCCAACTCAGTATGGTCAGAAGTCAGTAAGGGCACCTCTACGTGCTTCTCTCATTTTTTTTTACTTTTCGCCGTAAATATGGAGTTTATCAAATTTTGCGGTAAAACTTGACTAACATTTAACTTTAATGTAATATCATTCTTATTTGAGAAAATAATTCACTAGAACAAAAATACTGTATTGTTTATCTTTTGTTGTGCTTTTGGTCTACGAATGTACAGATTTACATAATGATCAATGTTGCGGAGTGGGGTATAAGCTTATTCCGTGCGCGGTATGCGGAAATAGTTTTCTCTATTGTTTCCTGTTACCTAAGTTTACCCTCATTATATTTGCTTTGCTGCTTTACCTAAAACTCTCGCCAAGTGGCCATGAATTCCAACTTTCCCACTTCTCTGGGTACTAGAGAAACACCGTGTGGCCAGCTTGAATCGTGTCATGTTTAAATTCTCAACATGCACTTAATCAGTGTTATTTGCCAATTTTCTCCATCTTTATAGATACCACATTCCGATATCCGACGATTCATAATTGATGAAATTTCATAAGTGCATTTTCTTTTTATATTTCTAACGCCTGGTGTGCTTACATTCTCTGGCGCCTTCCGATTGAGGTTGCAAGCGGAGTAGTATGTATGTATAAGTAGATTGCTAAACCCTTGTTGATTCGATCGTCCGTTTTAATCTTTTATGGTCACTGATTTTATGGGTGAATCACAAGATTATTTTCTTTCGTCGTGAAAAGTGATCACAAGAGCGATCGCATTTCGCGACGGGAAAAGTGATCGCTCTAATGATAATTTTTCTGAATCACACGGTCCCTCCCGCCGTCGCCTTTCGCATCACTTTCGATATCACAGCTCGTTGTCATAGGACCCGCATAACGAAAACAAATAGCGTGTTTGTTTATCTTTGTCGTCCCCACGATTGTCAAACGTTGCGCTGCAATCGCTCCATACGGGCACGCGTTCCGATTGGCTGATGTTAGGTTTTAAAACGGTTTTAGCGAAGGAGAAAGAGACCGGGCGAGTGATGAAAAATAGTGATGGGAATCTTCATCGCGATCGTGATCGCGAAAAACAATTGCCGGCGACGATCATTTGCGAGTGATCACTCTAGTGATCGCGATAGTGATCACTCGGAAATGACGGAAAAAATAATCGTGTGATTCAGGCTTTAACGATGTATCATTCCCTCATGAAGATGATGAATACCATATATGCAATTTATTTAACTGTTGTAGCAGCGCTGTTGTTTATATCTAGGGTTTTTTAAAACGACTTTACAAATTTTAGAGTCATCACTTTATTGCATAATAATTTATCATAATAGTTTCATCTATTCTGTCATAAAGCTGTCTGGAATTCATGTAGGATCAAATAAAAATTCTTAATGGGAGAACTTCTGATCCATTGAAAGAAGAATTACATCCTACATTTTGTGGCCATCCGACGAAAACAGGCAATGCGATAAATCCCTACCTTAGCCGTGTTATTTAATATCGTTCAAAATGAATCACCGCCATCGCTTTGCATAACAGTTTGAAATTATAATTTTTAAATAATTCTCAATTGGAACTATTTCACATGTTTCATATTTTTCATGAGCTTAATATATGAATTATTGACTTTTCCAAAAGAATGACCAATGTAGATGTATATGTAATAGTCTACGAGAGTGTGTCCTTCACGCGAGTCTCAAGTCTTGCCTCCACCGTGAAAGAGATGTCTCAATAATAAGTAAAGTACTCACCACGCAGACTATAATATTAATATTAGGTGGACTGCGTAAAGATAAAAACATCAAACAACAATAAATAAAGGTAGAGTAGAAATATTTCACTTGCCTACTTCCCTTCAACGGCTCAAAATTCATCCTTGTAATCGTAAGTAATTAGCTCCTCCGGTGGGAATTTATATGAAGTCACTCAGGGGCGCAGCCAGGAATTATGGCTGAGGGAGGTTTAGGTGCAACTAATACCGGGGTGTGTGGGGGTTTGGTATACCCACCAGGATATGGAGTAGGTGCGAGATTAGTAAATTGCGGAATTATAATATAAACGGTTCAAAATGGTGAGTTTTACGGATTTCTGAGGGATGCTTTATTAAGCCTTACGCTATTCTATAAGTAATCAATCTAATTAAGTAAAATGGATTAAACTTAAAAATTTCTCTGAGCTCTGGGGGGAGGGGTTTTATCCCCCAAAACCCCCCCTCGCTGCGCCACTGAAGTCACTTACTGTCAAATTATGCAGTTTACATGACACTCTATAACAAAGTAATTGCCAGGCACAAATAATGAATATCCATTCTCAAGGTTTATCACTTGTACTCGCGTCACTCCATAAAAAGAAAGTATTGTGAAAACCTTCTCTCTCGGTGGCTATAGCCTATGGAGTCTACCATCGAGTTTCATCTCCTTGGATACTGTTGATTTACGCACGCTTTCTGCTGTTGTTATTTACAGCATGGTACTAACACGCTTAGAATGTCATTAATGGAGGTTTTACGGAGTTTTTGAATTATGGTAAGTGAATTAAAATGGTAACTTAGATAGTATTAACCGCTAATTAAAATCAATTAGTAAAGGCATCCATTAAAACTGGCTGTATCAATGTTAAGGTTACCCGATCCTTTTTGCAATTCTATGTCACGATTTTATTTTGGCAATTCAGTGCATTTATCTTATGTTTTATTTGTGATTTTCAGGTTAGTAGAGGAATCCATGAAGCAAAAAAGTTACACATTCTAATTGGAGGAGGGTGTACCGAAAATTAATTCTTTTTTTAGAATTTTAGTGAAATCATTATATTGCACAATTATTTATCATAAAAGTTTCATCCATGCTTCAATAAATATGTCTTGAATTCATATAGGATCAGTTAAACATATTTATGGACAGAATATCGGATGGATTAACAGGGATATGAATTCTTCAGTCCGGAAAAGGACTCATGATGGATCTGAAAGTGGTACTGATGATCCATTTTCTGTTTGCTGCGAGCAAGTGTAAGTATTTACCTTTTCATTAAGGATTGGGTTATCTTCAATTGGCCCCTGTACTTTTGATTGTGTTTCTCATGATACTTATCGGCGGATAACCTTGCTCTGGGACTAAAATTTCGTCATCTCGTCCAACCTCAGAATCTTTTCAATATTAAATCTATTGATGAATTCTAACAAGATATGCTTTTGACCACAATTATCCATAATTATATCATGTGAACAGTATACATCTGGTCCTTGAGGTAGGTATTAATGTCACGGAAGAAGCTTTCTGGACTTATGTGTCCTTATTTGAGTTACTTTCTACTCGTGCCGCGACCATGACATTTTGTGTGATGGTCGTTCAATTATGTTTCTTCGTAACTTTTCATTATTGTTTAAATAGCCATGGTGCTCTTGACCCAACTAATGGAAGCGTTTGATTTGTCTAAGATTGAAAGAATGGCATCACAAAGCACTTCCAGTAGAGTGAGTCCTACTCATTCAATTCAAAATTCTGAAATTCTCTTCAAGTGAGAGGGATTAATTCGTTCACTTGCGGAAATCCTGATATAAGATACAAGATATTCGAAAGTGCTTTGCATTTCACCAGCAGGGTAGCGCTCTGAGTTAACCCCTATGAAAAAATGGTATAAACCTGTATAAAATTTGTATATATTCTTATACATTTGTACATAAGAATGTATACAAATTTTATACAGGTTTATACAATTTTTTCATTGGGGAAGTTACATCATTATAGAGCGTTTTGCTGGACTGCGTTCCAGGAGTCTTAGGGACGTTTTTCACCTGATGTGTTCCTCTATTCTCATTAGCAAAGTCCATAAATAGATTTTTTCCCTTCTCTTGATCTCTATGTTTATCGTTGATTCAGTGTCTTGTAGTATACGATTTGAAGAATTTTTCACGCAAATTATTGTCAAAATTTCGGTATATCACCTTCATCATGGCTTTTTCAGTTATTTGGATTTGTTTATTTATAGACAATAGTAGTGATCTTAAACTCCGAGACACTTAATCCGCATTACCACATCCATGAAGACGTCTAAGACGTGAAGAAATTTTCTTTGGCAAAGCAGCGTAACGATTTGGTCATTGCGTTCCACGGAACTGCATTTGAGGAAGTTCCTCTGTCTGTAGCTATTAGGTTTGTGGGTGCTTTAACTTGTTTCTTGTAGGATTTCTCCATTCCGAGAAATGGATTATAAAATAAGTGGCTTTGCGCAAACACCTTCAGATAAAGATACGTTCTTCCGTACCTCTGCGATAAAAGCTATTGAAATGCGTTTATGAAATGTATTTGTTGTCCAAAATGGCCTATAATTGAGTTCTGTAAATGATTTCCATGATTGATTATTCCGTTCTTTTTTCTATCCATAAGATATTCCAAACCAAATTCGTGTATACTCAGATTTTCCTGCGACAGTCGTCACATGCTGGGCTCCATCTGATAATTAAGGACTCCAGTCACCTGTAAACCTCCTGTCATGGCTAAGACAAGGTATGTGTCAGGCATTAAGAGTATATCAAAGCGCGCTTCGGCCTTAACTCATGAGGCCAAGATTGAAATCCGAGATAGCGTATTTTGTGTGATAGGTATGATTGGCTTCCATGAAGATAGCGTAGACGCCCTTATCTGCTATTTACTTAGACGCCCTTATCTGCCAACTGCCCAAACCCTTTATTATAGTAGGTGATTTTAATGCCCATGATACACTATGGGGTAGCTCCAGAGCACAGTGCAATCGGAGAGGACGCATTTTATCGCAGTTTTTAACAGTCTCTAACCTGGTTTTATTAAATGACGGAAAGAAAACTAGGTTTAATAGTTTTAACGGCAATTATTCGACTATTGACCTTTGTTTTACTTCGAGCAAATTAATGGACAAATTCCAAATGAATGTTCACGACGATCTATGTGGGAGTGATCACTTCCCCATTACTATTAATAGAGAGGAATATTTTAACCCCAATATTTTACGTCCTAGCAATTGGAGTATCCGGAGAGCCGACTGGGCTCTTTTTAAAGAATCATTCCATTTTACATTTAACGAAAGCTGCTGTGGTATCCAGAATATTGATTTTTTGACAAACAGTATCGTCGAATGTGCAAATAGTAGTGTGCCAAAGTCAGGACACGCCCGTATGAAGCCTTCCGTTCCATGGTGGAACGACGATTGCGCCAAGGCTATTCAGGCACGTAAGAGAGCGCTAAGAATTTTTAATAAATACCCAACAGCCATAAATTTGGCTTCCTTTCGCCGTCTTCGAGCCAAAGCCCGAAAGGTGGTCAAAGAGGCGAAGAAAGACTCCTGGATGTCATTTGTATCCGGGATAAACTGCCGGACACCAGTGTCGCTGGTGTGGAAAAAGGTTGGGAGTATCTGTGGTGACCACCGTCAGCATGGAGTCACATGCATTAAAAACAGTGACAACATCGTAACCTCATCGGCCGCCATCAGCGAGATATTCGGACGGCTGTTAGCTAACATAAGCGGCAACTCCAATTATGAGGACTCCTTCCTATCCTTGAAGAGACGCTGTGAATCGCATACACTTTCTTTCGCTGATAGGGGGACACTGGCGGACTACAATGTCCCATTTTCCCTTAGGGAACTAAAATCAGCAATCGCAGCTTCCCGCGGCACGTCTCCAGGGATGGATGAGATCCATAATGCCTTTCTCCGGAATCTTCCAGAGAGAGCTTTATTGGAAGTTCTTTTATGTTTCAATCAACTTTGGGCAGAGAGAAGCTTTCCACCGTCCTGGCGCGAATCTATAGTTATTCCAATTTTAAAACAGGGCAAGGATAAATCCGATCCGAACAACTATCGCCCAATATCCCTCACCAGCTGTCTGTGTAAGGTAATGGAAAGAATGGTGAACCGACGACTTGTTTGGTGGCTGGAGCGTCGAAACCTTCTTTCCACTGTCCAATGTGGCTTCCGACGCGGCCGATCGACAGTTGACCACCTTGTCAGGACAGAGAACTACATCCAGGAGGCCTTTGTCCTTCGTCAGCACGTTGTTGGTATTTTCTTTGATCTAGAGAAGGCTTACGACCGGGTCTGGCGCCGAAAAATACTCTTGACGCTCCACAAATGGGGATTTAGAGACCATCTGCCAATATTCATTGCAATTTTTTTAAAGAACCGCACTTTTAAGGTCAGAATAGGCCGAGACATATCGCAATCTTATTCCCTAGAAAATGGGGTACCACAGGGCTCCGTATTGAGCGTGACACTTTTTGCGATAGCCGTAAATGACGTGGCGGAATGTGTCAAAGCCCCAACGATGAGCTCGCTGTTCGTGGATGACCTGGCAATCTTTTGCCGGTCGTCCAAACTTGTATCGGTAGCCAGACAACTACAGTTAGCATTAAATAACCTAGGCAACTGGTCACGGAAAAATGGTTTTAAAATTTCAGCGGAAAAGACCAAATGCGTGCATTTTCACCGGAAGAGAGGTTACTTTGCCCCTCCAGTTTTAAAACTGGATGGCAGACCCCTTCCGTACGTGGAGTCGGCTTGGTTCCTAGGTATGACCCTAGACCACCGATTAAATTAGCGGGAACATATTCAGTTTTTAAGAAATAATTGTCTTAGGACCCTAAATATTTTAAAGTTTTTAACCCACTCCTCATGGGGCGCCGACCGCAGCATGATGCTTTTACTATATCGCGCACTTGTTCGGTCCAGGCTGGACTATGGGAGTTTTATTTACTCGTCTGGCCGCGAGTCAATTTTAAGAACCTTGACGACGCTGCACAACACAGGATTGCGGCTCTCAACTGGTGCCTACGCACCAGCCCGGTGCTTAGCATTTATGCAGGCGCTGGAGAGCCGCCTTTGCAGAGCCGAAGAAACATCCTGATGTTGAACTACGCGGCGAAAATCTTAGCCTCAAGAGGTCACCCGTGTTTTAACATTGTTTTTCATCCAAAGTTTTTAAGAATTTTTATTATAAGAACGAGAGCCACTAAGCCACTATGTATACGATTGAAAGAGTTCATCGAAGCATCCGGAATACAACTCCCGGATGTAGCTCCAATCCATTTCTTAGGATAGGACTTTTCTTTCATAGGACTTAGTAAAAGACATTCATTCAGCTTCGCCCGAGGCTGTGAAAAATATTTTTAACTAATTTGCTATAGTTCTCAAAAATCATAATAAATTAACCAAACTCAATGATTTATTAATCAAATTAATAGTTTAATAAACTTATGTTGCATTATAAACATACTTTAGTCTTATTTCTATCATGTCAACGTTTGTTTATTCCCATCTACAGGATAGTTTGCCTAATAGGGGCAGCCGCTTAGTTGGGGAAAGTGCACAAGTCCCGATATGTCCCATTAACCGGAATCCACAGTAGTTACATCTTTCCCGATAATCGAAGGAAAACTATTTTTTTAATGTCAAGATCGATTTTACGCTCGTCCAGGGAACATAATTGTTAGAAAAATCACGAGGAAACTATATTTATTAGGGATGAGTCGATTCCACTTTTTTTCGATTCCGATTCCAATTCCAATTCCTACAAATCGATTCTCGATTCCGATTCCATTGATTCTTATTTCTTCTAACAGGTGGGATTTTGATTTTCTGTAGCATTGCTGTCATTAAAATTTAAAAATTGAATGGAATTAAATAACTAGGGATGGACGGATCCAGGATTTTTGGAGACTTTGGATCTTTCGAATCGGATATTTTCGATTCCAAATGCATTTTCAAATTCCTGCCATCAAACAAAGTCATTATTCAAGTTTATTCTGGGTACATACAATTGATGGAATGCTTCTTAGATTTTCACACACATTTTAATATTTTTATAAATTTAAAATCATTTTTATAGGCTTTCAAGTTGTTTTTTAAAAGCATCTTTACATGCTCAGAACCTAAACTGTTACGCTTGGGTTTGGAAATGAAAATAGGAAAAATCTTTGGATGAACCACTGACCAGTGGCATAAGGAGAGGACCTCCCAAAATATAGAAACACGATTACTTTCCTTCATAAAAGGAAACAAAATATTTAAATATCATGAATTTACAAAAATGAAAAATAGAAATTAACGAATCTTTGAAAAATGAAGTTTGTTCTATTATAAAGGATGTTAAAATTAGTTTGAAACCCTCTCCTTTGTACCCTGTTGTTTGAAAATATTCCCCCCTGGTTTTGGACACCCCCTTAACAAAATTCCTGGCTACCTCCCTGCCATCGATTGTATTCAAATTTTCCTCACGCATGTTTCCCCCGAAATTTACTTTCTCATTGCATACCGACTTGTGTTTCACCCGAAAATGCTTCAGTATGGTGAGGTGGATTTAGCATATCCTCGCGATAATTTCCGCCACACAGCACGCACACGGCATTCATTTGTTCTCCTTATCTCCATGGAAATGTTTATACACAATGAAAGACATTTTTATCGGTGTATCATTAAATTAAATTGCAACTGCGCAATCAGCAACACAATTAACAGTATTTAAAACGGCATTAACGTCACGTGCGACGAGGTGTTCAACCGCTCGGCATGAGGAAGGGGTGGGCAGAAGAAGCGCGTTAAGGAGAGGTGGAGGGGAAGGAGCAGTGGCGTAGCCAGGAATTTCGTTCAGGGGGGGGTCCAAAACCAGGAGGGAAAATTTTAGAAAAAACCGGGCACTTAATAATGGGTTTTAAACTAATTTAACACTTTTTATAGCCGAAAAAAACTTGTTTTGCTAAAGAAAATTTTTGTAAATTCCTGATTTTTCAATATTTTGTTTTCTTTCGTGAAGGACAATAATTGTGTTTTTGTATTTCGGGGAGGGGGGGGGTCCGGACCCTCCCCCTGGATACGCCACTGGGAAGGAGCGCGTAAAGGAGAGGTGGAGAGGAAGGAGCGCGCGCCCTCCGTATTTCAAACAACGAGGCTACAAATGAGGGAGTCAAGGACGAAGAAGTCAGATCTTGCTTCACTGACGTCGTTGCCTTCAAAGCGAAGCCGGGCGCGCTATGTGATATATGCAGTTGGCGTTTCCAATCCGTCTGTAATTGTTTGAGGGGTTAATGCGGCGCTTGTTTCTTTGAAAATTGTGCGGTTTGGACAATGTTGCATATCATTAAAGTCTAATTGTAGATAGAAAACTGAGTAGCAATCAATTAGAGCTGAAAAATAAACATAAATATCGT
The DNA here is from genome assembly GCF_921293095.1 of Ischnura elegans. Classification (NCBI taxonomy): domain Eukaryota; kingdom Metazoa; phylum Arthropoda; class Insecta; order Odonata; family Coenagrionidae; genus Ischnura; species Ischnura elegans. The sequence goes on from NC_060253.1 coordinate 20,059,041, forward strand.
CAGGAATGCGTCTCGTTTGGTATAATTCTTTTTTAAATCTCGTGCATTTCATCTAATTGTCGAAGCTATCAAGATATCTTCGAGCCCAGAAAGTCACTCTCTTAGCATGTGTCGTCTAGAAATGGAGAATTGAAGCAGGTAGGCCAGAAAAGGTCAGTTGGTGAGACGAGGTAGAGATGAAACACGCTTCAGTTGTTTTCATGTGATTTGATATTTTCCTTAGAAAACAATGATTTATGGTCCGTGTGATTTCGGAAAACAAAAAAAAAACAACTGAGGCACGAGCTGATGGACGGCCGAGGGTGGTTTTCTGAAATCTGCGACGTAGTTACTTTTGACATGGTTATTATCCTACGGCGCTGAGATTCCCCCGATGATTGTTCAATCTCTTGGGAGGAGCCATACTATGTGCCAGTCGTATTTTGCCTTTTTTATTTTCTGGCTGAAAATCCTGGCCACGGCTGAAATTCTACTCGTAACCTCTGCGAAAGCTTTCAAACAAAACAGTTCATGAGTAGGACAAGAATCGCATGCGATGGCGCATTCGAAGAGAGAATCGGAACTCTTTCCACTCTTATTGGGCGTTGCATTCACTGAAGCTATTATTTAAAATTTCGGATCCAGATCCGATGTCTTCCGCAACTTTGGATCCGATATATCCGATGAAGGGCAATATCCGCGGATATTTGGATCCGATGTATCCGATCCGACCATCCCTAAAAATAAAAATAGCCGCGGTGGCTGCATTCTCGTTTAGCCGCGGTGGCTAAACAATAATGTAGCGTTCATTGCGTCCATACATACCAGAGCAGCCTGGCTGGCGCGCGGTGGCGGCCGAACATATCCTGTCGAGTCCGCCCGGAGGCCGCGGCGGCTTATGCTAAGCTAGTATCAACTTTCTCAAGAGTTGAATTGATAAAACTATGCTATACAAACGCGAATGTGTCTAAATTTTTTATTATTGACGCAGACGCGTGTTAGTCTAAAAATGTTACATGTATAAATAAACCGCTCTCAGCGCGTAGTTATAAGAAACTTTTTTCAAAGGAAAACTCGCTCTCTGCACGTTTTTATTATCATCAGACTTCAGATAACATTCGAAAATAAAAAAAATATATTTAGATCTATTATACTATAAAATTGGTGGTCTAGATGAATTCTCCGAATGTGATTCATAATCGCAGTAATTTGATTTGCCGTGACCAGCGGTTAATAAAAGAACGGAGAACGCATGCATTACTTCCGGATCCTGTGGTTTCCAATTTTTTTCTCTGAGAGTTGCTCATGAACACGAGGTATTTCAGGGTTCGTCGGTTTGCCGCTCTTGCCGACATTTTCATGTTTCCGAGGCCTCTTAGGCATGTTCGTCGCAGCACCCGTGTGCCAGGCGTATTCTCCGCGCGGGCAAGGCTGACACCGCGGCCGCTTCGGTGTGTGGCAGCCTTTATGCCCCAAAATAATCGTCTATGCTCAAAACATATATCTTCCTGGAATCGATGGAATCGGAACAGACTTGAGGCGATCGATTCTCGATTCCGATTCCGTGCCCGAGAATCGGCGGAATCGAGAATCGACATTTGGAATCGACTCATCCCTAGTTTATCATCCTAAACCCCCCTCTCGCTGTGCCACTGCGTACAAGTGATCTTAATTATCTCTCCATATCTGTTGCCATTTTAGTGCCTGCCAATTAACTATGCTGGTGATTATTTTTGTTATATAAGTGTTTTGTTTTATAAGTGCTTGACGACTTTTGACTTGTATTCAGGTGACTTCTTTTTATCTATTGAGTGACAACAATGTAAACGTGATGATTCTTTTATTTTTCCCAAATCATTCAACTATTCATTAAATCCTCAGTGGCCATGTGGGCCAAAATGGTGGTCTATCATGTTTCTTCATAGTGACCATTTTTAGTATGATCACTTTTCATTCTTGTTATCTCAGTAGCTTTACATTCTTATGTCCCTTAAGGTCATTATAGTAATCACTCTTTGAATATTGCAGCAGATTCCCTGTTATTCGAAGCTGGTCTCAGAGGGCCACATATGAGGCCCAAACGCCTAACAGCATGACCATTTTCTGGCTGTGTCACTTGTAAGAATCCTTGATTTTATGCAATTTGTGTGCCTTGTCACACCAATGCGTGGGTGCACTCAGTGGGGAGCAGAAGTGGGCAGCTTCCCTCCATCCTCCCTAGAAGCAAAATTCTTTAGCGAAAAAATCGGGAGTTGATTGAAAAGGATATTTTGAACAATTTTCTATAAACCTACGAAAAATGATAACTAGTGTAAGACATGCAAATAAAATTAAAATAATTTTAAAGACTAATAAAGCTCTGTTATAATTTTCTTAAAATGCTGGTTCCGCTCACCTTATCGGTGCTAAAATTTTACAACTTGAATGACCATTGTCTGCCCCCCCCCCCCTAGATTTGATCCTGGGCACACCCTTGTACCAATACATGTATATTCAGGACCTTCCGTTCTAATGTTGGAACTTTCAGCCTAGAGGCCCTCTTCCTTGCCCTGACCTCAGGGGTAGGTGTTGCTTAGCCAAACCTCTGTGAACATTATTATGTACTGGGAATACCTGTCTCCTAGGCAGAGTTGCATCATTCTTACTGACCGAGGAATAAATGATTTAGGTGTGTTATTTGACACCCACACCTCAACCTGCCCCTGCAGCCCAGGGAAGGAAGAGGTTGGGATGGCAAGTACCTCTCTGCCTCAGCCTTTATTCTGTGGTCAGTGGCAATGTTGCTCCCCCACCTACTCCCAAAGAGCCAGGTATTCTCCAGCTCAGTGGCGCAGTGGGGGGGGGGGGGTTTGGGTGATAAAACCCTCCCCAAAGATCAGAGAAACTTTTTAGTTTATTCCATTCTACTTCATTTGATTAATTAACTTATAGAAGAGTGTAAGGATTAATAAAATATCCCTCAGAAAGCCATAAAACTCACCATTTAGAACCATTTATCTTAAAAATTTCCGGGGACGTCTCCTGCGCCTATCGTTTATCCTGGCGGGTATACCACACACCCTAGGTCTTTTTGCGCCTAAAAACGCCCCCTAGGCCTTATTCCTAGCTGCACCCCTGCTCCAGCTATTCCCTTTCTTATGAGATTCTTATCAGGGGCGCAGTTACGAATTAAGGCTGGGAGGGGGGGGGGGCGGGTAGGAGGGTTTAGGTGCAACTAATACCGGTGGTATGGAATACCCACCAGGATAAGTGAGAGGTGCGAGATCAATAAATTGCAGAATTTTGAGATAAATGGTTCAACCGCTTGTTACTGCAAAAGAAGTGAATGGCATTTATAAATTGAATCTTGAAGTAGAACAGCATAAGGCGCTGGCAGATGTTAATGTGTCACAGGCTGATTTGTGGCACAAGAGATTAGAGCATTCATGCGTATGATATTTTTGTCATGTCTAATTGTGACGATGATAAGTGTTTGTTGAAGAAGAGCTTGAAAGACAATTTTGATTGTAGAGACCGTGGCTCTTTGAAATATTTTCTGAGTGTGAGTGTTTTTCGTGATAGAGAGAATAAAAATAATTTTCTCTCCCAAAAGGCCTATCTGACAAAGGTTCTCTCGAAGTTCGGAATGCTGGACTGCAACGCAATGAAAACTCCTTTTGAGAGTGGGCTGTATTTGCAGAGAAATGCGAGTGAGATGCCTAATGTGCCACACCTGAACTTGATTGGGTCCTTGATGTACCTTAGCCTGTGGTCCAGACCCGACATAACACAGGCAGTAAACTATCTCCGCCAGTTCAATAGTTGTTATAGTGATGAACATTGGGCGTGTGCTAAGAGAGTGCTGAGATACCTCAAAGGGAGTCTAGACCACCGTCTTGTGTATTGTAAAAATGATGAGGGACTGTGTGGATACTCAGATGCTCTAAGGCTGCTTCCTTTGTACAAATCTTCCAGATATTCCTTCCATCTCATCCCTTAGTCTTCGTTGTCAATTATTAGTTCACAGATTTCGTCCTTTATGGTATTACTTTTTACACCCCTTTCCTTAAAGTACTTTCTCTCTATCCTATAAGCACCCTCAACTTTTCCATATACAAGATTATTTTGTTCGCCATCACAAATATTTTTCATCCACGCTTCTCTAGCCTTCCTCGCTTTACGACATATTTCGTTCCTTATTCTCTTGTAACAATTCTGCCCTCCCTCTGTTTCCGCAGCCTTTTATTTTCTTCTTTCTTCAATGAAATCTAATACTTCGCTACTTAATAACGACTTCTCTTTTACCAAGGGCTTCCTCAGATGCTGCCTGCAGACCACTTCTAATGGTTTTCCAACTTTCTTCCACTGATTTATTGGTGGTATTCCCCCTTATTATCTTTTCTACAGCTTCTTTAAAAGCCAGTTATTGCTAAACCACCTTCAATTTTTCAACTTGCCGGATGTTTTTCTCGACTTTCTTCATTATTTTAAATTTTAGTTGGCATTTCATCACAACTTAGTTATGGCTACTGTCGATATCTTCCCCTGGGTAACTTTTGCAGTCTCTCACCTGGTTCCTGAATCTTTGTTTCACTAGAATGTAGTCAATTTGGAGTCTGATAAGGTCTCCTGTCATAATCAACGTGAATCTTCTTCGCAGGGGATTTTTGAATAAAGTGTTGGTAACTACTAGCCTATGCTGAGTGCAGAATTCAAGTAGCCTTTCTCCCCTTTCATTTGATTTCCTAATCCATATTTACCACCTATCATTCCGTCTTGACCTTCGCCGATGGCGGCGTTCCAGTCACCTAAAATGATTATCTTCCCTTCTTACCTGCTTAATTAACTTCCGTTATATCTTGGTAGACATCTTCTACTTCTTCATCGTCATAATCTGATGTTATAATGTTAGGTCCGATCTCCGAGAAACGGAGAAGCCGTTCCGAATTGTTTTCCGCAAGGCAGCTGAGTGTCCCTTTCCCTCTCACCTGGCCGGCGAAGGCGTTAAGGGGTAAAAATTGTTCCAACTGCCACAAAATTTGACGGCAAAGCTGGGTCTGGGATTTCTAAGGGGCCGTGGCCCTTGGAAAACGCGCGCGGAGCGTCGCATGCATCATGATATAAAGTGAGTGGAGCAGTTGTTAAAGTAAATGTTTCCTTGCTCGTAGTGAAATGTACGTCGATGTACCGACCAGTATGGCCTCCAACTTCGCACATGAGAAGAGAAGGTGCTGCCCTCTTCCCCGAGTGATGAGAGGCATAATTATTGGCGGCCCCCAGTCGCCAAGTCACGGTATCTTCGCAGGTTTCGGTACCATTAAATGGTCTACCTAACCCAAGGATAGACCAACACCTCCTTAGAACACTGTCGGTTTTTTTTCCGCGACTGCTTATTCGACGAGAGATCTCGCTTATCTCACAGCTAACCTCTATATCTAAAGGTCGACCATCCGCAACCCGGTTGACGCACTCGGTGGCTTTGACCTCACAATCAGTAGCGACACATCATTAATGCTAACGAAATGTGGTGGTGGTTGTTTCATAAAATCTTCATGATTTGCATGCATACGATTGTATGAAGCCAGGTTGTACTCAAATATATAGTTATATTGTTTCTATTGAGTGACATCTATCCTTCAGACTTTCCTCCCTATTCAATTCATATCTCAAGCTAACGCTTGAAGTGTGGGGAAGTGCTATTAAATTTGCAGTGAATGAAAAACAACATTTCCAAATTAATAATTTTATTTAATCATCCTCAGGTATTCTATTTCTACGCCATTACTGAATGTTTATGGCCGCTTTTCTGAGTGAAAAGGTTTCATTAAGTTTGTTTCGATTTTCGAATGCACTTCCTTTTACACACATTTCCTGATACCAAGTATCCAGTTTCACAAACACACTTTCCATTCTTGCAGATTGATTTTTCCATCAGACACTCCTTGTTGCTATCGCAGCTCTCGCCCAGGCCAGCACCTGTAAGAAAATATAATGATAAAATATTGTATTGAAGTTAGAGATGTGCGAGTACTCGAATATTCGAGTTGAGTGGAGTAGTAGGTACTCGACTCGAGTGTTTCGAGTTGCGTTACGAACGTCGAGTAGTTTTTGTAACAGAGCTGTCGAGGCCATTAAGTTCCGACAATTTGCCGACAGGAAGTGCTATCATGAAATGATATCGTTCTTCAAGGCGATACGTTGTTCTAAAGCCTTAGTCTGGGAATTTCAGCTGCATATATACGTAGCAGTCATCCACTTTAATTGTCAACGTGGGCGCCGAATACCTTTTCGTCAGCCGCGGCGGCCTACCTTCTTCCTATTTTATTGTGCGATACTTTCATACTCTACCCAAATTTCTTAATTAAAATGCCGAGAGAATAGACAAAATTTGTTGAGACTTCTGAAATAAATGAAAATAAGTTACATAAAAATATAATTATTATTATTTTTTTTCCTTTTCTTGACCTTATTTAATATATAATATGGTATTTCCCGGAGTATAGGTCATTTATACAAAAGTTAGCAGCCAACGTTTCGATTTATTTTCTTTTTCAAAGTTTAGAGGTATGTCAAAATTTTTTGTATATTCCATTCTGTTCTTATATATATGTTTATATATACATATTTCTTTAAATTATATTGTATTTAAAAAAAAACCAATTGTTCCTTTTTTATGTATAAATATTGTGTATCGTCTTATTCTCTGTATTTTATATTGTTTCACACTTTTTCTAACATAGCCCTGAAGATGATTTAAGAAAATAAATCGAAACGTTGGCTGCTTACTTTTGTATAAATGACCTATACTCCAGGAAATACCATATTATAAAAATATAATTTAAGGTTTTGGTAGACACTGCCGGTTTTTGCCGATTTTGACACAATTACCATTAGCGTTCCTCATTATCATTTGCTTTTTACATAAGGCTTAGGATTCAGAATAGAAAATTCAACAGGGAATCAAAAAAATGATTAGAAAGTGCGATTTTCTGAACGTTTTGAATCGGAGTAAATACTTGCTTACTCTGAGCGAATAACTAAAACTTTTTTCGCACAATTTCCACAGAATTTTAAAATAATTATTATTAATAATATTATTTTATTTTATATATTTAATTTAAGGAACATTCAGAGGAAAAATAAAGTTATTCATTCAAAAATATTTTTAAGATTTCAAAATTTGAGATATTGTTGTCCAGCATGTGACAATGTCACATTGTGACATATAAAAGTTTCGTTGCATAGGTATAATAGGAGGGATTACACTACCAAATATTTTGTCTGATTTATAAAGCAATGGATGTAAGAAAGGCTTTCACCAAATTTTACCAATGAGCGCAGAATAATTTCGCCCCTAGAGCAGTTTGAAGTTTCAATTTGAATTCCGCGCCAAAAAAGTATTTCTCGGACGACGCCAGGTTGATGACGTGTGAACCTTATGATGTCCGCATCGCTTGTATAAGGAGTGCATTGTCGTATACGTTATTTCGAGTATAAGTAAATACTAGATAAAACGGAGAATTTTAAATGAGTGGTAGAAAACCTTATGTATATTGTTGTGTGCCGAGATGTGAATTCACCTCTCGTTAAACGCCAGAAATGTATTTTTTGTGGTGCCAAACGACCCAGACCGGGGAAGGCGGTGGTGCGACGCTGCACGGAGACTGCATATTCCTTCAGAAATAGGCTGTTATAGAATGTGTGAGGGCCATTTTAATGTAAATCTCTTCTGCTTCTCAAAGAGATTTAGTTCCCATTACTCCTTTTGTTGTCTTTGACCACACATCGCAAAAATTTCGTAGGTGCATAAATATATACGCACTCAACGGGAAATTTTACTTTTTAATTTCAAATATATCATTCTGCTTCAATTTATGTTGGATATAATGATTATTTCATGTGCACTTACTGCATATTTGCCCTGGTGTTCACTCTTTGTTTCTATCTTGCGCATTAAAAGCCAACCACTGCAACGGAAAGGGTCTTCGACGCTAACCTGGGTATGTGTCAAATAGTACAAACTAATACATGATAATCTCAAATTTGTACTCCAGGAACACTATGATATCGAATTACTCACGGTAAACAGAAATAAGCACATTTGACTCTCAGTGCCGCCAGGTCTATAAATAGAAGAACAAATAGTAAATGTAACAAACCTGTTAATAAGTAGAAAAAGGAGCTGAAGAAATTATTGGAGACAGTCCCGACCCCTCAATCTTCACTACCCGAGCTCAAAGCGTTGCTCACTAGGCCACCGCCGCGGCGACCCGTCACGTGATTAAAATCATATAATCACAAGCGGAATGTCAGTGGAGTGCAGCAGATAACTACAAAAGGAGTATAGGATACTAAATTTCCTTGAGAAGCAGAAGTGGTACAACAAACTTTGTCCTAAAGCTTTTGAAAGTGACTTTACGTGTAACTCTGATGTAAATAAAAGTGAACTTACGGATATTTTCATGTAAAAATCCCCATCTCTGAGTTACCCTTTCATTTTGATGACAATTGTTTACCATTTTTCATAGTACAATACTGACTTGAACATTTATCAGGAACATACAGGGTTTGTCCGGACTGAGTCGGTTTAAAAAAATTTATTGAGCCAATCGCTAAAATAGGGGGGTTTACTATTATTTTTTTATTGCCTATATCGGAAGATTATTACTCCTGGAGTACGTATTTCACGCTTTTAGATTTTCAAATGACGATATCTATTTTTCACGATTAAATGAAAAGTGAAAATTTTCAAGCGCGCGAAAACGCGACGGGTAAGGAAATCTCTCCGTGTGACGTATTTCTGGTTCCCCCTCCCGCCTTGTGAGGTGACCTTGATCGAGGCTCTGAGCGCTGATAGGACGCAGGATGCTAGAGGGTAGCTGAGTACCTTGCTGTCTGGTAGCGCTTGGCTTAAAAAAGGTTTATTAACACCTTATCAAACGAAGAAAACTTTCCGACCTTAGCCAGTTTTAATAGGTGATTATTAAGACATGTTTCCCTGAGCTCTGTGCCTCATGCATGCATTGGTAACCTCAGACGATGTATAACTCCTATCCTCTCGTGTAGAAACTAGGTCCCTGTGACGTCACGTGGAGTGGCATCGCATGGGCGCCAATATGGCCCTTTTCAAATGAGGATAAAAATGGACCATTGCCATTCGTCTAAACCGGTATTTCTAAAACGAAATAATTTGTATATTATGAATACAGAAATGGTGGGTAACAAATCGCAATCAATGCCTTTCGGTTTCTTTGATGAAAGAAACTACCCTATCCTTTAAAAACTTAAAAAAAATTGGCTCCTTCTGCATCGATGCAGCGCTGCCAGCGCGTTTTCCAAGCATTGAAGGCGTCACGGAAGGCAATCTCCGGAATAGCCTTAAGAGCCGACGTGCAAGCTGCTTGGATCCCCACTGTCGTCTCAAAATACTTGACTTTCATCAGACTTTTCAGGCAAGGAGACAAAAAAATGTCCGGGGGGCCACATCTGGGCTGTAGGGCGGCTGCAGAAGCGTTGGGATGCCGGCCTTGGTTAGGTAGCTGTTCACAAGAAAGGCGATGTGAGCCGCAATTTCTGGTCGTCAGAGAGCACTTTGGGACCATCTTCGCGCACACCTTGCGCATGTTTAAATGCTCTGTCACAATGTCATCAACCTCAGATCTGATAAATTTAACATCTGGGCAATTTAACGAATACTTAGTCGATACTTTGCGCACACGATTCAAATTGACAGTGTTTGTCGAAGTCGCAGGTCTTCCAGCACAGTCTTCATCAGCGACCTCTTCCCGGCCCTCCAAAAAGGTCTGGTGCCACCGAAACACGCCACTTCTTGCTAAATCAACATCTGGGTAAGCCTGCTTGATCATATCAAACGTCTCTGTCGCAGATTTACCGAGTTTCACTCAGAATTTAATCGCGTACCTCTGCTCTAACGAACGCTGCATTTTTGGCTTGCACCAATCACAGAAACACGTCGGGCAAAAATGTCTGTCCTGACTCTCCAGGTGCTCGGAGACAAACGACCAGCCGCTCGTTCGTTAGCTAGAAACACCTTCTATCGAAACCAGTCGGTTATCAATGCTGAATATTGAAGTCCTGCATGTTGATTTTCAATGTGGATAGAAATTCCTGCCTGAGATAAACACGATTAACATATTATCAATATCTAAAATTTTAATTCAATTTGTACAATAGAAATAGCATTGAAAATGTATGCATTTTAAGGGTGAGGTTTTGTTTTGCAGTGATTTTTTTGTAATAAATTAAATTTTCGTTGCACGGAGACCTATCGGTAAGAAAATTAAATGTATTACATAAAATAGCTTTAGTGCACTATAAACACCGTATTATTATGGACAATGCTGCAAAACTTTCCAATACAGTATGGCGCAAAACTGTGGTACATCACTGTGGTGCATAACCGTTGTGTGTACGAGGATGTATCCCAAATGATGATATGCTACGTCCAAACCTAGTGCGGATTTAATAAATATATGAATTCCTGGCTTTTCATTTAAAGAGAGAATAGCATATTCCTGTAAGTCATGCCTGAGATAAGGGCGACCCACATTTTATCAAAATTTACAAATTTCTTTCAATATTTCTACATTCGAGAATTAGCATTGAAAATTTATGCATTTCGTCTATCATTTCATCTAGAATATAAATTTTGATTAACTGTTCTTTTTTTTAGCTTGTTTGCCTTGTAATTCGGATCGCTGTATCAACAGCGACGCGAGTGGGGACTTTTGTAAACCCATTAAAATTCCCGATGAGCGACGTCACATTTATGGCCAAAAGGGGAATCTCCCATTGTAGCATTCGTGGTTATAATATTGGAAAATAGAAATGGATATTTTACAATATTGAACTCAGCAGGGAGAATCGCTGCAGTCGAGTCGTGAATTCATTTCTTACCCAGGGTGCAGGCAGCATCTCCGCCTTTGCCGTAGAATGGCGTCACACATTCACACACACCGTCGCCGTACTCTGAGCTGCAAGATGAATTGCCGACGAATTCGCAGCCTAGTGATTTGCTGCAGAAGCTGCCAACAGCCGTACTTCCTGCGTTAGATGAAAATTCATCATTAGCCACGATCTTTAAATTGGAGTTTTTACAGTTCCACTCTTGGAATACGTCATACATAAAATGTTATCTATGAAGCTTTTCCTACGCACTCGATTGCCGGACTTAAGGAGTGTGATAACATGATCGATCATGTGTTTTTTAACATAAAGGGACATTTCCTTTTGACGAAGTCACTTAGAAGTATCTTTTTATGTAAACGAATCGCTGGATTATTTATATTCTCTACTAGCCAATAGTTCTAGATTTCGAGAATGGAAGTCATTTTGCGATTGTCTTTTGAACACTAGAGCTATGATACTTTATTTTTTGCTCTTACTCCGGGCTATCTGATTATGCTTCTGCTACCGCACAGAGTTTTTTATTGCATATTATTCAAATTCATTATTTTAATTCATTATTAAAAGTAATTCATGGGAAGTTTTCAGAAACTAGTGCTGTCAGTAATAGATCGTACACGGAAAAAAAAGATTTATTTAAAACTATCGAACTGGTGTGATAGGGAGTATTTTTGTTAAATATACTTAAACTTTAATGATGCAAATTATTAAGCACTTGATTTATTTTACCAAACGCTAGCGTGATCTCTTGATATATTTCATCAAACATTTTGGTATTGCATAATTTGGTCAGTTGCACGAAAGAGTTTGGTAAAAATAACTGAATTAATTTAATACGATTCTGAGTTTGGTAACTTTCTTCGAAGTTATGGTTAATTTTACGAGGGTGATTGCTTGTTTGGTAAAAATTATCAAACTCTACATTGCTATGCAAATTTGGTTTGATAGAATTTAATAAGCGTTTCGTAATCTATCGAACGGTCTATCGTACCTCTTTTGTTTATACCAATGCACATTTGCAGTTGAAAGAGTCTTAAACAGGCCTTACATAAAAGATAGGTTGGTAGAAATGATTTTGTTTTCATTATTTGTGATGGCGATAACGTTTTAATTTTGTTTACGTTCATTTTTCTGTTTGCTCCTACTTCAAATTGCAATGTTATCCGAAAGCTGGTGCACCAAAGACAATGATTGAATAGCGTATTATCTTGGATATTAAAGCTGTAAGGAAATGTTTGTATATTTCGACACATTGAAACTTTAATTAGAGATATTCCTGAGGTATAATCATTCGCGATCATGTTTAATAACATGTGATAAAAGTCGACATACTAGACCCAATCCATGTTAAGGATATCACCCAGCACGTTAAAGCTATCTTTATATCGATGTAATAAGCCTGCAAATAAAGTTTTCTTGCGCATTTGCACTAGATATTCAGAAGGAGTAACTACTCAATGCAATTGTGTGCATCAAGTATTCCTCTTAAGCTTACAAAGGGAACATGTAGTCACACCTTATTCACATATCAAAACAAAGGTTGATTGTTTACAATAATAATATATTACAGCGTTTGAGTTTTCAATTATTATGGCAACCGATTAAGACTAGTTGTTAGAGTCCATTGCAACCACGCGGGGGACCCACGTTTAATGCTTCATGCAGAAATACTATTTTTCCACTTTTTTTTGCATTTCTTTTGCAGAAACTTAAGTTAAACTCCTAATTTTATAATTTTCAATCAGAATAGTGTTTTCTGGAAAGACAATCTTTCACATGTGCACACTAGATCGGTTTTATTATCCTCTAGATTTTGATAGTTTTTATCGAACTGCTGAGGCCATTTCGGTAACAAATACCAAATCAATTTGATAGAATTTATCAAACTGGTTTGGTAATTATTACTGAATTTTTCAATGTGCCATATGAACCCAAAAGTTTGATAAATTTCATCAGAAATCGATAGTTCTAACCAAACTTTTTTTTCCGTGTAACATGTCTTCAGGGGCGGTCTGGCCAGGTCGGCTGGTCAGTTGTAGGAGCGCTGTGGGGGTCCCCTAAGCTCTGGGTCCTCGATGATTACCGACCAGCAGGGAAATGGGATATCTTAGCGTAGCCATCTCGGCGCGGCTGTTTTGGCGCGGCCGCTCGGCGCGAGCCACCTTGGCACGAGGTCATCTCGGCGCGGGTCACCAAGGCGCAACACGCTTTGGCGCGAGTCACCTTGGCGCGAAAGTGGGTTTTTACCCTCTCTTTTCGGTGAAATACTGAGGTAGTTTGCAGGTTTGGCTGATTATGCTCGATAAAATTATTTAATCAAATATTTTTATCGTTTATAGAACAATAATTAATTAGCATACATTTTAAGCTTAACTTGTAAAAGAAATCGGCGGAGGAATTTTTAAAATTTGCGATCACATGCAGAATAATGAATTTAAATTCGGGTGTCTTCCTTGTTTTTACAGTTAAATCACTATTGAATAAGCGTTTTGTGTGGGGTTAAAGCTTTTTCTCATCAGTTGTATTCTGTCATTGAACTATTGAGGCATTTCGTGTATCTATAATCAAATTTGATTAATTGAGCAATTGAGATGCTACCTGATCCTTTGGTTTTTTCTCACTTTCGTCATGTCTTTAGCCTGACTTGCATATGAAATAGTAATGGATGGGGGAATATTAAAAACATGCGATCATGTGCAGAAGAATGCATTCAATTTCTGGTGCATTCATACTTTTCTGTCATTTTTGGGCTGGGTTGTTACATTTTACGCGCAAAAACAGGCAATTTTTTTTTACTAATAACAGAAATAGCAATGGGCGGATGACTTATTAAAAGGATGCGATCATACGTTGAAGCATGCATTCAAAATTGTGATTCTCAGTTTTTTCACTCGGCAGATAAGAGAAATCAATATCCCTCTCGCCTTCTTTGCTCCAAGTACAATGATGCTCATAAAAGTTAAAAGTGGTAGAATATACACACCACTGAATTACGATTACGTTTGTCCATACCATTTCTGCTTCGCACCGAAAAAAGCGAATGACACTCAAAGTCTTTTGGACTTCCGTCTCCGAAAAACCCGTTCTTGGACGCATCATGCACGTACATTAGCAACCATGCCTGCAAGTAAATTTTTGAAGCAACCAATTCATAAACTGCCAGGGTTCTGTACGCCACGATACACGATGAAGAGCTCGCGGCTCCGAGAGACTTTCTCTTTTCTGTTGCCTTGTTTTGGCCTGCCTCGCTAGGGAGAGAAAATGCGATATCCAGACTTCAAACAAAATAACGTCAAACGAAATTGAATATACTGCAGGAATTTAACGTGTATGATCTACGTACCTGCAATACTTACATTCTGCAGTACACAACAGTACCAATCAATTTTCATTTGTCCCATTGGTTTCAAAGTTAGCAGAGATTTGCATTGTTTACAACAAATCCATCAATTTTAGTGGTGCAAACCATTTGTTTCCCGCAAACTACGAGGGTCGATAGAAAAAGGTCTTCTTCTTCCTAGCGTTTGTCCCGCGCTATTGCAGGGTCCGCTTTTCTGCAAAGCCTTCTCCACTTGGCTCGATCCAGGGCGTCTACTGACGTGGCGTTGATGGTCTTCATGTCCGCCTTAATTTTGTCGAGCCAGCGCATCTTTGGTCGTCCTCGTGGTCGGCGTCCTTCAGTACTCAGCCGCATTGCTGTTTTGGCCACGGAGTTCTCATCACTACGCACCACATGCCCATGCCACCGCAGTCGAGCCTCCCGCATCTTGTCTGTGATCGATGCAACTCCCATTCTTTTCCGAATGTCTTCATTCCTGATGTGATCCAGGCGGGAGATGCCTAGGATCCATCGCAGCATCCTCATTTCCATGACATGCATGGCCTGTTCTTGATTTGCTGTGGCTGGCCAACATTCTGCTCCATATAGGGCCACTGGGCGGACTACGGTCTTGTATACTTTGGCCCTGAATCGTTCAGGCATTCGACGGTCGCACAATACGCCAGTCACTTGGCGCCATTTCAGCCATGTTGCATTGATTCGAGCTCGTGTGTTGGCGGTTGTGCTTCCATCGTTGCTGATGACAGAGCCCAAATATTTAAACTTCTCGACCTTTTCAAGGTCGTCGCCGTCGATGCTGATCGTGCCAGTCTCTCCAAGAGCAGTCTAGCTGCGTGTATTGCATCTGTTGTGCCAGTCCCCTTTACAAATCCACACTGGTTGGGTGTGATGTGAACAATGTGTCTGAGCCTAGCATCAATCACTCTTTCGAATATTTTCATGGCGTGGCATAAAAGCCGGATCGGGCGGTAGTTGGAGCATTCTGCGACGTCGCCTTTACCCTTCCAGATGGGCACAGTTATGCTGGTCCGCCAGGAGTCGGGAACTTCGTTGTCAATGATGATGTTGTTAAATAACTCGACGAGGATGACAACGCCGTTGCGGCCAAGTAGCTTCCACACTTCCGCTGGAATGTCGTCAGGGCCCGTTGCCTTTCCATTCTTCATCTCCTTGATAGCGGCGGCTACCTCAGCTTCACTGATGTGTTGCACAGGTCCGGATATAGGGTCCGCGCTAATGATCGGTGGGTGGGGAAATTCTGTGTTACAGGTCGATAGAAAAAGGTATGAAAACAAATTGTACTGGGTCATTTTTTTATATTTTCCATTATAGTCTCTCTTAAGCTCTAAACACTTTGAGAGCATTTTTCCTATCATTTCTAGCCATCCAAAAAATAGAATTCCGGTATATCCTTTACATAGGCATTAATTTGGGTGACGACCTTCTCCTTCGACATAAATCCTTGTGAATCAAGCGATTTCTTCAAGTTTTGAGACGAGATAAAGTCTCTGGAGGCCAATTCTGGTGAATACAGTGAATTTTGTAATAACTGAAACTTTTATTCCGTAAATTTGGCCATTGCAACTCAATATATGTGCAACCGTGCATTTCCTTGTTGAAGGAAAAACTTTTTCTATTTCAAATAAGGACGCTTTTCTCGATTTCTTTTATCAACCGGCCTAATAACGGTGCGTTATACTCTCCTGTTATTTTAAAATTGAAAATTCCGTTCTTTTACCAGTTATTTTGTCGTTATAGTAAATTGATGAGTCCATATTTCATCAAAAGTTATGTATCAATGAGGGAAGTCCCCAGGATTGCGAAGGGAAAGCGTCAAAACAGCCTTTGAGTTGACCACGTGATTATGTTCATTCTCCATTGTGAGCGAACCCATATATTTTTCACACCCAAATTTTCGTGCAAAATTAAAGCAAATGTGCATTGCGATATGCCTCGTGGCTTTAACTACATCGCGCACTTTGATTCGAAAATCACTTGAAGCCATATCGTGGATTTTGTCAATCATTTCGGGGTTAGATTCTTTTACACGGCATCAGGAACAATGTTCATTTTTTTTGGACGAACGGCCAAGTTTAAATTCATTAACCCAATTGTAAATATCTGCACACAAAAGAAGTTTATACTACTCAGCTCTGATTTCCTTCAGCGTTAACTCTTAAAAAAAAAAAAAACGTTTGATCTCCGCATAGTACTCCCTTTTATCCATTTTCATAAACAAATGAAAGTTGTTCACTACAGTTGGCAACAATATGGAAGAGAAGTGATGGATACAGCTGAAAATTTAACAACTGATTAGTCACGAATGCCGCTTTCTGATTAAAATTAATTTTGATACTAAAAGAGCGATTACTGGAGATTCTAAGGACGTATTGAACGGCCCTCTATTAACACTAGATCTGCCTTTATTGTATGAAAATTGCAAGTTACTGGAACGAAAACTACTGTAATACCAAGCGCTCATATTTGGGCAACTTGATTTTACGCGCAAAAACCGGGTACTTTTTTTATAGAAAAAATTGAGCACAGGAAATACTTAAGAGACTGAGGTTGTTTAAAAATTAAACGCTCCAGCGTAGGAATAAATTTTCTTTCGTATGCTTTCTGTTAGAACACTTCAAACTCGGGTGTCTTGCTTTTTTTTACCGTAGCAGTATTGCGGAAACCCCACGAGGAAACCTATCCAAAGACAAATAGATATGACGACCACAGACTTTGTTTGGAATGTTGGAATGGAATGATGGAATGTAAATGTTTGTAACGTGGATGGAAAGATGGAATGGATTCACAATGCAATTCAGCAATATCAGCCAAATGAAGATGAAATACCTAATAGATGCCATGTCCTATTTTGGTGCAAATGCATCCATCCAATGCATCTCTATAATCGTGTAAACGTGGTATCCTATTGTGATTCGAAAATTATTTCGATTATTTTCCTTGTTATTGCGTGGCATATTTTAATACGTTTGCTCGTTTTATGTAATCAATGAAATCTACTAACTACCATCCTAATAAGTTCAACAGACTCAGGCTTCAATCGGTGGAAGTTAGACATACTTAAATAAATAAAAGATCGTAGCACTTTTCCACAACTTTTTTTGCGGAAAACCCACGAGGAACGGTCTTGTACCAGATGATGGCTGAGTGAGCCGAAACGCAGTAAATAAATTTGTGGAAAGTGCTGCGATCTTTTATTTATTTAAAATACCATCCTATTTCACCACAAAGAAAACGCTTTCGCGGCAGAAAGAAACGGTCACTTTCGCGGCAGGACGTCCAGCGCCGAGGTGACTCGCGCCAAGACGTCCCGCGCCTAAGTGACCCGCGTCGAGATGGCCTCGTGCCAAGGTGGCTCGCGCCAAGACGGCCGCGCCAAAACAGCCGCGCCGAGATGGCTACGCTAAGATAGCCCATTTCCCTCCTGGTCGGTATTCACAGAGGGCCATGAACTTAGGGGGCCCCCACAACGCTCGCATCTACCGTGTAAGGTACAATAAAAAACTCTCACAATCAGAATACTTGAACTAAAGTTTTCTTTGCTGTAATATAATGCTACGTTTTTGTTTGTTGTACACATAATAAGTGTAAAAATATTTCATGTAAAGCAATAAAATAAAATTGTCAGAAGATAAAAGGGAACCCCACGCTTTTTTAAAAGGGTTATTCGAAAAGGTTATTTTAGAAGTGTTTTTCAATTCCAGCGCAGTTTTAATGAAATACATCACCAAATAATAGATGGTTGAAGAATTATACATAATTTCATTTCATAATCTATGACATTCTCACTTTTCATACTACTATTTTATTTTACGAAATTATTATACGTTTAAATTCACTGTACGTCCGTTTTTATTAAATCACACTCACCTTCGTAACAAATTAGAGTCTGGTTGGTGTGGAATCCACTCTTACACGTGCACATTCCTGATCCATGAGCGGAATTACACATCACGTTTCCGAAGCAATTGCTGTCGTTAACGCAAGGATCGCCGATGTGCGAATCTAGAAAATGAATCGCATTTTAGCTGTTTATACAACGACCAAGAGAAATGGACTACAGGCGAAGATAAGCTAGAACTTACAGAATATGGTATGGAGAAATAAGAAAAAAATCATGAATGTTAAGGACGCGATTGAGAAACTGGAAGAAAGAATATTGCGATGGTTTGGACTCGTCGAAAATTCGTGGACGACAAAATTCCGAATGATTTTCTCTAATGAATGGTGGAAGGCCGGTGAAAAAGAGGAAGACCCAAGAAGTCATAGGGGGAGGCAGTAAGGAAGGAAACGTATAGGGGATAGTGATAGGAAAGTAGGAACTGATGGGGAATATTAAACACATATAAATATATTTTATTCAGGGAAATCTGCGTTATGTGAAACATGAAGACTATTGACAGCATGAATTCCTCTGGCATGTTTATATTGAACCAATTGGATTGATATCCCGCCATATCGAAAATTATACCTAGTAAAAGACATTGATTGCTATATTGAAATACGGGTCGGATTATGATTAAAGTGTGTGTAAGTTTATAAAGTAATTGTTGGATTTATTTATGATTGCAATCGATTCCACAAATGAAGTCCTGAATAGATGATTCATTTAGATGCATATTGCGCACGAATCACCGTTTACCTTCTGCGCAAGATTTTCTATCAGCGGCAGCATGGAATCCATCTTTGCAAGTACACTTTCCTTTTGCTGTCCTTTCGCTGCACTGCGAATTTGGGACTTGTTCACATCCGACGTTGTTCTTACATGTACTTCCGATCGTCTCGTCTCCTGAAATCGAAAATGAAAAATTAATACAGCAAAACACAGACTATATTTTTTCCAATTAACGTGCCATCGGAAATGGTCCGAAACATTTGATATTTCATGAATGCCAGGCAGAGAGTTTCGAAGACTAACTCATCGAGGAGAATACACAGGTCGAGTGTTGATCTAATCGTATGAGAATTCTATCCATATATCCATATTACAATGATACAAACACGGTAGATCACCATTCCCTTCATAATATTTTGAATTAGTCGGTCTTCAGGGTATCATTAAATTACAAGTAGTTCTGACAGAAATAACGCTCAAGCTTAGGTAACCAAAATATCTTTGGCTAATGCCACATTCATAAACGGATATATTTAGGAAAAAATCCTCATTTATTCCTTTTCGATGTTACATATAACATCGCTATATTAAACAAAATTTATTAAGTTTAATTCTTAATACTAAATCAGGGTGTAATGAATTTTTTATATTGCTAATTATTCTGAAATATATAACACTCAGTATCAATGGTTATGATCAAATTAAAATTTATAGTTCTTCATATACTTTCTTAGTTCAAAAGAGGTCAATTTTCGTTGTGAATTGCTACGGCTCTTTAAAATTGAAAAATTGTTGCTATTCTTCGATTGAATGGGCTCGAAATATATATTATAAACATTCAACCTGTATTTTTTGGCGAATAGAATAGTTTCATGTGATTAAAACTTCGTTTGTAACCAAATTAATGGTTTCGGAAAGTAATATATTGCGCAGTATACAAAACATTTTAATTTAGAAAGAATGGCATACTAGAATTGTATACCTCGAACTTTAGAAGGTAGGACAGATAAGAAGTCAAGTGTAATGGGCTGTAGTTACTTAGCACCATTTTAAGGTATCCTCATATCTTCTTCGTGATATTTCTCTACCAAGACACTTTTGATGCCGTGATTATTACTATATATTTTTAAATAGTAATTAAAGATCTATAATGTTTTAAATAAATGTAATACAAATGTAATATATTAAGTAAGCCAACTTTAATATCGCCCTAAACTTGCTTGAATACTCAATTAAAGGATACAAATGAAATCTCATCATCCGAAATATTCTTACAGGTATAATCAAATTGTAAACATTTAATGCTCGAATATTTATATAAAGTAGTTATACAGATTAAGGATGTTATACCATTTCCCCTGTTTTGGCTACTATATTAATAAATCCGATAACGTATAGAACGCAATCGCTTCACACTGATACCTGGCACTTGCAATGGGTAATAGCAGAAGGGATCGGAAATATTTCTTTACGCGTATGTAAACTCATCGTCTCCGGAGCTTTGAATTTTTGAAACTGCTCCGAATGCCCTTCCTTACCTGCTTTACACACAAGATCATCGCCTGCACTGTTCCCCATCTTGCAGGTGCAAAATCCTCCGATACACTCTGTGTTACCGGTGCATTCATTTCCGTTAGGGCAAGCGTCTCCGAGTTTAGCATCTGGAAATTTGAAGGGATTGTTGTTAATTACATAATTTGTCCTGGGTTGATATGAATTTATTCCCTCTAGAATTAGCGCCTCGAATTTTTAGCGATTCAGTAACTTGGATTTTATTTTGATGACGGAAGTATTTGAAAAATAAACTTTGCTAGGGGGCTGGTTCATTGATTTCTTCGATTCTTGATATTAGTCATGAGCGCTTTAGGGAACTGAATATACTCCTCTAAAGCGGTTTTCTGGGTCTCACCAAGTGCTTTGATTACCACTCTCGCATTTAAACTGTCTTGCTTGGTTAATCAAGAAGACAAGTTGAAGCATTATTTCTTGATTTTTATAAAGCCTTCGACTCGGTATATCACATCGAATTTTTATGCAAATTGAATTCGTGTGGGGTAAACAAAAAAGCAGTGAATAGGATATGCGACTTCCTGAGTGACTGTAAGCAAAAAGTAATTCTTAATGGAATGATCGCCGATGTAGTTAAAGTGACATCTGATGTCCCTCGAGGAAGCGTAATCGGACTCCTTTTGTTCATTATGTGCAGTCACTTTCAAAAGTCGGTCCACATACCCGGCGCAGCCGTCTCCGTTATTCTCCGAAGTCGACCTTCGTGTATTTCTTACGCGTTCCTTGACCACTGGGGATCTATTTGACTTGATCGGGTGGTGCAAATGGTGTAACTTGACTACTTTAACCCTCGTTAAGGTATCTAAGCTAGTGCTGGTTGAGAGTCTCGTCTCGGCGGTCATTTCTCGGCATTGTCGGGACGAGATTCTCGGCGCGGCGAGAATCTCGCCTGGGTCAAGAGTCTTGACGAGAGTCGAGAAGTCTCGCCCCTCGTCGGAAGTTCTCGACACCGGCCGAGACTCCCGGGCAAGGCGAGAATTTCCAATGAATACCGCAATCAGTCGATGATAGAGTTTACTAAGGTATCCCTTACGACTTTTATGGATTTATTCACATTAAAAAATATTTTATTTAATTATTTACCCTCTGCATCCAATTTTTCAAGGAGTGTGCATCATGTCTGGATGAGACTCTCGTCGCTCCGAGACTCTCGTCCCGACAATGCCGAGAAATGAAATTCTCGTCTCGACCGTCGAGACTCTAGGGTGGTCGAGAATTTTGGGTCGTTTGGTCAATTTATACATCACATATAGTAAAATAAAATTTTCTGAGCATTTCGAGCATCATGCTTCCATATTTTTTCTTCATATTGTCCGGCGAAAAACGATTAATATATGTGCTATTGTTAATATGGTCGTTTGCGTCACGGTTACCATCCATGTTCGCGTTCACCAGTGTCGGTGGTGAAAGATTTTCAGTCATTTTTCAATGATTACAAGTGAAATAACAGTTACTCCCCAAGTATAAATTTACTCGATAACAAGTGGTGTCTTCATTTTGTGTACCGCAACTTATTCCCATCCTGTAAAAAGAAAATAAGAAGAAGTATTTTACTTTTTTCCCTGGCAAAAACAACCGATAAGGTAATTTTTTATGAGGGAATGTAACTTTTGGATTATATTTTTCAGATGAGATATCGGATTGCCTTAAATTGCTTTTAAGATAATTTTAATTTTTCACTGGAACAGTGATATATTTATGGGCATGAGTAAAATGGCAGGCTTTTAGACCACAATGCGTCGTAGGAAGTTTTGTCTTTTTCTTTCAGGGGAATACTCGTACTTTAGTATTGATCAGATTTTTTCACAGACATAATGATGTGGAGGACATTGACATGCATGATATCACCAGGCGCCAATTACGACTGATTCTAGCAGAAAAAAAGAATCAAAATAGGGGAAAGAATTAGTTTTAACTCTCAATGAAAGGGGCAAAGATATTGTTTAGTAAATGTGTCTTAAAATGGTAATAAATAGGCAAAGAAGTCATTTAATTAATGATTCCGATGGTTTTTTAATTATTTAAAATATATTTATGATAAATATTAAGGCATTCGACCTTTCGATGATCATGAAGATGTGAGTTGAGTACTTACTGATACTTACTGATAATATATTAAAAATTATTTAAATATTTGCTCAGAGAAATGTAACGACTGGAATGAATATCATTCCGAAGTATCTATATATCTAAAAAACTTAAAAATCGAGCAATGTGCATCGGTAGTGTTTGGTAATAATGTGTTGAAGGTATCTGGAAGGTTAACTTGTAGGAACTTTTTTTTATACTCTTTTCTGACTAAATTCTAATTTTCCTTTCTTCCTTATATGTGCGTTGCAACGCTGATACGTCTCGGTATTTTTAGTGCAAGCCAGACTACTCAGAATACTGTCAGGGTAGGAATCGCGTGACTGAGAACTTGCCTTGTGTTCTGGCACCTGGAGTCGGGGAAGTCACGAAGAATTTAGGAATAGAGAAGAATGCCTCGGTAAGACTTTCGCGGACGGTGAGAGTAAGTCAAACTGTCCCTTTCAAGGCGCAGAAGCCATAGGCAATACCCGAAGTTCGAGCTCAGCGGAAAACGTAGTTGCCGGTTTCTGGATGTCAGAATGTCACGTGATATTTGTGGCGATCACTTGCGTCGGAAATGTATTTCGAGTGTTCACTTATTATCATGAATTATTGTGTATTATTCTCTCTTATCCAGCCTAAATTCGAGCTTGAACATGAAAACTCGAGTCACATTATGCACCTGTCATTCCGTATCATTTGGTGCTGCATAAAAACATCACAACTCAGCTCCTCGTCTCGCTTCAAGTGTAACACACTTATCTCTCCAGAAATGCTTCTGAGAACATGTGGGGAACAACTCGGTTCAGTCGGGAGATTTGCTAACTGACGCAGAATGCTCTTTAATTAAGATTGACTTAATTGTACTATCAATAAATTCTTGACATTTTCAGGATGAGAATGACGTCATTCCAATTCTTCACTTTTCATTTCTGAACGAAAGTGGATTTCGCCGCAGAAGCGCCATCATCGGAGCAAGCTGAGTTTCTTGGTGGAACAGACTTAAAAACAACTCAAGTGGAAAAGGTAGGATGGAGAACGTTTGGAGTTGAAGGTTTATGTAGGAGGAGGTTAAAATGCGTGAAAGGGATCGGTCGCTATAGGCGAAACAATTGGCAATTAAAAAATCCCTAGAATATTATCTGTTTTTCACCAATGTTTTTCTCAAATTACTTACTCAAATTACTCCTATGAAATTGAAAATTATGCTCACTTTCCGGCATTAAATTTTCGTGAGTTCACCTGAAACGCGTAGTGGCCCCTTGTGCAGGGTATATATTTCCCGTGTACGCTTAGGTACTATCGTTTTCAAAAGTATGTAGACACCCACGAGCCCCACTTAACTGATGTGGTAGGGTCGGTAAAAACTTGGAAGGTTGGCACATGAGGTAGCCTGCGTCTCTCACCAGTACGCTGATAAAAGCCGACGAGGACGGACGTCAGGTGATCGGGATAGCGAGACAGGAGTCAAACTACAGGCGCAATAGCCCAGGCGGATGGAATACACTGAGGAAACTCACGTCCACGCACACGTTTTGGCCGTCTGGAGATTTTACATTTGGGCTCCGTGGCGAGGTTGTTCCTCTTTTTAGATTCAAATTTGGACTCACCGAGAACACGAAATGAGTATGTCTCCGTAGCTGAGTAGGATTACTTCACGCTCAATTGATCCACTGAAGTTATGGGGGGATTCGAATCTGAGCCAATTGTATTTTTTTTATTTTGTGAAAGGTCAATTGATAACATAAACATAATAGATATAGTTGACTCAATAAAAAAAAATGACACCGAATTTTTCAGCGCATATTTTTTTTTAAATAATGACTCAATTTGCCTTTACACATTTATTTCTAAGCAAATTTATTCAAAGAGTGCAAATAAGTAGGGGAAGCGGCAAAGGTTGTAATTTGTCCTGGCCACTACCCGTTGAAGAAATGGATGATACCCATCCGGTCATAAATTTATAATTATTTATTGTTGTCCGATCAGTGCGGTGTGGTCAGGTTGGTTGGTCGGCTATCTCCGAGTCCCCCGAGGTTACAAGGGAACATGAAGTGCAATGCCAGCCATGGACAAGGATATTGCACGTCCATGAGCGGATCCTACGCGGACGATACTTTACTCTGTGTATCAGGTGAGCACGGGTGACTCCAGCTAAAACTTTTACATGAATTGCCACGAGAAAAAAATCCTCTAGGCCGAGAATCGAACCACGGACAACTAACCTTCCGCGCCACTGCGTTAAATACCAACCTACCTACCGGTGGCTAGTGGGGCTACTCATTGTTGCCGTCATTGATGAAACGCAAGGGCATAACATCTAGCAGCATAAGCCTCGGTAAAATTGGCATGGGGTTTCGGGAACTTAGGTAGCGTAGTGGCCTGCTCAGTGACCAGGAAAGGTCCATGGTTCAATTCCCGATCCATGGGAATTGAACCGCTGATTTTTTTCTTATGGCAATTCGTATCAAACATCGCCGTTCTCGCGGAAATATAATGGCCGATTTCGGTGCATGCAGTGAGTGCGAATTGTAAGCAATCCTCTATATTAAGCGCTACACATATTTTGCGAGTTGTATCATTCTCATGTTGATGGAATCGTACCTAAAACATCTGCTGAAACCAATGGAGGGTCATGCACATTTTAAGACATACATGTCATTGCTATCTTTCGTGAATTTTCTAATAAGAATTCCTAATGCATTTCTGTTATCTTCGAAGCGAGTCCTTGCTTACGGCCGAGTCCGGCTTACTGCATTGAAGGAAATTACAATTATTTATAACACTAAAATTTTTATGGTTTCTTTTCTTACTTAACCTCATACAAACGGAACCATTTCAGAAACGAGTTCAATCGGTTAAAAAATCATAAAAACTGAATTATTAAGCAAGTATCTTATTATTTTTAAGTCCTACAAGATTGTAGAAGTAGGATTGGCAAATGGAAAGAAAAATCGAAACGTCGATCATGTTTCAAGGCCAGACACTGTCCAAGCATTTATCTGTGGTACGTATTTTCGAAGCGCAACAGTGGCGCCGACTCCATGGGGCTTGAGGGGGCCCGAGCCCCATCAAAAATTCGTTATGGGTGCGAGGAAAAAATGTGTCATGCTTGTCGATTTTCCCCGGAGTGTACAGATATCGAGATTCGAGTTATCAGGGCTCTACTGTTGACCATATGACGCTTCTAAAATGCTTAAAAAACTTAAAACTCACTACTAGTAAAATTTCCCTGGACAAGATACCCGGTTTGGGCCCCCCCCCCCCAATATTTTTTGAAAGCCGGCATCCCTGAAGCGCAATTATTGTTCCGTGTGCCATGACAACACATTGATCTTGAGCCTGCGATTGAAAGACCGGTAAACGAAGTGTTCACTAACTCTGGCGAAAAATCAGACACTTGTTCACTAACACCCTGCTCCCTCCATTTTCCCACTCAAACCACCTTTATCCGGACCTGAATTTTGATATCGATAGGTGACGTCATGAGAGAGAGCACCTCCATTTCTGCGTTTCCATTCACGGCGTCTGTCGCGATTGATAAATATTTAGTTAAGATGTGGCCGGTGACTGTTACATCATCAATATTTCTACCTACAATGGTTTATCAACAGACCGTGGTTTCCTATTATTTTTTTATTACCTTAATCGAAAGATTATTACTCCTGGAGTACTCATTTCACGCTCTTAGATTTTATAATGACGATATCTATTTATCGCGATTAAATGAAAAGTGAAAATTTTCAAGCGCGCGAAAACGCGACGGCTAAGTAGGAATGATGGGAAAAGTCCGTGTGACGTATTTCTGGTTCCAGCTGTCGGCGTGTGAGGTGACCTTGGGGCGTGGCTTGAGCGCTGATACGACGCCGGCTGCTAGCAGGTAGCTGAGTACCCTGCTAGCAGGTAGCGCTTGGCTTAAATAAGGATTATAATTTCCCTATCAAACGAAGGGAACTTGCCGAACTTAGGTATTTTTAATGTGTGATTATTAAGAAATGTTTCCATGTGCTCTGTGCCTCATGCATGCATTGTTAATATCAGACGATGTAAAACTCCTATCTACTCGTATAGAAACTAGGTCCCTGTGACGTCACTTGGAGTGGAATCGCATGGGCGCCAACCTGGCCTTTTTCAAATGAGGTTAAAATTGACCCTTGCCATTCGTCTAAACCGGTATTTCTAAAACCAAATAATTTGTATATTATGAAGACACTAATGGTGGGTAAGGAATCGCAATCAGTGCATTTCGTTTTCTTCGATGAAGGAAACTACCCTATTTGACGACTTTTAGACCGTGAAAACCTGGAAAAAACCGTGAATTTTATAATTTAGTTAGAGAAGCCACCCTGTTCACTGCCGTACATTTGGAAGGTTTTAGATAAATTACCCCACAGGAGAAGGTTTTTTTTGCACTTTTCTGCACTGTACGGAAAAAGTATTGCTCATTATTAAGTAGTGAGCCCCATGCATTTTCAATTGAGCCCCATCATTTTTTCCATCACGATTTCTTACAATGCGAAACGTCGCAGTTTTTTTTAACAAAATGTTCACCTAAAGCCATCATGAAACTCTGCAATCTGTTGAATGAATGTATTAACGTCTTTACAATTTTGCATGCATGCCTCAGACGTGATCATTGACAATATTAAAATGACCTTCGATTTTGACAAAATTATCGCGAAAAGTCATAGCTTACTCATAACACAGGCGTTATCTCCGTCTTTTCCATGGTAAAAGGATGTGCACACACATTTTCCCTTTCCGTCCGCGGAGCTGCACATGGAATTGTTGACATTTTCGCAGCCCAAATTTTTGCTGCAAACGCTGCCAACAACTGCATCGCCTGCAAACAATGGAAGCAAATCATAAGGTACTCTCCAAGCACAAGAGGAAATACGATGTTAACTATTCCATTATGTATTAATAGAGGCAAATATTATCGGCGAATAAAAACTGTGAATTTCGTCATAAAAATCTGTCAATTTCGGTTTAAAATTTCGTCATAAAATTGCAATTCCGTCATAAAAAAATAGCTTCGTCATAAAAATTCACTCGTCACAAATATTCTTTTTATCCCAAGAACAATAATTTCACCAATAAAAATGCTTATTAGCATCTTAAATATACTTTTAATGGTAAAAACCTTGATAAAGAAGGGTCAAAGCAAATGCTAAAGAAATAAGTAAAGCATTTGTTAGATACACATACCATAAACACTTTTCTATGCATGTATGTATTTCAACCGTGTACCGCTAAACAAATGCGGGAGTTGTATAGATTGGGAATATTTTTGATTGGTATAAATTTCACTGTCTCATTGGCCTGCATGTTGTAAAAAACTTATTGTTTTTACTTAACACATTGATAACAAAAGTCTTTAAGGTCTTACACAAAAAATATAATATCAACACATGCAAGTATGTGTTTATCTAATATCTATAATTTTTTTCAAATATGCCCTTTGAAAGTATTCACACTCTGGAATTTAAAATTGGCTGAATCCTTCTTTTACTGGAATTGATATCCACTGGTCACACTTGACTACCATTCCACGGAATGTTGCAGGAAACATTCTTGGCTGCCCAACCAATTGGCATTCCGCTATTGACGTGGTAGAAAGTTGATTGCACCATAATGGTATTAACTATTGTCTTATGAGTTCCAGAATATAGATAGAACTACTAATGACATGGGTGTATGGGTATAAACATATTGTTTTTATTGAGCCTGTGCGTACGGACTCCCTAGCAGGTGCTCTTAGAATTTGGATGAGCTATTTTTTTTAAATTCACAATCAGCGACGACCACAAGATATTTCCTCCTTTGAAGGTAGTTAGTGAAGAGTCATAGAAGATTTCTTCGTCATCTAGTTAACTTTATAATTGGCGCTCTAAGGCGACACCCAAAGCCTTTAACGTTAATGCATGAATATTGGATTTCCTGGCCTCAGCTTAAGCAACCACGGGAAAACTTTAAGCAGATCAACTATTGATCGGCAATTTCCTCCAAGATTTGCTAGATTACACAATTGGGACTGGAGAAATGGGATTAAAGTTGAAAAAAAAACTTAAACGCCGAACGCCTACACATATTTTATTTTATAGGGAAAAGTTGAAATTTGGAAAGATAGCCCACTCTAAAATGTATTATTTATATGTAAATTGTATATTTAGAGTTTAGCAGTATTTAGCTCGGAGAAAATTGTAAAAATCCAAGAAAAACCTTTGAAAATAGCAGAGAAACATCCTCCAGTATGATACAGCTGCAAACTGATTCACTGATTGTGTGATTGACACAAATTCGCAGCCCAATTTTTACGGGGTACGGATGTGAAGTATTCGGTGGCAAAACTAAAAAGTTCATCGAGAGAATTTAACTGAGAACTCAAAAAAGTCATTTCCATCTCGAAATATATATATTGGCTTGAATTAGTGTGGTAGCCTGATGGGACTAAAAAGTTTTCGTTGATGTCAACGTTTTTCAAAATTTCTAATGAAAATGATATTCCACTGATAATAACTAGAATTTTCGCTCAATAGTTTGCTGTAGTCATATTTTGGAAAAAATGTTTTAAATATTATAAAAGATGTTTTCAAAATCGACAATGATTTTATTCTGGAATTAAATTTCGATTTTTTTCTCCAATTTGCAATAACTGCAGGAAAAATTCCATGAAATGCAGAACACTCGATTTTTTGCCTGAGTTTTAGGTTACCCCAGAATTTCGATGCGTCGAACTAAGTACAATAATATAATAAAATATTTTGGATCCAGCATTGTTATTGGTCGATTTTGGAGTTCAGACTTGACCATGCACATATTTCGAATCTGCTAGAAGAAATGATCAGCCATCTTGCACTCTGGAGAATATGTTCTTAACTGGGCTCAAACTCGATACACATTGATTCTGTAAATATAAGGAAAATAACGGGAGCTTACTACTCGCATGATTTTTGGACGATCATCTTGAAGCATATCCAACAAAACGTTGTCAAGTAAATAATTAAGACACTGTTTAAAGAAGTCACCACCTTCATTAGTTTAACCATACCTACTTGATCGGTGCCTTTTTCGACTGATACTCATTCGACAAATGTAATTATCCACGTTGCAATCAAAGTTCCCGATTTGAAATATACAAATCGCACTTGAATAAGATTGACTTATGAATGACAATCAACTTTACTGGGATAATTCTTTTACTTTTCGATGAGGATCTTAATTCATCTTTATCGATACACTCGCATCAAGATTCTAACTGATTTGCATGAAACTCTCAGGATATCATCCTGGCATCATTCCTGTCAATTGAAGCATTATTTAGGTACTCGATAATACCTTTGGATTTATGGTGATTATAATCTAAATTTAAACGAGATCTGGAACATTACCACACCGGCATGGGAAATGACATATCCCATTGTGTAAATATCCGAGACTCGATAGGGCTAATGATGTCGTCATGGATTTTTCTTTCGAATATTTTATTTGCGAGAAATTGCGATTCGGTTTAACCGCCAATCACTAACATGTGTCGATCAAACTCTATGCCATGAGCTTCCGATAAACAAGTGAAATACGTAATAGAGGCGTATCTGACGATTCTCCGTCCCTTTATGAACATCCATAGGTGGGCTCATTTTCGATACATGATTTTCCTGTTAAATTATCCTTTTCTCATAACTCCTATGACTGCTGCGAGATGACCTTGAAACTTCTAGACAAATATAGCATTTAGCTGACGGTTGAGAAATAGGTGAAAGCGATATAATCCATTTATTTGCTTTTCGATATTTGATCTGTTTTTTTCGTCTAATTGTAAGCCTTTCGATACCCTCCCTTATCCACGTTGCTTTCTACGGTATCGATTTAAAATTTGCAGAACATACTTTCCTCGTCTGGTTATATTTATTAAAGATGCAGTAAAAAGTGCGAGGCATGAAATCAGTTTAATTTATCCGATGTTAATTGATTATTTTTCGATAATGGTCGATTGTCTCTTAATAAATAAATTATAAGCCCATTTGTGTATAAGTTTCAGGACATCTTCTCGACTTTTTGTCGTCAATCGCCGCATTGAATTAGTGGTCGATATATTATTCCTATCGATAGTTATTGATATTTAAGTACACTTTGATAAGATTGGAATAATCACCACCACATACTGTAATAATGTGGAATTTTTTATTATTGGAACAATTATAGACCCAATTGTCTGGATCACGTGGGTTAACAATGTCTCAGTCGTCACATCGCACCCACTCGGAGAATCAAGCGCTTGTGAAGGTGCTTTACGAAAATTTATTCCCTTAAAACTAATTGCTCAGGGAAATTCCATTATGCATTTGAAAGGCTTATCGACCCAATTGCAATACTACAATATCGCTGCCGTCAAATTGACCTTCGAGATGAATGCAACCGTTAATCGGTTCGTTAGTATCTAAAGAGGGACATGATCAGACAATTGAAAATTTGGCTTTCAGAGAGAGATAAATGTTAATATTATAAAATTTCAAACCATTGTAAGAAAATGAGTACTGTGGGGTGATTATTTGCGGTGTGCTTATTATGTTGTAATATTTGAACGTTTCGCTTCTGAATTATCTAAAATTCAATTTTTGTCATAATGAAGCTCTTTTAGTTGTTTTAATCCAGAAGATATTTTGATTTAATATTGCTTCATTTCATCCCTATTTTTAACCTTTCTATATAGTGTAACTTTACTTTGGATGAAAATAAACTCCTGTCGGTCTTGAAAGCAGTTATCCGTACTTACCGTGAATGCAGATCAGGCTGTCATTCAAATGGAGCCCTGCCCTGCACGTGCATTGGCCTTCTCCTGGGCTGACATTGCATACCATATTACCAGAACACGAATTACTGTCGTTGCAGGAGTCTCCGAGTGGTGAATCTGGAAAAAATTGGCATCTTAGTCCATGCAGATTAAACATTAACTTAGCGCCTTAAGTGGCAGTTGCAGGAACCTCAAGCTGAGGACATTATAATGAAATTTTTAATTCGCACGAAAAAATGATATGTTGTGTCATGTAAAATGTAATGTTAAAAAAAATAATATGTCAAATGTACACCTGTTTATC
Organism: Ischnura elegans; assembly: GCF_921293095.1. Lineage (NCBI taxonomy): Eukaryota > Metazoa > Arthropoda > Insecta > Odonata > Coenagrionidae > Ischnura > Ischnura elegans. The sequence goes on from NC_060253.1 coordinate 20,090,635, forward strand.
TTCCGATCAGGGATTCGGCAGTTGATCTTATCGTTACCAAGGTGCCATCTTGATGATGACAATACAATTTTCGAAACTTGTCAATTATTGTGCGATCATAGTGAAACCTGGAAAAACTGATACCTCTCACGCTTTGTACCTTCTAAATTTACCTGGAACGAAGATTTCGATAAAAATGAACGACGTGCAATCAAGCTAGAAGTCGAAAATTTCTATGGACGGTTACTGAGAAGCGAAAACACGATCGGCATTAGCTCGTGACGTAATCAACTCCTCTTAAATGGTTAAAGCCGAACAATTTTCGTCGCGAATAATTCCATAAGTAGGCTACGGATAAATTATAGGAATAATACGGATAATAATCTCTTTATTTATCGAAGTCTACCATAACCAACAGTAAAAAAATGTGGGTGAACGCGCCTATTATGCAGTATTAGGAAAAAGAGTTTCTGCTTAAAGAAAGGTGTTATAAAACGTTTTCAAATAAAGGTATATTGTGAGCATGTAATTCTTATGCGTTATGTAAGAAAGTTAGTTATCCATATGTAAATTGCTGTGAATTCACAATCGAATGAAATTGTTTAGAAAAGAAATAACTAAATTAAACGATATAAATGTATTTTTCATGTACGCTGGCACCAGTCATGTTTTAAACAGTGCATGTTGGTAGCCCCAAAAATATTCTTCAAAGGGGTACCTATATATTCCACAATTATTAAAGGGTTTTCTCGATGTAATGTATTTGAATATGAGTGGAATAAAATTATATTATTATTATTTGTCTCGTCACGAAGGATGGAGCACCCGGCTCTCAGCGATCATGTAATGCCTTCCTTGTAATGCTTGTATGCAAATCATTGATGGCATTTGAAAATTTTCAAAGTTTGTAATGGAAATCGTTGCTCGCCCACCGATGCCACCTTTGCACTAGCGGCAACCACCAGAAAGTATCTACTCTTTCAAGCCAATAACGTTATTTAATATGAAATATTGTGCGGCCGTATTCATAGTCTCCTAAGCAAGTTGGTAACGGCTTAGCGGCGTTCTAAGTATTAGTGCACTATCGCAATGGTATTCATAGATCGTTACTAAGGGCTACCAAGCTTAGTATGCTACTATCTTAGCAGCCGGCTCTTAAACACCATCCTGCTTTGCTTAAGGGAGCTGTGGCGCAGCGAGGAGGGGTTTTTGGGGACAAACCCCCCCAGAGCTCATAGAAATTTTTAAGTTAAATCTATTTTACTTAATTGGATTAATATTGCTTATAGAATAGTGTGAGGATTTATAAAATATCCCTCAGAGGGCCGTAAAAATCACCATTTTGAACCATCTATATTAAATCTTTTTCCGGCGGATGGCCTCCGCACCTCCTGCTTACCCTAGCGGATATGCAATACCCAAAGCCCCCCAGTATTAGTTGCGCCTGAAACCCCCCCCCCCCCTAGACTTAATTCCTAGCTGCGCCCTTGAAGAAAGCTACTAAATATGGCGGGTCGTTGTGAATGGTACACCTTCGGTCACATTTGTTTGCTATTATGGGTGTTTCACGCATTTTTACCAAAGTGGAACATGAAAAGTCCATTCTTTAAGTAAGGCAGGAAACGTATGTATTATCATAGTTGACAGGAATTGAAAGTTTTGTATAGTTGCAAGCATAGAGTTTGTAATGGCCGCAAGGAAACTACGACGTGCACTGAACTTTCATTCGGTGAGTCGGATACAGGGTTGCCAAGGGTAGCCTTTCGGCTGGAACACAGTCGCTGCTGAGTATCGGATGCCTATCTGGCTAGTAGCATACTAGGTTATCAGCTCTCATTGTTCGTAGCTTACTTAATAGAGTCCATTAATACCTTTCCTTTAGTAAGCGACCAAAAGGTCTCAGTAGCCAACCAAGTTTGTGGCCCCACTTGGGTGTTTCAGCGGAAATCTATGAATACGGCGGATAGTTTTTTTTCTTACCAGGACTGCACTAGCATTGTAGAAGGCACCGATTTTTTAATACAGCAAAATAAATGACAAGTCATCCGCAATATAAAGACTCAGAATCTCAGAGTATATCCTCGATCACGTGCGTGAGAAGATAATATGATGATCGCTCAGTCGTTGGAACTCGACTTTAAATCTCATCCCTAATATTTCGCATTTTATTATCTCCGCAAAACATGTGCGCCGCTCAGCGCAAGAAGAGGGAACCACAGCTGTAAAAATCTTGGCATAACTTTCTTCTGACGCGATCTTAAGAACAGTTTAAAAACGAAATTTGGCATGTGGTTCAGCTTCATCCCGCTGAGCTGCGCGCCTATCGCTAATTTTTTATCTCGCATGACAGCTCAATGCATATTGTGGCTCGCCTTTGAATGGTTCAGTGATAAGCAATAGTGAAAGGAATGGGGTCAGCAGATTTTCGTGAGATGATTCTCTGAGTTGTAGGAGGACGACTTACCCGCAACACAGCCCTGAAACCCATCTGGGCCGAAAAATCCATCTGGGCATATGCATTTTCCTCTCCCGGTTGGGACACTGCACTGCGAATCGGTAATATATTCACAGCCAACGTTGTTGTTGCAAATACTGCCAATGGCTCCGTTCCCTGGTTATGGAAAGAAAGTACAACACTGAACGAACCATATGTCCATTCTTTGTTGCGCACTGTGGGTTAAAAAACTAATAGGACGGCGACACTTGTGTTGTTGGACGAAATTTCACATTATTTATTTTTTTACGTTATTATAAGGTCACGAACATGAAATTCATAATTGTTTAATTCTCAAAAAGACAATAGTATTACGGTGAATACCCCATTTTTTATACGGTGATTCATCTGCCTGTAGTAAATAAGTTATAAATATGCAAATTTCACCGGTCTCTTTGTTTTTTCTTAAATTCTATAATAATTAATCATTATTAGTCAACAATCCTAGGATTGGTTTGACGCAGCTCTCCATTTCTCTCTCCTATCCACCAACCTTTTCATAGCTACATATTTCTTCTCTTTTACATCCTTTATAGCCTGTCCTATGTAACTCATTCGGGGCCGTCCCTTGCCCTTTTTCCCTTCCACTTGTCCTACAACGATTGTCTTCATCAGACCATCGTGCCTCAAAATGTGGCCAACTAACAAGGAGACATCGCCAAAGTGATGTTCGGGATCTGCATGCGGATGTTATTAACTGAAACTATATAGGTAAGGTAGAAAAAGTGTCACGGTTTTCTTCCACATAGGCCCGGGTTCGAGAGATATTCGCTTGTTTCGATTTCGAGATTTCGCGCAGCATGACATCCCTTGAGTAATCGCTACCTCTTAATTACGGCCGTGTTTTTCTCTTCTAATTTTTTAAATCACTGTAACATTTTATCCCCATTCGTTTTATTTAATTACTTCGCGATTTTTGAAATTTAATATCAATTTCTGGGTTTCAAACGAAACTCCGAATTGTGCCTTACCACGGCGATTACTCAAGGGATGTCATGTTGCGCGAAGTTTTTACAAGCGAATATCTATCGAACCCGGGCCTATGTGGAAGAAAGCCGTGATACTTTTTCTACCTTACCTGTATAGTTTCAGAAAATAACATCCGTATCCAGAACCTGAACATCACTTTGGCGATGTCTCCTTGTAAGTTAAGGTTAAGGTTTTTAGGAGGTTTCTCTTTTCTCCCAATCTTCTTAGTACTTCCTCGATACTTACATGGTCAATCCATTTCATCTTCATCATTCTTTGTTAGCACCACATTTCGAATGCCTCCACTCTTGACTTCTCTGCTGCTGTCAAAGTCCAAGCCTCACTTCCACAGAGAAACATACTCTACATTTAGCAATCAATAGAGTTAATATGTATAATGAGATAGATTTACTGGTTAGATAAGGTGCTGAGTGTTTATTCTCCATTTCTCAATGAAAATGACCACGCTGAGAGAGGATGAAGGAGCATAAGGCATGCTGGAAGAACAAGGATGATTCGTCAGCCTTCGCCCGGCACATCTTGGAAATGGGGCACCAAAGCAGTTTGGATCCAGAAATGCTGCATTTTAAAGGGAAAGGGATGAGGATGGATGCCTTGGAAATTCGAGAGATTGCAATAAACGAAAAACTAATGAACGACATAACCTTCCTCAATCCATCCCCCTTATTACTCAAAAAATTATCACCCTCCCAAAACCCCCACCCCGACAACCCGAATTATTACGAACTATCCCTTCCCCTCCAGGAATTACCAATCCCAGGACTGAACCGCCCCTCTCCTTTAACAACCATAACATATACATATAAAGATGTCCTCGCCATATTTTATTATATTTTATGTGCTTGATGATGGCGTAACTCCCGAAACCGGTAGGAATTTTCAAATATATTGTGAAAGTTTTGAACGTGGGTTTTCGCAGCGAGAGGTATCGTTGCTAACGGCTTCCGGGTGCAGCTGCGTGTTGCGCTTTGTCGTGCAAGCTTTCGCGACCGTTGCAGGACGCATCATCAGGCGATGAATGTCATCGCCTTTTTTCGCCGAAATTTCATCGCCTGATGATGCGTCCTGCAACGGTCGCGAAAGCTTGCACGACAAAGCGCAACACGCAGCTGCACCCGGAAGCCGCTTGCAACGATATTGTGAAAGTATGTGTCTTTTATTGATAATATGGAGCCCTTCCACCACTCACAAGCTTCATGTTTCGATGTACTTGAGAGAGCGATTAGATCTGCGGATGAATCGTTCAATGAGCTATTCATTGCTCTGAACAAAAACGATGAGAAAATGGAAATGAACCGTTCCCGATGGAGTGAATCTTTAAAGTGAGCCGTTACTTGTGCGCCATGTGCGGCCACTCATTGAAATATCAAGCAATGCCCGTATTTTGCTAAATCCATGACGTCATCACAATATGAGCCCTAACTCGGCAATGCAGGATAATCACCCAAACATGTCCTAAGTCACATCTATTGAGCGGCTGGCAGGTGTGGAGGCGGCATATGTAATACAAAGATGCTTCGAAAGGTCTTACCATCAACACATGTTAAATTTTCGGCGGCAGTGAACTCTAATTTACAGTTGCAAAATCCAGACCAGTCGCATTCTGTGTCACCGGTGCATGGTGTTGTCGCATTGCAGGGGTCGCCGAGTTTTGAATCTGGAAAATAAATCTCAAGGTTGAATATTGCTCTATATTTGATCGGTCACAGGTCCAAGGTTTGCTAACGAGTACAGAATTTCAGGGGGATATGCGCAGAAGGATGGAAACGATCCTTGTTTGTAACATATGATTTTTAAGGACTTTTCAGGGGTGTTTTGAGAAAATAGAGAATCCATTCCAATTTCATATTGATCAGTATGGCATACTGCGGGTACAAATTTGGCCGGGTCACTAAAAATTAACGAGCAAAACAAACTTATGCCACTAGTTTTCAGACGAAGGAACATTTAAACTATTGAAAGTCGAACGATGACAATGCGATAGGTGAAGGTTAAAGAAAATAGTTACGTGCATTTTTAAGGATTAATCTGATTCACCAAATTTTTAACCGCTGATTTTTTTTGAAATGGTAACCAAATATTTCACGTGAAATAAACAGCGAAGTGAACTGCACCGTGTGTGCTTTTGCATGCAGGGAAGTAATTCAGTAAATTTTAGTTAACTTTGGTAACGCTTCATAAATTTCATTCATATAAGTAAGATCAGACATATCCTTGACGGATGTTACTTCTATTTGACGGTAGAAATTTTAAAATCCTCTGCCTATACAATTATTCAGGGGATAAAGAGATAATTGCAGCAGTTAAAAAGACTTAAAATTCACCAATATGAGTTTGTAAGAATTATGCCTCCCACCATCATTTCGACTCACCGGATGTTCGCACTTCTAGATCAGCAATTGGCGTTCCTTGGCTAAGGTACGGAGACAACGCCAACAATATGCCAAAAAATATCCCCTTCATAAGTATCTCCATTTCTCCTCTTCTGCGAATTTCTGGTGAGAATTGTTTTTATACGTTGCGCTCGGATGAAATAGACTGAAGTAGGAAGGTTAAGTTTTGACATGGAGAAAGACTATCGTGATACATGGTTCACTTTTTGATTTTAAGATATTATGGATAATCTGTCGAATCCAGGAACACGATAAACGGTATACTGATATTGATTGCTTGAGGTATGAAAAGTGAATAAATATGAAAATTTCAATTTTTTTCAAGTACACAATAATAAATCAAAGGCAAGAATAGCCTCAACAGAGATTCAGGAAATTAATGTCTGAAGAAGACACCGAAAATATTGATAAGGATGATTTGGCAAGGATAATGGCCAAATATAAGCTGCAAATCAGTAAAAAGAAAACAAAGGCATTAATAATCAGCAGTGATAGGGGACCAGGTCACGCATTCAACCAGGATAATAAAAGGTTGTCATGGTAAAAGAGTTGTTTACTTATGAACAGTGGCGCCGACTCCATGGGGCCTGAGGGGGCCCGAGCCCCCTAAAAAATTTGTTATGGGTGTGAGGAAAAAATGTGTCAGGCTTGCCGATTTTCCCCGTAGTGTCCAGATATCGATATTCGAGTTATCAGGGTTCTAATGTTGATCATATGACTCTTCTAAAATGCTTGAAAAACTTAAAACTCTCTAACTATAAAATTTGCTGGGGCAAGATCCCCGGTTTGGGCCCCCCAATATTTTTTGCAAGTCGGCATCCCTGCCTATGAAGCCGAGTGATCAGCGATGGAAACAACGAATATACAATAAATATTTAGTAGAATGTCACTACTAAGAGAGTACTGTACGAAAAAAAGATTTATTTATTGCTGGGAACTTAAGTATTGAAACTAGGAAACACTTCATCAAATGCCACGAATGGAGAAGTTTCTACGTGAGAGGCATGCACGTTGACAGCAACAAGGAGAAGTCAACATTAAAAACATTCGAAATGTGCTGCTATCGAAGATTGGTGAAGAGGAAATGGATCGGCCTTCTAAATTAAGGGTAAGTGCTTAGAAGACTGGGAAGAAAGAGAAGGTTCTTAGAAACCCTAAGAAGAAAGTGGGACGGCTTATTTGACCACATTATGAAACATGATTACCTAATGAAGCAGTCGTCGAAGGACGAGTGGCCAGGTAGATTGGCCAGACAAGTTAACAACTTTTTTTAATAGAAGAAATACTTTAAAAAAACATGAAATGGTTAGCAGATTGTAGAGCGAAGTAGAGATAATGTTGTATGTCAGCCACCTTGATATCAAATTATTTGGAATGTTGGCAACTTGCATGTCACAAAACGAGGCTAAGACCAGAATGGGTGGAAGCGAAATAAAGTTCAGATTGGGAGCTCAACAGAAACCCAAGATAGTCGAATGATGAGTGAGAAAGAGGTATTATGTTTTAAATTGAATCGATTTTAAACCTAGTCAGTATCGTGTAATACCCTTACGGATTATAATATGTATTATATTGAGTATTTGTCCTACCTGTTTCTTCGTCTTAGATTCTTAGGCTTCGTTCGGGAGAGGATTCCTGCGAGGCTCGCATTTGCGAACTGAGGACTCTTTCAAGCGCTAGTAAAAGTGTATGATAAAGGTAACACCGCCTATAAATCCTACTACCTTGGTGACCATTGTCGCCATATCTCACCCTTATCACCTTGAAAGGTTTGAATTGATCTTTTTAGCCCTATATTACACCTACGGAATAGCAAGATTGGTTTGCGGCAATCTGATCCTCAACTCTACCTGAATCCCTGTTGAGTCCTATATTCTCATAGCATTTATCCCAAAAAATCCCTTACTGCGCAATTTTATTGCTTTATGAAATTATTTTATCATCTTAAATTAGAATGGATTGCAGTTTGCCGCAGGGAATAATATTACTTGGCAGTAACAGCATTGCATTGTATATACTTAATAATATCCACGTCCTGATCGCGCCGAAGGATTGATTTCATGCTGTACCGGTGAGCTTTGGCTCACCCCAACCAGCCGGTTAACAATCAGTTAATTAAAAAAGATAGCGCACGTGTACTTTTGTGGGTTTATTGTGCTTTCTGTGTGAAATTGAAACTTATAACTAATATTTACAACAGGAAAAATTGGCTTATTGACGGCCATTACATTGGTAACTATGGATGTTAATAGATAATTAAAATTTTTCTTTTTTGGTTTATTTATTATTTATCAAATTTATTATGTAGATGTTGACATTTTCACAAATATTTTATTTTTTTTCCTTATTTTTTGGCAATTATTTTATAATTTTTTATCTTTGCTACATAGCATTAACAAAGAAATTTTATGTATATTTTTTTAATTAAATCTTTAATGCAAACAAACATGAACCTTTGAACATTGAATTGATTATTATTGGAACCTACGATTAGAAGGAGGTCAAGACATAGTAAAGACTCGTAGAAGAGTGACTTAATGAGGCAGTGTATGTGTCGTTAGAATATCTGTATCATAATTCCAGATGTTTTTTGTTTTACTCATTCAATATCTATTTTATCTGTATAATTCATCCTGTTGTTTTACTAGGAGTATAGCTGGTGTAAATAGTTAATTTGAACAATTACCTTTATCACCATCAGCTGGCTTTCTGACTTTCACTGGCAGGTCCCAAACACAAAATCGTCTACGACTCATTCTGTCCAAGGCCTCGTCTTTGATTTCCTCGTGCCTTCTTCCTAATCTCACTGTGTCTGCCATCTTTAGCCTTCTTCTTCCTCATTAACTACGTCAAAGACGATATTTCGGCTCTTGGTGCCTTTCGGCGGAGTAGCAAAAGCCGATAAATCGGTCCCCATTTATCCGAATTTACATACGGTTTTCTTAGTTGAATTCAGAAAATAAATTTCTGCCCGCCTGTAAAATGAAAAAAATTCATGCAACTTCCCCATTGAGGTGGCTAGCGGAGTAATGTGTATAAGTAGATTCCTAAACCCTTGTTGATTCGATTGTTTGCTTTAAACTGTAACGGTCGCCGATGCAAACGTTTTGTCATTCCCTCATAAAAACCTGAATCACACGATCATTTTCTTTCTTCGTGAAAAGTGATCACTAGAGCGATCGCTTTTCGCGACGGGAAGAGTGGTTGCTCTAATGATCTAAAATCGCTTTCTGAATCACACGGTCCCTCCCGCCGTCGTCTTTTGCATCCCTTTCGATATCAAAGCTCGTTGTCATAGGACCCGCATAACGGAAAAAATAGCGTGTTTGTTTATCTTTGTCGTCCCCACGATTGTCAAACTTTGCGCTGCAATCGCTCCATACGGACATGCGTTCCGATTGGCCGATATGGGGTTTCAGTGACGGTTTTAGCGACGGAAAAAGCGACCGGACGAGTGACGAAAAAAGTGATGGGAAACCTCATCGCGATCGTGATCGCGAAAAACAATTGCCGGCGACGATCATTTGCGAGTGATCACTCTAGTGATCGCGAAAGTGATCACTCGGAAATGACGGAAAAAATGATCTTGTGATTCAGGCTTAAGATAAGTACCATATATACAATTGAACTAATTGTTGTCGCAGCGCTGTTGTCTATATATATTTTTAAATTCTAAAGTCATTATTGTATAATTATTTATCATAATAGTTTCATCCACTCTGTCATAAAATTGTCTTGAATTAGCAAAATATCAGATAAAAATACTTATTGGGAGAACTTCTGATGGATTTAAAGAAGAATTACATCCTAAATTTTGTGGCCATCTGACGAAAACAGGCAATGCGATTAATCTCTACCGTAGCAGTTTTATTTAATATCGTTCAAAATGAATCCCCGCCATCACTTTGCATAACAGTTTGAAATTATATTTTTTAAATAATTCTCAATTGGAACTATTTCACATGTTTCATATTTTTCATGAACTTAATATATGAATTATTGACTTTTCCATAAGAATGAGTGATGTAGATGTAAATGTAATAGTCTGCGAGAGTATGTCCTTCCCGCGAGTCTCAAGTCTCGCCTCCACCGTGAAAGAGATGTCTCGATAATAAGTAAAGTACTGACCACGCAGACAACAATATTAATATTAGGTGGACTACGTAAAGATAAAAACTTCAAACAATAATAAATAAAGGTAGAATAGAAATATTTCACATACCTGCTTCCCTTCAACGGCTCAAAATTCATCCTTGTAATCGTAAGTAATTAGCTCCTTCAGTGAGAATTAATATGCAGTCACTTAATGTCAAATTATGTAGTTTACACGACACATTATGACACCGAAATTGTCAGGCACAAGATTGAAGTTAAATTTTGACCATGGATTGGTGAAACGACGGACTTAAAAATTGTAAAAGCGAATGTTTTAATCTTGTTATTCAGTCTCAAGGTTTACAACTTATGCTCACGTCACTCCATAAAACGAAAGTATTGTGAAAATCTTCTCTTTCGGTGGTAATACCTTAGGGCGCAGTTACACAATACGAGTTGCTGATCTGACCAAGATATCAGGACTCCTAGGTGGGTCCTCTGAAGAATACAGCACACCGGGGCCGGGAACCAAGTGAGAGACTTATATGCGCTCCCGGGGAGGGGTTTGGATGTGAAGGAACAAGGAAAGAGGCTCCGCCGCGATAGGAGCCCGACGACGCCTCTGGGGTAGGGATAGGGTTGGAAGGGATGGGACGGGGTAAACACCTTATGCCTCGTTCACATAACGATTGTCCGAGCGATCGTCCTAACGATAGCTGGGCGAACTAGCCGTGTGAATGCATGTCCTGATGATAGTTCACGTAGTTCCGAACGTTGCCACTTTACGATGGTTATGCCCCGTTTACACAACGATCGTCGGGACGTTGATCCGTACGATCGTAACCTCAAAACGTCGTGTAGACGCGCAGAGTTACCATCGTAGGCCTTAGTACCTAACACTGCCGAACTTACGATGGTTAGCGCTAGTGTGCCAAGAAAAAAGAGTTAGGAAATGAAGATCGATGCATATACGATTCTTTCGCGCCGTTGCAATCTTGATACAATAATTGATATTTCATAAATAACTCTAATATATATAAGATATATGGCAACGATTGAAGACATTATTGAGCAGGTAATGGAAGGACGTGATGGGAAAGTTTTTTCTGATGTTCTATTTACCAAATGATATCGGATATTCTATACTATACCAGTTTTATGCATTTCTTTATTTACAGGTTAACCCATAACCATGTATCCTTACATTATACTTCACAGATGATGGAAAATAACAAACATGCACAAAATTTTAACCAATTAAATCATTGTATACAGGATTTCACAATAAAATTCGCCAGAAATAACCATAACATTTAGATGAGGACATGGAGATATCAATACTTGTGCCGAATCAAGCCGAAATCTAAGCCTTTTCTAGTTAAATTATAACGGCAATATGTACTGTCTTTAATGCGTGAATATTCTTGAATGTTTTGACATATTCTCTCGAAGAATCTAGTTTCTTAAAGACTTCACGGACTGTTATGACTTAAAGTTTTAGTTTTATCTCATCATAGCTGGGAGTTGAAGACAAAATTTGCTCTATGGTAATTAAAAACATGCAGGTGAGGATTTATATAGCTATGACGGGATACATTAAAAGTTACTAATAAAGGAGATAGGAATAATCTAAATATTAATTGATAATTTTGCAGAGGAATACGCCTTTTTTGGAGGATCCTTGGTCGTGCAAGAGTTTTCAAATTAACTAGGGAAAAAATATATGAAGTGTTGTAATCAGACAAAGATATTAATAAATCGTAATTAATTAATTTGAAAAATTTATTTTGGACACGTTCAATCCGGATTGAGTCGATATTATAATAAAGTGACCAGTTAGCAAAATATTCCAATTTGGAACGTAGCAAGGAGACATATCTACTGTCTTTACCGCATGAATATTGCTAAACTTTGGACAGATTCCCATAAAGAAACCTACATTCTTCAACGTTTTACCGACAGTTCGGTCTAGCTTCAGTTTTAGCACATGAAAACATTAATATTCTTTTGCTTCTTAATTTCCAGGATTTCAATTTTCTCACGCAGTGTCGTCGTCAGTTGTTAAATGACACAATTCCACAACGAGGGCAGCACTGAGTTACGATGGTAACTTTTAGACGTGTAAACGTGCAGTAGTCGCGATCAACGTCGCGACGATCGTGGTGTAAACGGGGCATTAGGCACTGGGAGACCGGAAACGGAAGTGACAAGAGAAAGACGAAAAGCTCGTGAAGCTCTATTTTTTTCATGGATATGTCCCAGGAAGGAAGAATATGGACGGAAGAAAAATTATTCGGTAAATACACGTTGAACACAGTAATATCTTGTCCAGGCATACCTCAACAGCTTTGTTAACCGTCGATTTCCCGTTCACTTTAGATGTCAGCACTAGAGGGCAGCACAGGTTTTAACAATCGTCGTGTAAATGCACGACAGCTCTGACAATCGCTGGAACAATCGTAATATGAATGAGGCACTACAGCTATAGAAGCGAAAGGGCCACGACCACCGAGAGACAAGGCCTGAGCGCTGATGCCTTCTAATTGTCTGACGTCACGAGCCGTAGGTTATCAACCACGCCTTCCGACAATGCTTGCAGTTGTTTATATTTATAAGCCATTGCGGTGAAAATAGTGATTGGGTAGTTAAACGCTAAGATATTTGGAGGTTTAAAGCTTTTGCGATGGTTTTGTGGTCAACAGTATTGAATATAAGTGTTCAAGAAATGGTGTACTAGTGTTGTCTGCCTCTGTGCAGAGGAAAATACACGGAGGAAACGAAAGTGTGCGTTTTCAAATTTCCTAAGGACGAAGAGGAAATGGATACTTACCATTCCAATCATATATCATATTCTTATCAATGGCAGTCTTCGCTACTCCCTCCGTCCGCCTACGACTCGTGACGTCACGATGGAGCGCTCAGGCCTTGTCTCTCGGTGGTCGTGAAAGGGCCCACTAACTAGCGAAACCCGGCATCAGCCATTAATGTGCCAATGACTTTGGAGGATTTTCCTATTAAAGAGAAAAACCCACTGATGAAATCGTTGAATTTGCTGAACTGACAGTGGACAGATACTGGACCTGGGTGCTAACATGACAGTAGCTGGACTCGCCTCGCCCGGTCACACAAGTTCTAGCTGCTGGTGTGAATGCACATAGCTACTGCACGTGTGTACTTGCATCGTTTCAAACCCAATTCCATGCGAATGTTTAAAAGCGAGGCTTTACGCATATCTATGTTCTTATAATTAGGGTCCAAACGATTCCATAAGTTGGTTTTGTCCTTGCATAACTCCACCCACTTTATATTCTGTTCGGAAGCCCATCCGTCCGCCATTTCTCGTTTTTAATCACGACTAGAGACACAGAAACTCGAAGAAAGCACCCGGCGCGGCGTGGTCCCGGACTCACGAGCTACTATCATATCGCAATACCGTGCAAGTTGACGTTGAAGTCACATGCTTGCAGCTGCTTGTGACATTGTGGGACAAGGCGAGAGGCATGTAAAAACAAATTTTTTTGTAGTAACTCGGTTGCGAGTCACTGACCGACTCGCACATAGCAGTAACTCGTATGATGCGGTCACATGGTGCGAGTAGCTGCTCTGTAGCAAGTGACTATAGTCCAGTTTGGATAATAGCTCGCACTGTGTAAACCAAGCCTTAATGGAGTTTGTCATCGAATTTCATCTCCATGCATGCAATTGATAAACATACACTTTTCTTCTGTTGTTGTTTACAGCATGGTACAAACAGTTTTTTAATGTTACCAATGCAGGTTGTACGGAGTTAGTGAATTACAGTAAGCGAATTAAAATGGTAAATTACGGTAGTATTAACCGCTAATTAAAATGTGCAATGTTATGTCACGATTCATCTCGGTAATTCGGTGCTTTTATTTTAATGCTTTATTTGTGATTTTCAGGTTAAATCGAGGAATCCATGAGACAAAAAAGTCGCACATTCAATTTGGAGGAGGGTGGGCAGAAATGAACTCTTTGGTAGAATTCTAGTGCCATCGTCCTGTTACACAATTGTTTATCATAATAGTTTCATCCAAGCTGTCATAAATTGTCTTGAATAGGCTGTCATAAAATTGTCTTGAATTCACACAGGATAAGTTAAAAATATTTATGGGGAGAACTCGATTGTTTCTGGCTTTACTTTGTGAATATCCATTCTGAACAATAAAAAATGATGGTACTTTATCACACTATTTATTCAAGGTGACCGGTTTCGTAACAATAAAAACAACCAAAAATAATAACAGCAACTAGATAAACAACAACAAAATAACTGTTAATATAACGTTTTGTGTACCTGATGATGTCGCCTCTGCGACGAAACCGGTCGTCTTGAATAAATCGTGTGAAAAAGTAGCATAGCTTTTTATTGATCATTATGGGGAGAACATCGGATGGATTGACATGAATTCTTCAGTCCAGAAAAAGACCCATGATGGATTTCAAAATTGCATTATTGATTTATTTCTATTTGCAGCGAGCGAGTTTAAGTATTTACCTTTTCATTAAGGAATGGCTTATCTTCAATTGGCGTCTGTGATAGTGCTTCTCATGACGATCATCGACAAATAACCTTGCTCTGAGGCTAAAATTGCTTTCCATACATGCTTATGAGCAGAATTATCAATAAGCATGCATATCACGTGGAGAGCATGTATCTGGTCTTTTTTCTGAATAGGTATTTATGCCACAGAAATAAGATTCTGGGCTTTAGTACCCGTTTTTGAGTTACTTTCTACTTGTTCCTGACTTGACTGACATGACTTTTTTGTGATAGCAGTTCAATTATGTTTCTAAATGGCTTTTCATCCGCTTTGATTAAATACACACGGTTCGCTTTAGCCAGCTAATGGGAAACGTTTGGATGGTATAGGATGGAAAGGATGATATCACGAAGCAATTGCACTAGAGTGAGTCCTAATCATCCCATTTTATGGAGATTTGCCCCAACAGTAGGTACTCGAGAAAAATGTTATATTAACGCTTTTTTTTATTCTCATTACATTAATGTAAAAATTTGAAAATTTTCTTCAAGTCAATTGGATTAATCTGTTCACCGGGGTATCCTGATATAGGTAACAAGGTATTTGAAAGTGCGTTGCATTTCGCTTGCAGGGCAGTTAATGCGAACGCCTGAGGTTAAGTTGCATCTTGCTGGAGTGTTTTGCAAGTCTGCTTTCGAGATGTCTCAAGAACGTTGTTTTTCACGTGATATGTTCCCCTATTCCCATTACCACATTCAATAAATTGAGTTTATTTCCTTCTCTTGAGCTCTTTTTTTTAATGTTGATTCAGTTTTTTTGGAGTATACGTTTTGAAGGATTTTAAGTTCACAGTTTTTCAAACTTCCAGTATATTTATACGCATTCATCACGGCTTTTTTTGCAGTGATTTGGTTTTGTTTATTGATAGACAAGATAAGAGCCCCCTATAATCTAAGAAACTGCATCAAAATTTCCGCATTCACGAAAATGTCTAAATAAGGCGTGAAGACTTTAATCATGGCAAAGCAGGGTAAGGATTTCGTAATTGCATTCCAGGGAGCTGTACTTGAGGAAGTTCCTCTTTGTGTAGGTATTAGTTGTGTGGGTACTCTACCTTGTTTCTTGTAGAATTTCTCCATTCCGAGAAATGGATTATAAAAGTAGTGGCTTTGCTCGAATACCTTCTGATAACGGTACTTATTACCTTTCTCTGCTGTAAAATGAAATTTACATATTGTATTGAATTTACTTATTTTCATTTGTATTGAATTATTATGTTGAATTCATTTACATACTGTATTGTAATGCGTTTACAAAATTGTATTCCAAAATGGTGTATAACTTAGTGATGTAAATTATTTCCATTATGCCTCAATAGGGTAGTTTCCTTCACCAAAGAAAACGAAAGGCATTGATTGCGATTCGTTACCCACCAATAGTGTATTCATAATATACAAATTATTTCGTTTTAGAAATACCGGTTAAGACGAAAGGCAATGGTCCATTTTTATCCTTATTTGAATAGGGCCAGATTGGCGCCCATGCGATGCCACTCCACGTGACGTCACAGGGACCTAGTTTTTATACGAGAAGATAGGAGTTATACATCGTCTGAGGTTACCAATGCATGCATGAGGCGCAGAGCTCAGGGAAACATGTCTTAATAATCACTTATTAAAACTGGCTAAGGTCGGAAAGTTTTCTTCATTTGATAAGGTATTAATAATCCTTATTTAAGCCAAGCGCTACCAGCCAGCAGGGTACTCAGCTACCCGCTAGCAGTCTGCGTCGTATCAGCGCTAAGCCTCGCCTCAAGGTCACCTAACAGGGCGTCACACGGAGAGATTTCCCGCCATTCATACTTACGCGTGGCGTTTTCGCGCGCTTGAAAATTTTCACTTTTCATTTAATCGCGAAAAATAGATATCGTCCTTTAAAAATCTAAAAGCGTGAAATACGTACTCCAGGAGTAATAATCTTTCGATTTAAGCAATAAAAATATAACAGGAAACCACCCTATTATTGGTCAATCTTGTTTCTAATGGGATGGCTCGATTTCGAGAAATTTTCGGGTTATGTAAGTAGTTGCTTTGCGCGAATATCTTCTGAAAAATATAAAATTTTCCCTACCTCTGCGATATAAACTATTTTCATACGTTCATGAAATTAAATTGTCGTCCAAAATTGCTTGTAATTGAGTGATCTAAATGAGTACCATGACTGATTATTCTGCGCCTCTCTCTAACAAATAATTATTCTAAACGAAACTTGAGCATCCATCATTTCTGCGATGACAGCCGTCACATGCTGGGCTTCATCTGAAAATGAAGGACTCCATTTACCTGAAAACCACATGTCATGGCAAATATAAACTATGCTTAAGATTTCGAGAAGAAATATATACCGAAGTGCGGATCGGCTTTCGCCCATGATGCTGAGATTGAAATTCGAAATAGCGTATTTTATGTTTAAGGTGTGATAGGCTGACTATGAAGATAGCGTTTGTCTTCATGGCGTTTATTTTTAATTGAAATTTTATTTTCTTTAAATTCAATGCTAACGGGAATGGATATTAATTAAGTCTATAATGAAATTTCTTTCCAAGTATTTCATTCGCAAGCTTATCCCATTTCCCGCAATAAAAATGAAGTTTGGATTTTATCGTTGGTCTCGTCTCTAGGTTACTGTGCAACCATCATGTGCTTTCTTGTGCATAGAGGGTGAAGAAAAATTATGTCACGAAATTTTGGCCCAGGGGGAAATTCCATTTGTGACGGAATTACCTTTAGAGAAAATTATGCAATAGGATATTTCGATTGAATTGTAAAATATAAAAAAATTGTAAAACTTTAAACTGTGCATGATCAAAAAACATCTATGAAGGCAATTTAAAGTACAGAAACGAAATTAATTACCGAAATACCTTCTAAATAAGCCCATAATTAACATGTGACGGAATTACTGCCAGGTCAACCTCCTAAATGTAATGACTTCAAACATCTTCAAAACTCTATGAATCGAAGTATAAATTGAAAAATTTTATCATGGATGTGAATAATATTTCAAACATTGATTTCTTGAAATTCAATTAATTAGCTGTTGCAGCATAGATTTTAAATTGTGAGAAAAAGTTGACATTTTCATGGAAATGCCCCAGGACAGTGGATGGTGGGTTGGGAACAGTGGCTGCGAGTTTGACCTGTTGCTGGATGCTTTGCACAGCCCACGGCGTCGAAGGCTTTAAGATCTTTACCTGCCGTAGACAGCGATGTAACCAAGGCAGCTTGCTAGCTCCGTTGTGTCACGACAACAGAGCAAACTCTAACTCAACATCTCTTTGCTGATAACGAAAAACGTAGGATGCTAGCACGCCTAATTTTTATTTTTATCTGTTTTTTTGTAAAATACACTGAATGCCAGTTTTTGTTGCAAAAGTATCTATATTTTATCTGTAACCAACAGTTTTATCCATCCTCAGCATTTTCATTGAATTTTCAGAAATTCCACTTTAGAATAGAATAGAACAGAAGATTCATTATAATGCCTTAGGCTTCACCCTTGGACCAAAACACAATTTTCAATTTAGAATAAGTTAGGTAAACAAAAAACTCGCGCAAAAAAACTTAGAAACAACTGTTGATACAAAACAAAAAAGGTATTGCAGTAAAATAATAATTAAAGCAGTATCATGCAAACCAGTGGCAGGATAAGTAGAAGACAAGAATATAAATTTTACAATATTCGTGATTTATTTGGCAAAGTGCGTTTAATTTTGCTCTGCATTGAATAGAGTCATGTATAATACCTTTTGAATGGCGCCCTTCTGAAGTAAGCCATCAGGGAGAGGATTTTAGAATTAATCTATGCAATTTATATGCTTGTAACAGTTTTCCCGGGCACAGAAACATATCCATTTTCCAGAATAAACGTTCCTTCACATTTCCCACAAGTGCATGACCCTATCTACATTCTCCACCAATCCCTATCAAATACTTCTCCTCATATTCCTCTCCTTGTCCATGGGCGTACCTAGGAAAGGCGCATGGGCGTACCCTTGCCCGTCCCCCCCCCCAGAAGCAATAACCGCAAAAGTCTTTAAGCAAAATCACTACTGAATTGAAACGAAAGTGTTCAACAAATTTTCTTTGAACCCACGAAAATTGATGTGTATTAGTATAAGATATGCAACTAAAATAAAACTATTTTTCAATGAAATAAATAAATTTCTCATGTACTAATAAAGCGCTGCTATAATTTTCTTAAAATGTTGGTTTCATTCACCTTTTCCATGCTAAAATGTCACAACTTGGCTTGCCTCCCCCCTTGACCATGCCTTGCCCCCCCCCCCCCCAGTTATGATCCTGTGTACGCCCTTGTCCTTCTCCGCGTCTAACTCTTCCGTATCGATTTTCTTTCCCATCTCCCACACACCATGACTTCTTCTTACTACAAATCAAAACAAATAATAATATGCAGTCTTCACGAAAAACAATCCAAGAGATACAATTAGTGTAAGGAGGATGACTAGTTGAGAGCCAAACTACTGTAAGAGTGTGGGAGCAGGGGGTAGCTGCCCCCCCCCCTTTCCCCATTAAGCAAAAATCGCAAATGTTTTTAAGGAATATGATATTTTTTCAAGCAAATAATTTTAAAAACTGATAAAGAGCTGTTACAATTTCCTTAAAATGTTGTTTTCATTCAACTTTTCCATGCTTAAATCTTACCTACTACTTTAACAACCATGGGTTGCTGCCCCCCCACTCTCTAGTTTTGATAATGGGTATGCCCTTGAGCAGAAGAACCCTCGAAGAGACGGTCGATGAGGACAAACACAGCTTCACGCCTTGTTTTCATTTTCTTTTTCACTTGATGAATAAGCTCGTTGATGCATGGTGGTATGGCCAAATTTGAGGCAGCGTTTTTGAGTGGGTTGTGGATGTAAATGGGGTGGAGCACTCGCTGTATTGTCCATTTTTTTCACTTGCTTTCGTTGAAGGATCTCAGAGTGTCAGTATTGTCATCAGTGATAATACGAGGGCACCAAAAGCCACGGAAATAACGAAGCCTGGAAGAATAAAGGTGGCGATCAGTCACTATGCTACGCTCACACTGAGATCATCAACAATTCGTTAGATCTCAGCGTTATATACAAGTATTGCACACACACATAAGAGATCCTAAGGAAAGTAGCTTAGCAGTAAGTTTACTGTACTTCATCTAGCATCCCCAAAAGTGTGCGACCCGGCAAATCGCGGTGCTACTTAAATGTTGGTGGTGCAGTCGTAATTTTTTTGAGAATCAAAGGCTGCCA
Source organism: Ischnura elegans (assembly GCF_921293095.1). NCBI lineage: Eukaryota > Metazoa > Arthropoda > Insecta > Odonata > Coenagrionidae > Ischnura > Ischnura elegans. The sequence goes on from NC_060253.1 coordinate 20,110,402, forward strand.
TAATGAAAATTCTCAAAGGTGGCTATATCATTGGCTGCTATATCTGTAGCATAGTAAACTTTAAAACGATGTCGAACGAAAACTGGCCAGCATTTTCCATTACCAATTGTACCCCCAATGCCCAATAGAAATCCTTTGATGGCGACCAGGGTTCTTTGCGTTCGTGAAACAACGGCTCTCCTAGCCGTTGATGCAAAAAATATATTTTTTCTTTTTAAGGGGAAAGTTTTATTCATGGCCGAGTTTTCAAGTCATTGGCCTACGGTTTGAAACTTCATACGAACACACCTTTTTCACATCATTCTAAATCCCCACCCACTTTTATTAAAACATCTATGTTTTCATTGTGAAGGTTTATAAAAATACCCATAGACGTTGATCTATTGAGGGTATCATTTACTGCTGAATATTTTCCCATATTCAGTGTCCTATGACATTCTTCTTAATCTTTTTAAGCATTGTTATTGAGTATATTCTCATTTTTTTCTTTAGGGATGGGTAGTATGATATTAAAATTCTGATAAATTAATAATAAAATTCTTCTAAATATAAATTTTTGTATGGGACCTGGAAGAAAAAGGACCTACCCGCGCCAATGCACGTGTTATCTTTGTTGAGCTTATAATGGGCTTTACAGATGCAGATGGTTACGGTGGTGTTTTTGTTGGGTGGTACACACTCTGCGTGTGGATCCTGGCAACCACCCTCGTCACAGATGTCATTATTCGCTGGTCCAGTTCAGAATATGGCGGCATCCGAAGGCCAGGACCGTCAAAAAAGAATAGGAGTAGAAGAGATTTGTAATAAAATGAGCATTAGCTGATATTGTGAAATTTTAGTGCAGAACAGAACAGTGACATCACATTATTGCCTTAGTATATTCATGAGAATAAACTTTATTGAAAACCTGGCATTTAGTCCCATAGGTTTAAGCGTGCGATACAATAAAGTGAAAAAAGTGGGGAAATCAATGAAATAGCCCTCGAGGAGAACCTAATTATATTCAATAAAATATAGTAGATCCTCGCTTTACGTTATTATTCCGTTCCTGTGAACCGACCCTGTAGCGAATTACATCTTATGTTGAAACTGAAATGCTTTCGCATGAGGAATCAGTCTTAAGGGCTCGGTGCTGGAAAACGTTGCTACGTTGAAAACTATGCTTTTAAAACAAAATAGGCGTCGCATTGCGTAATTGATGACATACTTTTCGTGCGGAAAAAAAATTGGCGGAATTTGAAATTTTAAAAAGCGAGTGCAAAATCAGCAGAGATTGCATGTCGACAGAAATGTAGCTCAAACCAGTCGTAAATGAGGGCTCTACTGTAAGTCATATCAGAAAAAAGGGTTGAATTAAGTAGACTTCGATATTCACTAGATTATATTCCTTTTTACCTATTTTATAATTTTCACGTCAAATAGAACCTGCCACGCAATATCAGATCTAGAATTATAAGTTTTATATATATTAATTAACCTGTAATGCCACAGTAAAACAGACACTGATGTTATCATGCTGTCTTGGTGGAAAGATTCTTTTTGGTATTTCTGTGATAAATTAAAAGAATTGCATTGAGAAATGAGTTAATCAAAGGTTAAGTAATTTAAATAAAAGGAAATCTCTAAATTATTAGCTTCGGATAGGCAAGTGAAGGAGATTTGCGTATGGGGATATATGATCAAATTTTGACCTCGAGTAAATGGTATGAATTTGTACATCCGCTGTCGCTTGTATTTTTATCTCAAGGCCTTCCTGGATATTGCTCCAAGTAGCGTAGCAGTAATCGAATAATTAGTTAGCTCCACATTTTTCTTGATTCCTGGTTTGTAGTGTTTATAATCAGGAAATATTAGTGTTACGTCTTGGTCTACCGCATTTAAAAACCTATATTACAAAAGCGCGAGTCACCCTCAAGATGTTTGGCGGGGGGTGATCAGTCACCACAACGCAGCATGAAATAGGAACCTAACATATACAACACACGGTTATGATAACATTGCGCATGACAACAAAATGTACCTGCATATTACGTCACGGCAAAACTTATCTACGGCTAGTAATTACCCTCTTTCCATGCACGATTAGACCAATGGGTAATATAAAAACATGAAATTAGAAGACCTAGCGAGTGACATCATTAATTCGATCAATTGAGAGACCGTTGCTATCCTTTATTGTACGAGGAAAGAATGAAATTTTTAATCATTCTATTTTGCGGCCAATTTCGCCATGATTATTATTAATATATTATTACACAATGTATGATTTACATATATATAGTATTAAATACTAGTATTCATCATTAGTTTTCAAAGTAATGCATCTGCATAATACCTTGCGAGCCACCTTAACCCTCCAGCAGGCGCGCCATATTCTCTGACACTAGCGGGCGCGCGTGGCACTCAGTGCAACACTTGGTTTTCCGCTGATATTAATTACAAAAAATCGAATTAAGAAGCGTATATTCAATACCTTGTTTTCTAATAGAACTTTGCATAGTTTAGACATACAGTACAGATTTTTAAGCACTTTTATAATAAAAAATTTTTTATCACATTTTTTTTTAGCAATGCCAAAAACTCAGTTTTTATGTCTTAAGGTTTTTAACGTCATTTATGCACACTTTTTTCAGGTAGTAACTGTTTAACAGTGCTTTCGGAAAGAAAAGTTATTACACCTCCCACATTTGATTGTCGTTGATATGTTCTTTGCACGGCCACACAATACGCACTTTCCGCGTTTCTTACTTGCTGTCTCGCTCACCTCTTCAACTTGCAAGTCTTCATTTCGATAACTTGGCAAGAATATTTTAATGTCAGCTGGTAGAGATAATATGTTTGACCTGTTTTTCAAGTGTGCGTTCATCAATATGTACGATAAAGTTTTCAGGAATGTCCTCCTGCAATGTTCATTTGTAGGATTGTTTGCCCTTTATAATATGTGAGCATTGATTCCTGCGATGTCCAAAAATCTATAAAAATAAAACTAATGGCCACCTTTTCGTAAATCTGGACACAGAATACATATAACCGTGGTCAACCGTGTCGACACCTGATTTCGTTGCATCGTAATCTATTATAAGACATGGTTTATTTGAACCTTCATCTGTGATCCCCTCATCATGCATTGTTGAAAGCAACAACACCGCCTTGTTCTTCTTTGCAACATATTACAGTAGGGTAATGTCTTTCTGAAACCCGTAGAGAGATGACCCTACAGCGCGCGTCTTGTTTGGCAAAAATTCAGGCAGAAAATCTCTTTTATTTTTTTCAGCGTGCCAATGGTAGTAATGTTTTTTCTGAGGAGATGCTTGGCAAGCGGATAACTAGCATACCAGTTATATGTGGTAAGATTACGATTAGTTGCCTCAATTGATCTTACAAGCCTCTTGACAACGTCTACTGGTGTGCGAAAAATCCACAGGGAAAAAAATCATTCGCCTTGACCGGGATTCGAACCCGGATCCCTCGATTTCCGGCCGAGTGCTTTAGCCAGTTAAGCTACGTTTAAAAAGCATTTATTGCTTACTTTGGCACAGTACAATATATAAAAATTTACATATTTACATATTTTTTAAATATGCTTTAAAATCACTTACAGTTATACAAATATTTAGAATAGTTATATGGCACACCTTTATACATGCATTTTTATAAATATTTATATAAAAAAGAGAGTGAAGATATACATAGGCAGCACTATATAATAAGAAAAAGAAAGAGAGAAATGAGCCAAAGCAGAGATCACTTACTTTTTTTTTAATTAAAAAACATTTTGCAACCACTCCTTCTGTTCCTTTGTAATATTTACAGTTTTGTTTAGAAATCTCACTTTTTCAATTAAACTTTACCTGATGTCTCCTCTATAGTGTTTGCTAAAAACATAAGCAGCCACAAGTTCAGTTAAAATCTTTTTCTTCGTGCATGGGAAGAGTTGGAAATTCAATTTTAATAGATCCTCATCGTTAATTCTTCCCGTGCCGAAAGCATCGAATTCTTTATATATGTTTTTCAACGTTTGCCAAAATACATCGTGCTTTTCTTGACAACCAAGAACAGTGTGCGGTATGTCGTCATGCCTCCCACAATCCGGACACTCGTCCTCTGCTCGTAGACCTAGTCTCTTTCTCATGGCATTAGTCACCAGGCAGTCCGAACATATGCTGAACATTATGCCCGCCTCCCTCGCACCACTTCCCAGCCTGGAGTAATTTTCCCAGGTTCTGCTTGACCTTGTGTAAGGAGTCGCTTCCAGCTCCTCCTTTAGCACGCGCTCGTATATTTGTTTAGTGGACTGCAGAGTATTGTTAAATGCATATTTGTCCCCAAAATTATTTGCTTCGTGTACGATTTTCTTAAAGTACCTCAGCCCCCTTGTTTTTTCCATGGAGTTAACCAATAAACGTTTTCTTTCGTTATCATCTGCGTGTAAGATCTTAGCGATATTTTTAATAGCTATTATCCGTGCCTTTATTGCTGTGTTGATTAGGTTTAGACCACCCAGTTTTGGGGGCGCGTATAGCCTTTTCCTTGCAACTTTTTGAAGGAAGCCGCTCCAAATAAATTTGTTCGTCATCTTTATAACGCTAGCGTTTACTCTTTCAGGCATTGGCCAGACGTGAGCCACATACCATAGGTTTGGGAATAGAACTTCGTTGAGTAGTTTTATTTTTGATGTAATCTGCGTGTTGTATTCCGCATAGCCAAATATGGTTTTCCGAATTTTTGCGGTTGCCATGTCCCAATTTTTATTAATGGTGGCGGCAAGGTCTTTCTCCCACCATAGCCCTAATATATTTTGGCCATCGACTTTGTTCCAACCTTTTGTATCAGAAAACTCTATCCCTTTAACATGGATGAGAGCGGATTTGGACATGTTAATTCTCATGCCTATTGAGGTGTATTTTTCCATTATTCTACTTATTCTGTCTAGTTCTAAATTATTTTTTACAAAGACAGTGATATCATCGGCATATATACAGGATGCGTAACTTTTTCCACACCTCCTGATTCCGATGCTGTGTTTCAAGTCTATTATAAGTGGCTCCATTGCCAAGGAAAACAGCAACATAGACAACGGACACCCCTGCCGGACTGAGTTTTTAATCATAAAATGATCGGATAATTTGTTTCCTATTTTAATTTGAGATGTAATCTCATGATAAAGCGTTTTAATCATGCTTATAATTCCTTCTGGAAAATGTTTTTCTCTCATAATCTTAAAAATCCATTCTGTTCTGATGTTGTCAAAAGCCTTTTCTAGGTCAATAGTTAAAATATATAGTGAGTTTTCCTCTTCTGGCATGCTACTTAGAATAATGTCCCGGATTAAAATACAAGCGTCAATTGAGGATTTCCCTTCTCCCACTCCAAACTGATTCTCTAGGCCTGCGCCATTCATTATCATGGTCATTTTTTGGACGACAATATGGGCTAATATCTTATAGTCTGTATTTAACAGAGAGATTGGCCGAAATTCAGTAAGGTGCTTCGCGTTTCTCTTTTTGGGAACCAGTGTGATTAATGCATTTTTCATCCGCTCACACATTTCCCCATTTTTTAAGATGGCGTTAAAGACTGCAGATAGAATAGGTTTCATTTGTTCCCAAAATGTGAGATAGAACTCATTAGGCAGACCGTCCTCCCCTGGAGCCTTTCCCTTTTTCAGCTTTAGCTTCACATCGTCTATTTCGTTTACTGTGATCGTTGCCTCGAAGCTCTTCGTGTTTTCGGGGTTGAGCTTGGGGAGGGGGGGGATAGGCGGCCCATCTCCGTCTTCCCATACCCCGTACTGATTATAAAGTCGACTGTAAAAGCTCGTCGCCTCCTCGAGCCGCTTTTCGGAGTCAACTAGCCCTCCCACTTCACCTCCACTCGCATTTTTGATTAATATCCGTATTTGTTCCAAAGTCAGAGCTTCTGATTCGCTCGTATCGTACCCTCTCTCCCATTCCCTCGGGGCAAGCTTTTCCACCTCCCGTCTGTAAATTTCTTTTTTTAGTTCTTTAATTTCGAAATTTACACTGGGTGTCCTGCAATTTGAATCTATCAGCTGTTGAAGCACCTCTCTATAAAATGCTATTCCTTCATTTTTCTCTCTATAATAATCACTAGTTAGTTTTTTAAGTTTTTTTATAATACCTGCTTTAAATATCTGTTCCCACCAGGTTAAAATGTCTTTTTCGCTAAGAGCGTGGTTTGAGAGCCTTAATATTTCATATTCAACCTTTTTACAGAATGTTACATCTTTTAGTAAGTTGGTATTTACGCGCCAAATTTGTTCCTTCTTATTGTATGTCCTCTGTGTAACAAGGTCCAGTTTAATTTTAATGTGAATTGCGTGGTGATCTGAAATGGCAATAGGGGTCGTACTATATTGAATTAAATCATTTTTAGTTTCTTTGATATAAATATGTAGTCGATTCTGGTTTTCGAGTGTGTACCTATTCTGGTAAATTGTAATCTGTTTTGAGCTGTATTTTTACCGGTGTCTATTGCGTCCATATTGCTGACTAGAATTTTAAATGTCTTGTTTATTGGGTATCGTATTTGCGTATTGTTTGCCGAGCTGTCCTCCCTCCTATATATAGCGTTGAAATCTCCCCCCATTATAGCCTTGTCCTTGAAAAGGCATGCGTAAGGCAGAATTTCGCTTGCCAGGAACTCTCGCATGTCCTTCCACATCCCACCTCCTGCAGGGGCATATACGTTAATAAAGTGCGTGTCCCCGATTTGCAGTGCAGTTATCCTCCCGGAGGCATGACGACGCACATTCGTTACCTCTAAAGACTTTTTAGTTAAAATTGCTGTACCTAGAGAGGAGCCATCAGTGTTGCCAAATATACAGTAATGTTTGCTCTGCCAAGCAGTCGATTCTTTGTATTCTTGGATGAAGATGACGTCTGCTTTTAGATCATTGTACATAAAATTCTTAATAACATTGATTTTTAAGTTATTCGTAATACTGGCCACATTCAGTGACGCCACCGTTATCTCTCGTTTACTTGGAGAGGTACTCATTGTTGTATTTGAAAAAAGTTCTTTCTAATGTTGGGGAAACAAATAGAAACCGTTTGCATGACAGCTTCGGTATTTAAAGAAAAAAATTCAAGAGAAAAAATGTTCAAATTTATAAAGTAAGGAATGAAAGTAAAGTCTGGCCCTCGGCATGGTTCATATAAAACAACTCTGATTATCAAAGCAAGGGTTATTTGACAAATTACATGCATAGTTATAATCAAAGCAAAGCAAGAGCTATTTAAATTAATTAACGTTAGATTTACAAAGACTTTGGAGGAATTATTATCCATAATTTTTTATTTTTTTTTAATTGGACGATTTTTTTATTCCTTTTTGTGCTCACCACCCTGGATTCTGATGCCTCGTTTTCTAAGCCTGTCATTCCACTTCTTTTTCTTTTTCTGTGCGAGGTCCTTCCCAAATAGTTTTTTCGCGACTGCGGCTGCAGTTCTATTCGTTTCGTCATCCTCTGAGGGGGTGAGGGCCGCGTTATCACTAGAGCCCATCTCCTCGTCGTCTCGCTGCGACCACAGCCTGCTTGGACCTGGTTGTGTAAGAAAGGAAGAAAACACTCCCTCCCCTCCCACCCCCCCAACGGCCGAGGACGTTTTTTCTTCTTCCAGCACTTTCATATTGTCATCACAACCTCCCTCCCTCAAGTCCATGATTTCGGTCGAAACCACAGTGCCTGAGGCATTCATTAAAACATTTCCTCCCTCCCCTTCACTTATGATTTCCACAATTTTACTATCGGGTTTTCCCCCCTTCACTACAACATTTCTCTCCAACACTACTGCTTCTTCCGTGTCCGTCTCGGTTGAGGAAACAAGCACATTGCTGTCGTTGTTTATGCCGTTGGATATATTTTTCTTACGTTGCCTATTTCTCTTTTTCTCCTTTTTCTTCACTTCCACCCCCTCTGTTGCACTCACAGCACTTTCGCCGTTATTTTGCGAAACATTGCCCCCACTTTCAACCGATTTGGGCGTCTCCTCCGCCACTTGTACTACCCCCCCGTCTTCTACTGGGATGTCCATCCTCTCCTCGTCGTTCTCATCTTCTCCCCCCCCCCAGAATTTTTAAGTGCATTAGCGTATGACGGTCCCGCCTTCGTTTTGGGGCACTGTAGCCTCAAATGATCTTCACTCCCGCATCTTGAGCACGTTAATTTTTGCCCGTCGTAATGAATGACAGCGCGTTCACCTTCAATACTAATGACACTTGGTATATTTTCAGTGAGGGACATCTTAACGGTCCTAGTGCCCGTCAAAGTGCCCTGGTGTAACCCATCGCCGGCCCACCTATTTTCCACATACGCGAATATTTTTCCATATTTGGACAATGCAGCTTCCACTTGCTCACGTGACACCTCGAAGGGTAGTTGACACACTTTAACGTATGTATATCTCTCGGATATAGACTCGCACCACCAAGAGAACCTTTGGGGGCCCTTGGTCGGGAACTGGAATTTTTCACCCGCTTTCACCATAATCCTTTCGAAGGTAGTCTCCTGCTTCACTTTAACGAAGATCGACTTCCTTGCCGGACCCAGCCTGATTCCGTATATTTCCTCTGTCTTCAGCCCGAGGTCTCCACCGAGCAGTTGGTGGACCTCAAGGACTGATGGCGCCTCACTCACACTCTCTATGTTGACACGGAGAGTGTTCTTCTTCTCAACTGGCATTGTGACGGCTCGCTCTGCGTACACCGACACGAAACACTGTCCGCACACCCCTGGTACAGGGGTGCGAACCCACAAAAAACAAAGCTTTTGCCTTCAACCGAAAGGCAAAGCACTCCACCGGGAACGCAAAAACCACGTTCCCGGCGATCAAGGGCTCGATCGCCGGGAAAAAAAAAACCTCGGTCGCTGACTCACAGATAGCTCCGAAACACGTCCACTCCGTCCGAGCTACCGAGGCGTCATTCTTCCCTGTGGAAATTCCACAAATTTCCACAGGGAAGAATGACGCCTCGGTAGCTTAACTGGCTAAAGCACTCGGCCGGAAATCGAGGGATCCGGGTTCGAATCCCGGTCAAGGCGAATGATTTTTTCCCTGTGGATTTTTCGCACAATTGTGCATTACGGGTGACTCCCGTAAAGTTATCACCGTGGCTAGTCCCGGTATACTTAAAGTCTACTGGTGTGGTTGACACTAAATATGGACCGTTCATCTGCTTCCCGCAATACACTTCGAGATTACTGGTGAAGAATGTTTTGGCATCACACATAGCATATAACTTTATCCCGTATTTCGCGGGTTTGCTCAATATATATTGAATGAAACTTCAACGGCATCTGTATGTTTGCAGCATTTCATCAATTGTCACAAATTCACTCATTATATATGTTTTTTGACAGTTTCCTATGAACGAGTTTATTATTGTTCGGATTGCAGCTAATTTATCTGTTTGTTTTCGGAAATCCCTACTTGCTCTGTCGTCAAATCTTACTGATCGTAAAATAAACAAAAATCGCTTGTAACTCATAGCTGCCCTTAGAATTTGCATTCCTGATCCATCTTCAATACACAAGTCTAAAGAATTAGCATGAAAACCTTTTTTCATGCCAATTAGAAAAAGTATTTTCAGCACAGCCATAAATTCTGTTCTTGTCGTTTCCTTACAATCCTTTTCCCTTGAATAGTGGACAAGAGCAATTTTATTTTGAATGTACTCGTTTATTTGCATCACAATTTCATCAATCATGTCTATATCTATACATTTTCGAATAGCCGCAGCCTTATCAGGAGTATTTATTGCACAGATTTTTGTCCTTGGTAGAGTTTTCATAATGTTTTGGCGCTTGATCTTTGTAGCACCGCAAAAAGAAGTTTTTTTTCACTTGCAAGATTTATCAACTTTTCCAAAAAAATGATTATTCTCACCATCAATATCACAATCTTCAGCAGTTGTAGGTTCTTTCACGTCACCATCAGACGTAGCTTCATCAGTCTCTGCCGTTATCACGAGGGGAAATATTTTCCTCCTCATATGTGCCATTGCTTTCCTCAATGCCGACTTCCTGTTCCTCGTCCGACAGCTCTTGTAGTACACTCAGATAGTCTTCTTCAGTAATGAATCTTCGTGCCCTAAGCAGTGTGATAATTAGCTTTTGAATTTTTCTACATCGAAATCCCATAAAAGGACAGCAAAATATCCTATGGAAATTATTCCTAAAATGTATTCATATCATAGGGCTCACGTTGGAGAAAATGCCACAGGTCAATTTCTCTCCACAAACAGCTGCTTGTACACACCATTCACTTAGCTGTTAGCTCAACCTGATTCAGAGAAGGAATGGTGAAAACTCTTGTGTTCCCACCAACTCACCTCACGCTACATCGTACAGAAATAGACAATGTTGATCAATAATTGCCACTACGGGATAGTATTACATCACCAGGCGCGCGTTGCACAGAGTGCAACAAAGACGACCAGTTCATCTACTTATTCGTTTTATTTCGAAATTCAGGAAGCTAGGCGCTTGAATCAATAACAGAAATCTTCATAGTGATACAAAGAAGGAATAATTGGTGCGTTTGGTTCACTGACCAACTACTATTAATAACGTGAGACCGAAACGGCACAATGTTGCACTTTGTGCCACAGCGCGCCCGCTGGAGGGTTAAGGGTGTTTGGAAGGGGGTGAGTGTATAACAAAGTGCAGTATGCAATACACTACGCCTTCGTAGTCATAGAAAAGGACCATAACACATGCACATGCCAGTAGGCGGTGTGAAAGTTAATTTTTTTGTGCTCCTCCGATACTTGACAAAGCAAGATTTGATGACTTAGTATGATCATCAGCATATACAGCTCTACAGCCCGGTGCATTGGCTTCTTCTATTATATAGCTCGTTCTTGTTCTTGCTTTCCCTCTCATACTCGGTGTCCTTAGTTTGTTTATGTTTCCTGGGTCGATATGTTGAGAATCCATCCTTATCTATCCGAGGAAAGTAAACATGTTTCGTAGCTTGCGAATTTTCACAGAGTAGGGATATTGCGCTATGCACAATTCTCAGCCGCATGTAAATGACGTCTTCTCTGCGATAACTCCTAATGGACGAGAACCACGTAGACGCTGTCGGTTTTGTATCGAGGAATTTATTATTAATAAAATTAGTAGCCTACTCATCACGCAACTGCTTCAGCACAACCATTGCGTTAAGTAGCCAAGGATTCCGGGTTAGTAAGTAACGCGTTTGTCATGACTCTCAATCAGCGAAATTTTACTCTACGTGCGGAGTAATACAATTATGTGCTCTTACACCTGAACAAATCTAAATTATTTCTTTGCATTGCATTTTATGCTCACTCATGATACTTACGTGCTTCGCACTTATTATTTTCTTCTTTGTATCCTTCCTTACATTGGCATGCCTTGTCTTTTAAATTGTTTCCAGTGCTTTCGCAGACTTCAATAGGGTAAGACTTGCAGTAACTGTCATTTTTGCACAATCCGTGCAAGCCTAGAATGGTATTTAGAGTGAATTAGTAAACATATTTTATATCGCATAGATTCATTCGCGTCACTCGTTTGCTTCATATTCATTTGAGCTCCATCGTGACTGATTACTTCTGTAACTTTATGGCTCATTGTGAAAAAAATCATGAAATTCAAGTTCCCCAGTATATGGCCGCAATAAATAAATTTACGACAGAGTAAAACATTTTAGCTTGCGAAAGATGCATAAAAATACAATGTTAAATGGATATGCATCATGGGAATTCACTCGTATATATTGAAGTCAATCCTATCCGATACTCCAGTCAATATATTAGAGTGAATAGATGCACTCCAAAAAAAGGGGAGGCTCCCGGCAAATAAGAAAATTGACTAGCAGAGCCCAACTGCGCGCTCCGTGCCCAGGGTCACCTTGCAGACCTACCGGTTGTTACCTCATGTCTTTTCATGGCTAAATCATGGGAGTCATGGTTCAATGGCGAGAATCATTGGACAATTGCGAGAAATGGTCGCATGTCGTTTGGGGGACGTAGAATTAATGGTGGCATGCCGGTGACTTGCTCTCCTTTGCTGGAGTTTTGCAAAGGAGAACATCTGCAAAGAGGAGGCAGGAATTAATTTTTGCTTGCCTCTGCTTGTCTCCCGTTTTGTGTGTTGGTTGTTTTTGGTCCATTTTTGCGCGTTTTTTGCCCGCGCCTTTACGCAAAGTTGAGCTTCAGCGCTGAGACCAAGTTTAAAATGTGCGCGAAGAAATTCTGCGTCGAACGCAAACTACGCAATGTATTTTCTAAAGCATACATCGTGTAATGCTAGCACAAATTTATTCTTCTAGTGACGTGCACCTTATAAAATTTGTATCTTCGAAAATTTCTATATTCCTTTGAAAATACAATTTTCTTTTCTCGTCTCCTTCACTGAAGCTTTTTTTCAATGGCTTCCCTTTCAACAATATCCCTCTAATTTCCCAACAATCTACGACTCACCTCCCAACAACTCCTTGGCAACCTTCCATCAGTCTTCATTACACATAAATATCAAACCAATTGTAGTAAAATATCAGTTTCAGTAAAAACCTAATCAAGGTTTTATTCAGCAAGAATAACACAGTTTAAGTAAACAACTTAAGTGTTGCCACGACAAATACAATTATTAAAATTAAGATCAACAACATAGTATGTTTATACCACATTCACCCCCACTAAAAATCGATTAGTATCTGATGTAGTCATTTAGATAGGCTGGTAGCCTTCGCTGCCGTCCACGTGGAGAACCTTTCTGTGGAGATGGACTCTTGGGTTGTTCAGAGACACTCTTACTCGAATTAGGTATGCCCTTATCTTGCCCTGTCTCTTCATCGCATGAGGAGTTTTGTGATGTCAGTTCTCCGGAGTCAATAGATGGGCTCAAGGGAGGTCCGTCAAGCTTGACTGGGAAGTCCCCTCTTGGAGCCAAATGTCTAATGGAAACACTTGATTCTTGCCCATTGGGAAGCTTTACATATGCATAGTCTGGATTTGCCTCTATTAATTCGACTTCCTGAACAATCGGGTCATACTTGCTGTGCCGCAAATGGTTTTTCATTAAAACTTGACCTGGTTTAGTTAACCATGTAGGCAAGGAGCGACCATTGAAAGATCTTCTGGGATGAGTGAACATACGTTCATGTGGGGTAGCATTTGTTGAGGTGCACAACAGTGATCTAATAGAGTGAAGTGCTGACTGAAGCACTTCTTCCCATTGTTCTGTCTTTAACCCTTTTGACTTTAAGGTCAAAAGTACAGTCTTCCATATTATTCCATTGTATCTTTCGACCTGACCATTTCCTTGGGGGCTGTAGGCAGTAGTTCTACTTGTAGCAACGCCTAAGGAGGTGAGAAATGATTTCAGTTCATGTGACATGAACGAAGCTCCTCTGTCGGAATGTATATAAGCTGGTGTACCAAAGAGCGAAAACACCATAGTCAATACTCTCACAACAGTAGATGCCGAAATATCTGTACAAGGAAATGCAAAAGGGAACCTTGAATATTCATCAACAATAGTCAGTAGAAAACGGTTCTTGGATGAGCTAGGTAAGGGTCCTTTGAAGTCTAAGCTTAATCTCTCAAATGGAGAAGTTGCCTTTATAAGCTGCCCTTCATTTCTACAGAATCGAGGTTTTAATTCATTGCAGCAGGTGCAAGAATTTATCACTCCTTTAATTTCTTCTAGTGTGTAGGGCAGGTTTTTAGCTCTAACCCAGTGGTACATTCTTGTTACACCCGGATGACATAAAGCATCATGTAGTTCTTTGAGGTTCATTCTTCCCTCTAAGTAGGTACTTGCTGTAATCCTCGACATTGTGTCTGCAGTTGTGTTTTGGTTGCCTGGTCGGTAAATGATATCGAATTTGTAATTAGCTAATTCAAGTCGCCATCTCATAATTTTCTCATTCTTTATTTTACTTGAGTGATACTGATCAAACATGAAGGCAACAGACCTCTGGTCAGTGATGACCTCAAAATGTCTTCCGATAAGGTAGTGTCTCCAGTTCCTCAGTGATTCCACAATAGCATAAGCTTCCTTCTCAACAGAGGAATGTCTTTGCTCAGCTGCATTAAGTGTCCTAGAGAAAAAGGCAATGGGACGTTCGGCTTGACTCAGGGTGGCCCCAATGGCAAACTCTGAAGCGTCAGTTTCTACTCGAAAAGGTGTATTTTCTTCTATTGCAGAGAGTGATGCCTCTGCTACATCTTTCTTGAGTGAATTGAATGTTGTCACAGCTTCTTCAGACAGCGGAAATGGTCCTTTTTTTCCGCAACCTCTACAGATAATATCCTTTGCTGGGCAAGAGTCCCTTGGGTGCCGTTTGTTACCACAAAAGAAACATTTTTCAGATCGTACCAAAGCAGCTGATGTTGTTGTAGTATCTTCAGGGCTATCTTCTCTATGGTCAGCAGCAGCAACAGGAGTTGAATCTGCTGTATTCAGATAAGACGCTGAATGTAGCTCAGCCAGCTCAAGTGACCTAGCCTGGTCATGGGCCTTCTCTAATGTGACGTTGGTGTTTTCCAGTAATCTTTCTCGAATACGAGAGCTCTTGAGGCCTCGTATGAAAGAATCCCTTATGTACTCATCTTTATATTTATCAGCTGTTACTGCTTGAAATTCACAATCTTTGCTCATTTGTTTTAATACCTGGAGATATTCATCGACTGATTCACCCGTCTGCTGAGTTCTAGATGCTAGGCAGTGTCTTGCAAATATTTCATTTCGTTTTGTGATATATAATGAATCTAGTATTTTGATGGCATCTGAGTAGTTTTCTGAGTCACTAATATACCGAAAGACGTTAGCAGATACATAATTGCAGAGTAATTGCAGTTTACCATCTTCTGAAACCTTGTTCACTTGGCCCAGGAAATTAGCAAATGTTCTTTTCCAGTGTTTCCACTTCGATTCAGCACCCACATGTGAAGGGTCAGTATCAAATCTTTCTGGCTTTAAAAGCTGTTCCATCTTACTAAAGAATTCTTGCTGAATAAATTGTAGTAAAATATCAGTTTCAGTAAAAACCTAATCAAGGTTTTATTCAGCAAGAATAACACAGTTTAAGTAAACAACTTAAGTGTTGCCACGACAAATACAATTATTAAAATTAAGATCAACAACATAGTATGTTTATACCACACCAATAATAGTATTCATTGAACATGCATATCGAACGTTACAATACAATCTACGGGGGAATATCTTTTGTTTGCATTCGATGCCACTAGACAATTTCGACCCCATCCATGAATTACCTTCCTGGCGCTGTGATGCGGTGAACGTCCGTCGCACAACCGTCGCTCCAAGGGAGCTGCCTGCGTAGAGGAGGCCCAATTCCATCTTATAGAAGGGAGATTTTTGTTGCCGCTTCGATCGCATTTTAATCCGTCTAATAAAATGTCCGCGGCGTGGTGATGAGTGCAATACGATCCGCTTTTTTTTCAATATTTAGCAGTGAAATGATTGAAATTGCAAGGATTAGCATGTAATAGCTTTGACTTTGATAAAACACAACGTCATGTGCATAAATGTCGGTTAATACCCCTAATTACATCTTATTTCCCCGTAACACTCAGATCACTTTGCCCGTCAGCGACATGAGTGGCGACTATTTAAATGTACTGTCCCGTGTGGAGTTGCTAGTCTCCCATCGGGCGCCTCCCCAGGTGGCGGATAGGGGAATGCTCACCAGATATGGTGGGTACCGAGGAAATAAAATACTCGGGGTGGACCAAAACTAGCACTACTACCTTGTAGTGAGGCGTTGGATCACCAAAGGCTAGAGGACGGAAAACCTTGATAAAAAACCCAGGTCCTCCAGGTTGGGGGTTGGTCGTAGGGATAACAACCCTACACCGGAAAAAGACCCTCGTTCATGAAAACAAAAATTAGCCTCGGACGGATGGATATAATGGCCAAAGACCTACGCGAGAACGGAAACACGAGTTACGGATTGCAACATGGAATGTAAGAACATTGTTGAAGCCAGGAATGATGAAAGAAATAGCAGATGAGATGCAGAAGTACAGAATCGTTACAGAATCGTCAGAATCATTGATAATCATTGAGATCACAAGAGATAAGATGGCAAGGACAAGGCAGAATTAATAAGAAGGAATACACCTTACTCTAAAGTGGTCCAGAGAATAGGACAGGAAGATATGGTACAGGATTCATTATTTCGAGTAAGATAAGGAAGAGCCTCTTATTATTTGAACCAGTAAATGAGAGAATTTGCAAGATAAGAATAAAAGGAAAGTTTAGAAATATGACTTTCATTACATCTCATGCACCTACGGAGGACAAGACGGAACAGGAGAAGGAAGAGTTCTATGAATAACTGCACAATGTGTTAAATCTTTGTCAAAAATATGATATGGTTACAATTTTAGGCGACTTTAATGCAAAAATTGGGAGGGAAGACAAAATGAAAGGAGTAGTTGGAGGATACTCAATACATGAGAAAAGTAGTGAAAATGGTGATATACTCGTGCAATTTGCAGCCAGGAACAACTTCATCATAAAAAGTACGTTTCCTTCACAAAGGGACACTTAGGGACTTGGAAAGTCCCAGGTACAAATATAGTTAATCAAATAGATCACGTGCTGACTAAGAAAAGGCATTCATCATCAGTCATTGATGTCAGAGCCTGCAGGGGTCCCAACTGCGACAGTGATCACTACTTAGTAAGGGCAATCATTAAGCAAAAATTGGCAAAAAAACAAAGTAACATCCAAATCAACCAGAAAACATTGGAATGTTGGAAAACTGAACATCCAAGAGAACTTAGAGAAGTACCAAAGAGGTATGGAGAGAAAACTTTTTGAGTACCAGGCAGATAAGAATATCAATGAAAAATGGAATGATTTAGAAACAATCATTAAGGAAATAGCAGAAGAAGAAATTGGTGAAAGAAATAAGGAAAGGAATAGTGACTGGTTTAGGAATAGGGACAAGGAGGGAAAGATACTGGAGATGATGACAAAATAGTAGAGAGATGGACAGAACATTTCTGCGACCTGTTGAATGATGAAGGGTTTGAGGAAGAGAGCGAGGTGCATGAATATCAAGAGGGAAATGGTGAGGACGCTATCGAAGAGCCTACGATGGAGGAAGTGGAAGCGGTTGTCGGGAAATTAAAAAAATAATCGGTGACCTGGTGAAGATGAAATAGCCCCAGAACTTATTAAGAAAGGCGGAAATACACTCATGAGATGCATGCATGAACTTATCAGAGACATTTGGAGACAGGAAATAATGCCTGTAAAATGGAGAACTGGCATTATATGTCCCATACACAAGAAAGGCGACAAAACGCTCTGCAACAATTACAGAGGAATTACGCTGTTGAGCATTGCATATAAAGTGCTCTCAGGAATTATACAAATGAGAGTTAGCAAAAGAGCTGAAAGCATCATTACCGAATATCAGGGTGGATTTCGACGAGATAGGGGCACAAAAGACCAAATATTTACTTTGCGTCAAATAATGGAGAAGCACTTCGAGCACAACCAAGATTTACACTTACTGTTTGTAGATTTTAAGCAAGCGTTTGACAGTGTGAAGAGAAGCACACTGTATGCAGCACTAAACGAATTAGGCTTGCCTAAGAAGTTAATCAGACTGATAAGAATGACAATGCAGGAAACCATAGCTAAGGTCAAAGTCGGCAATAAAATGGGTAGTGCTTTTCCATTTAATATGGGAGTAAAGCAAGGAGATGGTTTGTCTGCAACATTGTTCATATTGGCCTTGCACTGGGCAGTAAGGGGAGTTGACACTGGTGGAACAATATTCTATCGTAGCAGTCAAATACTGGCGTATGCAGATGATATAGTCATTGTAGCCAGTTCTGCAAGGAAGTTGAAAGAAATATTTGGCTCACTAAAGGAAAGCGCAGGAAGAAATGGACTGAAAGTTAACTGTGGCAAAACAAAATACATGTGTATGTCCACATCTGAAGCTCGCAGACGACCTCAGACATTAGATATCGACGGAGACAAATTTGAGGGTGTCTCATTCTTTAAATATCTTGGGGCATTGGTGACATCGGATAACTCAATAAGTGCTTGATTAAAGACAGAATCACCGCTGGTAACAGAGTGTACCTCGCAAATCATAAATTGTTGAAAAGTAGACTGATAAGAAGAAATACGAAATATAAAATATATAAAACTTTAATAAGACCGGTTGTCACTTATGGATGTGAATGCTGGACGTTATCAACAGCAGAGGCGCACGCACTTAGATGTTTCGAGAGAATGACCCTAAGGAAAATTTATGGATCCATGCAAAAAAATGGAGTTTTTCGAAGACGATGGAATGAAGAACTGGACGACCTCATAGAGGGCCAAGACATTGCGAGATTTGTCAAGTCACAGAGACTCAGATGGATGGGACATTTGATAAGAATGTCAGAGGAGAGAGTGGCCACAAGAGTTAGGGATGGAAAATTATTCAGCGTAAAAAGAAGAGGACGTCCATGCCTAAAATGGCAAGATGGAGTGGAAGCAGACCTGGCTACTTTGGGGATAAGAGGATGGAGAAATAAGGCTATTAAGAGGGAGGAATGGAGGAAGATTGTATTGAAGGTCAAAGCTGACAAAAAGCCGTAGCGCCAAGGAAGAAGAAGAAGAAGAATTTAAATGTGCGGTGGGTTTACAACATGTGTAGAGGCCGACTTGAGGAGCCTTTTTTTTAAATATTCGTGTGTGGTGCGCTGCAGCTATTTGCAGAATCAGCAATCCACGAATTCAATTCATGCCGCTCTCAACACTCGCCATCGCCGGTTCGAGGCAAGGGGCCACCAAGTTTACCTTCAACGCAGGCAGATAACGCAGGCAACGATACTGTATGGTTTTTGTTTGTAAAATGATGAGAGCAAGTATAACTAGGGAGCATGTCTCCTACCAGCGTGCCCTGGGACGATTTACGCTCATTGGGATGAAGTTTGTCCCCGGGGCTTCATGATACGAGGAAATCGTGCTTTCAGAAAACGGATTTGCGTATTCTAGTCTGCGTATGTCTCTATCAAGACCTATATCGTATCTATTTGAATTACGTAATGAAGGCCGTAACGAGCGAAGGTGATCAACCCCCTCCCCTTACGAAATACTAGCATAATTTGGTCTAAGGTATACCCTCTCCATATAAAACCCCCCTCCGAAATGCTTGCTCCCTCCTCATAATTCATTCTAATATTCCACCCCCCTCCCCTCCGATCTCTCCAGGAAAACGTTTCAGGGTACGGTCCTATACGTAACATTTACATCATATAGCAATTCTATACATGAAGATTCATTCTAAGTATTGAATAATAATGTATGATTGGCTATACTTGTGCAATGTGAATGCAAAGGAGCATTTGAGAAATTAAATACTGTCCATAAGATTAAAATTATTGTGCAGTGAAGAGTGAATATTAAGGTATTTAGGGATAGACTAAGTCTTTTTCAACCTCTGTTTTGACGGTTATGTAACTTCCATCGTAGGTTTTATTTACGTTTGGTGTTAACGGCTAGGGACAACAATTTTTCGTGTGGGACTGGGTGAGGGTTGAAAGAGAGAGAGAATAAGAATTGAACTTACTAGCCACACAAAATCTAAAAGATGTATCTTCCACGTGTTGTTCATCGCACCTGCATATTCCTTTGACGCATTTCCCGTATGGATAAGCGCACTGAATGTCTTCGTTGCAGGTGTCGTATGGATGTTGGCCTTTTTAAAAAAAATTCAGAGAGTTAGTTTCCCACATAGACGATAGAATAGGGCATTTGATTAATTTTTGGGAAAAAAATGGAAAAAATGTATTTGTTTCATAAAATTTAGATTTTAAATTTTTATGTGGCACCTCCTAATGATAATAAACCATTAATGGCATGACTTTTAACTCTAGAACCGCTGAACTTTCCAACCCCACCAAAACCGCGTCATGGGACTTTTTTGTCCCGTTGATAAAATACGTTGATCCTGTCATGTGTGAACAAAACACTTGTTTAGGTAATTTTTAAAACTTTTAATTAAGTATAACTAGGAATACAGTAAACTTATTTTCACGTGCTGGTTGCAAGCTCAGACCTGCAGACGCGCCGGGTAGAGGTGAGGCGGCCGGCGCTGCGTGAGTAGGCGGCCGGCGCACTGCACATATTATTCCCTTCTGCGCTTCTAAATGGCAGAATAACGGTATCTGTGCATCGATCCCCTTCGTAATAAACTGTTGTTATGCTAAATACAGAATAAGTGTACAAAAAAACTGAAATTGTATGTTTTCCCCATATGGGACAAAAAAGTCACATCCCGCGGTTCTAGGTAAATCGTCGTTTTTCTCGCGAACCAAACATTGTGCAATATTTTCAATGCAACCATTCGAAAGAGCATAAAAAGTGGGTAAAAGTGAGTAAATTTCAAAGGGATTAAACCTCTAGTACATGAATGGCAAACATTTGCAAAGGGCGATGGGACAAAAAAGTCCCGTCCACGGTTCTAGTGTTAATAATGATATCGGAAAGTCAAATAGTTCCGTTGAGACGCGTGATGATGAAGTGTAACATACCTTGAGTGCACGTTCCGCTACCGTCTACTCCATAAAATCCTTCTGAGCACTCGCATTTCCCGACTTCAATTGAGCTGCTGCATTCGGAATTCTCGATATCCTCGCACCCAAATCCGTTCTTGCATGGACCGCCGAGGACTTCCGTTCCTGAACGAAAAGTAATGTTATGGTTAATATTAAACTATTTTGCCTTTTTCCACAATATTCTTTCGTAAATTTGCACTTTTATCGTGGTGAATGGACTTCCTTTTTCCGAATGAGCTTAAGCAATGATAGCATTCTCCTTTGTGCATGAAATCGAAGAAACCCTGCAGTTGCTTCGTTGATTTTTTCAAGGAGTCAACATGATGAGCTGGACATCGCCTTATGCACTTTCTTAGAATGAAGGATTGAGGCTTTCCGCAGAAACGCTCAATTCTTTAGAATGAAGGAGAATATCGGTTAACCTTAAATTTTTAATGTGTTCGTAAACATTCACGGCCGGAAATATGCATCATTCTTGATGGTTCGTCCGTAGTATCAGTCTACACGAACCACGTATTGATAATGTAAATTGAGATTTAAATACGGGTGCTACGCTTTGTCGATCAATGATATACTTTTCCACAAATTACTTTTTGCTGGGGATTTTAGAGAAGGGTTTTTTTTTCACAAACGATATGAACGTGAACGGATTAATTAGCATGTATACAAGTTTATATTTCCAACATGTAGGTATATATGGTGAAAGGAGGCACAGGCATCGTATTGGTTGGCATAGTATTAATCGTTGAGGGTGAGATTCCGGCTGTGGGTCGCAAAGGGATCTCTGAATGCCAATTGAACGGCAGGATTTTCTTTTTGACAGAAATGGGTTTGTTTGGTTGAAGTGCTTGTGATAGCATTACAATATGTCATCAACATAAGTCCTCTTTAAGGGACCTATTTTGTAGATTTAAAATTCATAGGTTGAAAAATATCAACTTATTTATACAAGAATTGCCATGAGAAAAAATTCCCCTGGACCGGAAATCGAAACACGGACCTTTGGCTTTCCGGGCCACTGCGCAGACCACTACGCTATCCAGGTTCTTTAATTCCCATGGCAATTATACCGAGGCTCATGGCACTAGATGTTAGGCCCTCGCGGTCCATCAAGGATGGCAACGCGAGGGAGAAAGGACTTCCAAGAAGCCGCAACCGGTTGAGAGCCTCAAACCTGCGCTAATGCCGCGCAAAGCGGTATGTGTAATATACATTTACATTAACTTATTTGCTCAAACGCAGTACAAGAAAGGCTCACACGGTATCGCTATTGATATTCTGAACAGAAGTTTAATTGTTGCTGGAAATAAATTCACGAAAGAATAAATTGTCGGCGATAATGAATCGTGATGTGAGTGAACATGCACTTGAATCTCAATTTGCGGAACATAGTGCAAAGTGAGCGAGGGGAGATGGTTACCAAAGTTGTCTATATATGAATTTTCTCACCGTTGACACAGCTGAGGTCGTTGTTGGGTTTAAATCCTATATTGCATGTGCAGTGTCCCGACCCATTTGTGGAGGAACAGTGAGTGTTTCCGCTGCAGGCACTTGCGTCTTCGCAAGGATCTCCGACTTTGGAATCTGTTAGAACGTAGAAATGGTATTCTCGATAAAAATTTATTGCATGAATTATGTGATGACAGTCGGGAGAATAGTTTTATTTGGATCATACTCGTTCACAAGTGGGGTAGGTTCCAAGAGTGATGCTATTGATTTTTCGGTCATGAGTAAATGAGTCGGATAAGAAGAATGGAATTGGAGTTGAATCTGTTTCTTATTTTTCTTTGTCTTAAAAAATTTAATTTGGCTACAAAAACAATCAGTTGAGTTCAATTAATAAATCATTGGTATATTAGTAATAAAATAAAAAACTTGAGAAAATTGCTTATTTATTAAAATATAAACTGTATAAAAAATGTAAAACTGAAAGTCTTCTAATTTGTCGATAATGTATGAGCTCCAGTTAACAAAAAACCCTTGATGGTATGATTTTTAGTGATTATGTCTGGAAATCGGAGTTTGGTGGAAATGCGATAAGCCTCCCCTACAAATTACGGAAACCAAAAATATATGTGATCACGGTCACTACTCCACCCCGACTGTAATTTAAAAATGCACAAATATTTTGTACACGCTACCAGATCCCGAGGAGAGTAAAAATGGTGACCATTGCGGAGACTCGTGTCCCTGTTTAGGAAACACAGAATATACTTCAACAACTGGGCCAGGAACCTGCACATGTAAGGATTCATATCACGCAGAAGATACGCTCACCTGCGTTGAAGGTGATCAAAAGCCATGTTTTCGAAATCCAACAACAATTTAAAATGAGAAACTGTTATTGATATCCCTTAATGTATAACCAGGCAAATAAACGGCCTAATCTTTTCACAATATTTGTATTCAATCTTACGACTGCGCTTGAATGCGTATTTTTTTTAAATGGAAACACGTAAACTTGGTGCACAGTAAAAAGCAAAATGCATAAAAAATACCTACTTTCTACAACGCATTACATTAATAAACGCGAAAAAAGAAACAATATTACAGTTGTGATTGAACTGTTCGACACTCACTTATGTATTCACCTATACCCAAGTAAACACAATGCACTCAAAAAATTATGGCAACCATTCGTAAAAGTTTTTACTTCTCTTCCACAAAAGGCAATCGATGTCATCAAGTTTTGTTACCAATGGATGGGTGCCAAACGAGCACGAAGAAGTACAGAGTAGATGAAATGAGTAGGGGTGGGATTGGCATTGGATGGCACTTGGGGAAGATAAGTTCGGAGCTGGATGATAATCGTTAGCCGGAGATATTCAGACATGGATCTCGAGACAAACCCTCCATATGCGATATGAGGGTAAAACTCCTGTATTCTGTTCATTCTACAGCTGTCTTCAATTACGGTAACAGAATGAAAACCGTTTTCACGAAGTCCTCTTGCTAAGTTCCTCTTCATAGATCAAACGACCTGTTCTCCATACCTTGTCCCACCATAACTCCCTAGATTCCTCACACGGGAAATACTCCATGTCCACTGCTTTCCTAGCCTTCATTTGTGGAGGGTTTGTCTCGAGATCCGTGTCTGAATATCCCCGGCTAACGATTATCATCCAGCGCCGCAATACTCTTTCCCAAGTGCTATATCTGCTGCTGGTTGCTTACGTTGTAAAGATCCCACCCCAACTCATTTCATCTACCCTGTACTTCTTCGCGCTCGGTTGCCACCCATCCATTAGTAAATACACTTGACGACATCGATTGCCTTGTGTGGAAGAGAAGTAAAAACTTTCACGAAGTGTTACGATAATTTTTGAGGTTCATTCTCTTTACTTGGATACAGGTGAATACATAAGTGAGTGTCCAACAGTCCCATCAAAACTGTAATATTGTCTCTTTTTTCGCGTTAATTAATGTAATGCGATGTAGAAAGTAGGTAATTTTTTATGCATTTAACATTTTACAGAGGCGCCCAGTTTAGGTGTTTCCATTTAAAAAAAATACGCATTTAAGCGCAGTCGTAAGAATGAATACAAATATTGTGAAAAAATTAGGCCGTTTCTTCGGCTGACTATATATATTAAGGGATATCAATAACAGTTTCTCATTTTAAATTGTTGTTGGATTTTGAAAACATGGCTTTTGATCACCTTCAACGCAGGTGAGCCTATCCTCTGCGTGATATGAATCCTTACATGTGCAGGTTCCTGGCCCAGTTGTTGAAGTATATTCTGTGTTTCCTAAACAGGGACACGAGTCTCCGCAATGGTCACCATTTTTATTCTCCTCGGGATCTGGTAGCATGTACAAAATATTTGTGCATTTTTAAATTACAGTCGGGATGGAGTAGTGACCGTGATCTTATATATTTTTGGATTCCGTAATTTGTGGGGGAGGCTTATCATTTTTTCGGTCTTCAATTCAAAGAATGGGATGAGATACTATAGGTACGGCGACTGGGAGTATTCCTTATTTTTTTATCATTTGGTATTAAAAAATTGGTACGAACGGATAATTTCGATTGAATTGGGTGAATAATCTACAATTAGCATGGAAAAGATTGATTTTAATTTTATGCAAAGCCTTCGATTCTGTGGTTCATGTCATATTACTTAATAATGTGAATCAATAAGTATTATGGGTGTTCAATTAAATTGGCTTAAAACATATCTTCATGAAAGAAAACAGAGGTTACTATGCGTCTATAAATACCGATTTCGTGCTTGGAAGACATGTGGAAGCGTTCTATCGATAGAAGGCTCCCAGAAGCGGACTATAAATACGGCCCTAAAACTTCATTCGTATAATATTATCTGCTTAAACATCAAGGTAGCAACGTAAATTAAACACATATTTTTAAAAATATCCCGAAAAATGCATAGTTTCCCGGTATTTGACGTGGAATATCGAAAATATGGCGCATAACACATAAAGGTTGTCACTAACAACACGTATGTAGATTCACAGTGGTTGCTAGGAAAACATTTACAAAATCATTTTCTTTGTTGTTGTATAAGGAACAATTTTATAATTAAAGTTCTTGATTGACGCAAATTATTGACGTTATTTGCGAAAAAAAATATAAATATTCGTTTTTTAGATTAAAAAAATAACTTTCAATCGCGATATACTCGAGAATATTAATGTTACTAAAAAAATGATAGGTACATTTTCAACTTAGAATTTGTTTTCCCGTCGACTTTTACTGTCAAAATATAATAAAAAATATCCACCACCATGGTGGGGTGGAAACCACTCCTTAGGTAAAAGCGGCCGTCGGCAAAAAATTTATATCCATAATTTTATTCTTGTGTATTCCCTACCTATTGTCCATATCTCAATTAATTCCATCGAGTTGGATAAAAGTGCGAGTCCAAGTGCTTCATTTCCTGGACTATTTATTTGTGAAAACAGTTAAGATTTGAACGGATACTTGATCTTACATAGCAACGTACCTTTGACACATTTTCCGCCATCGTTGTGATGCTCCTTCGAACATAGGCATTTACCAGAATTGGGGTCGCACTCGGAATTTTCGAGATGTTCGCATCCCACTCCATCTTTGCATGTGCTGCCCACTTGTTCGTCTCCTGTGGAAAGTCAAGTTTTATTTTATCAAAAGTGTATTTAGAAAAGTTATCAAGGAGAAATAGCAGGCTAACATGGGTGTTTGAACGAGTAAAAAACCCTCAGTTTTGCCAATTAGCTACGGGAAAGATATTCTCCTTCTCAGTATAGGGAAGAACTGACACCATGTGTTCCAGAGTCAAACGTTTGTTTGAATGAGTGTGATATGATACGCTCTTGTGCAGGGTCTGGAGGTGGGTGAAAATTTATCATTAATAAATATTTATGCGCAGTGCTAGGATTTAATTGTGCATTTATGAACATCCTCTCACTTCCTCCGCGTACTAACCTCTTCAATTCACAAAATGGTCTGCTACCTATTATTCGATTTGAAAATGATGTTTCATTCCATCCTCTCAATCGTTTAGCTAGCATCGCAGCTTCTGACGTTAATTGCTCGATTCACTCTCATTTAATTGACCCCTCCATCGAGACCTTCGGTCTATACCGCATCGGATCTAGAAGAGTGTTCTCACTAGAGGTGGGAATTTCGGTTCATTTTGTGGATTCGGTTCATGGGATTTGATTCTTGGCAATGATTCGGTTCTTTAAATCGTTCATAATGAACCGAATGAACCGTGTGATTCTCGAATCCATACCTCGAATCACTCGAATCCTTGTAAATCTTTAGATTTCTGCATTTCAAATCTTATTTTCAAGCCCTACGCTTCCTGCCCTATACCCTTAATGGCGTGTAGAGGAAGAGTGGACAGATGGTAAGGGAATGACTTCCAAGGAAGGGTAGAGGAAGTATAGGCCTACCATTTCTTTACTCTTAATGGTGTGTAGAGGAAGGGTATACGGTTAGATGGTAAGGTAGGCGGTGCCAAGGAAGGGTAGATGAAGTACAGGCCTACACTTCCCTTACCCTTAATGGCGTGTAGAGGAAGGGTAGACGAAGGATTATAGCCCTACCCCTCCCTTACTCTTAATGGCGTGTAGACGGATGATAAGTGAAGGAGTTTTCAGGAAGGGTAGAGGAAGATTTTTTCTTTGGGCCATTATGAAGCCTTTAACCCGGTGGGAAACCCGAGAGAAGTTTACTCACGATTTTTTCTACCCCTCCCTCACCCTCCTTGGAGTACGTGTAGGGCCTGTTTAGTGCAAGGGTAACTACACACCATGGTGGCTACTACCCTTCCTTTACCCTTCTTTTACCCACCATGGGGGAGTTTATTTTTATCAGTGAAGGGTATTCTGGTCATTGAACATGTGATTTTATATTTTTGAAGATATGA
Source organism: Ischnura elegans (assembly GCF_921293095.1). Taxonomy (NCBI): domain Eukaryota; kingdom Metazoa; phylum Arthropoda; class Insecta; order Odonata; family Coenagrionidae; genus Ischnura; species Ischnura elegans. Next base: position 20,137,371 of record NC_060253.1, read on the forward strand.
GCAGTGCTCCATTAAGGGAAAACAAGATCTTTGAAGAAGTATTCAAATTGTTTTTATCTGGCAATTTTATTGGAATGTGATAATTATTTATGATTATATGAACGGTGTTCTAATCTATCATAAGGTCATTGAAATATTACCGTTATATTTTGAAGTTAGGAGTTGTGCTCCAATTTGTGATCAGGCGTTTGACAAGGTGTTACAAAGGTATTTTCTCTGTTGATAAATTCTGGTAAATTAAAATTGTATTTTTGAAATTAGTGGTACCTATTCCAATTTGCGAACACCAGTGGATTCGGCGGATTTGAATCTTCGCCACAATTAGTTCATTTTGAACGATTTGGATCCAGTGGATTTGAATCTTACCCAGAATTCATTCATTTTGAACGATTTGCATTCGACGGATTTGAATCTTCCCTCACAAATCATTCATTTTGAACGGTTCGAGAGGAAAACGTGGATTCGATTCATTCGGCTCATGCCATTCAATCGTTCATTTTGAACGATTCATTCATGAACGACACAGCTCTAGTTCTCACTCACTATGTGTGGCATTTTTTCGGGTCCCTTCACCTTTCGTTGCACTTCACCCACTCTATTGTTCTCATCCTCTCCACGTCGTATGCCCGTCTCTTTCCTTTATTTGCGATAAACAGGATTTTTTTCCGAGGTACCTTCAAATTATTTGACTATGTTTAGAAGTATATGCTGGGAAAAATGTTTTCGGACTTAGAACTTCTATTCGTTTAAGTAGAAAATATATTGTGGGAAAAATTCCATTAATTTTACAGTGCAGTGATGATCGGATTACTTCGTCGCAATAAATTTGAAAAATTTTATTTCTAGTCTGTGCGTAATCTATCGCTATAGACACCCACCCATCATAAACGGACTCCCAGGCATCGCTGGAAATTCGTGGAAGAGAACTGATGACTTTAAGCAATGACTACCGGAGCTGTTGGCGGTTTCTCCGTTTGCGCTTAAACGTGTTTGCGGTTTGAACGTTAACATCTTACAGCAAACTTTAGGAAGAAAAATATACATTTTGCAAAAATAAGAGATAATTAGACTTTTTTTCGACTGAATGGAAATCAAATGACTCAATAGGAGTGTCTAATGAAAAACTTAATCATGATTCGTTTTTAATTCTTCGATGCATGAGTTTGCTCACCTTCAACACAGCTTAGTGTATCGTCGGCGTGATATCCCTCCATGCAGGTGCAGGTTCCTGGCCCAGATGCCGCCGTACATTCCGTCTTTCCTTTGCAGTCAGCTGGCGTTTTGCACGAGTCACCGAGTTTAGTGGGGACAGGATCTGGTGGTGTGTAGGAAATATTTGTGCATTATTGAATGAAATTTAGGACAAATAAGTGGCCATCATCAGTTATAAGTAATGATTGCTTAATTTGTGTTTGGGAAGTTTTTTGATTTCAGGTTTTAGCAGCGTAGAATGATATGAGAAATCTTGATTTAAAGACGCTGGGAATTCCTCACGACATATAAGTTTTAATTAAAAAATTAGAGGGATGTGAGGATTTCGGTTGATTTGGCGTAAATTTAAAAAAAAATTGCTGGAAGGAGATGACTTTAGAGTGGTGTGAGTGTCGCTTATGTGCTGAGTTATAATTTACCTATAATATCAAAGTGGAATATTTAACGTGGTATTAAAAATGAACTTGTCATTTCTTAGATCCGTATGAAAGGATGATATTTTAGTCCAGTAAATGAAGCTCTCAAATTATCAAAACCATGCAATTTCTTCAAATTCAATCGATTTGAATAGGAATGTGGGTTTACACTAATCTTACAATCTATTTCATAGTCAATATGAAGCTGATGGGCGATATTTATTTTTCAGGGGTGAAAAATACCTCTGAATGCCAAAAGTTGAAAAACTGTATTTGAAATTATTATATTTGTCTATATTGATAAAATTAGTTGAATAATGAATATTTGGTAGGAATATATAAATTAAGCATATTTAAGCCCTATAAAATCATCCTTTTAGGGGTTAATGAAAAAGAATTATTTGCCCAAAAAATAACTCTTCTTAACAATGTTATATTATACTTAATTTCTGTTGAATCTTTTCAGCCATAAAACACCACCCAATGTAACATTGAGATTTTAATAAACTACTTTAATAGGAATAAATAGCAATAACCTGAAAATCACACAATGATAAATTGCTCAAAAAACACTTAATTATTATCTACATTGACAAAAGTAAAACTTATGCAAGCACAGATAAAATATTTGTTTTCGTTATCACCTTCATTTATTCATATATATATAGTCATCGTCGTGTCATCCTAGTCTCCTTTTAATTGCAGGACAATGCTAATCGGAGAACATGGAAGAGATAAAATTGCAATATTATGACACTTTTCTTCAGCCAAATGAAAGGGTGCAGGCTTATTAGGCTATGAATTGTGCTGACAGTAATTATCCAAAAGAAGTTGATTGCTTTTTAAACATACTTCCTTGGTTTTTGATAGTAAAATGTTTATCAAAATAGTTTTGTAGATATTTTTAAGGGTTAAGAGGCTATTTGAAAGTAATTCCTCGCAGTGCCTTACTTTGAAAGGGGGTGAGTTTAAATAGCTTGAATGAGTCGATGATATGTTGTAAATGTTCACAGGGTAATTAGGTTACAAGAGTGATGCTATAAAGTTTGCTGTCATGAAATCTTGGCGGATAAGAAGAATAGAATGGGGTTTGAATTCGTTTCATATTTTTTCTTGTTTTTAAACATGTAATTTGCCTACAAAATCAATCGATTGAGTTCATTTAATAAATCCATTGGTATGTAAGAGATAAAATGGGAGACATGAGAATATCCCTAATTAATAGAAATATAATTTATATTATATTCCTGGTAGTCAGAGTCTGCGAATGTGGTGAAAAGGATGAGCTCGTTTCGACTAAAAACTCTTTATGGTAAGATTTTCAATATGATATACGCATACCAGATCGTTCCGATGAGATGCGTGATTATGAAATGTAACATACCAGGATTGATCGTTGTGCTACCATCTTCATTACCAAATCCTGCTGAGGAGATGCATTTCCCTACGCCAGTTGAGTTGGTGCATTCGGAATTCTGGATCTCCTGGCACCCAACTCCGTTTTTGCATGTACTGCCCACGACTTCCGCTCCCGAATGAAAAGTAATGTTTTGGTTAAAATTAAATTTATTTTCCTTTCTCCATAGAATTCATTTGTCAATGTACACTGATAATGTAGTGAATCTGATTCGTAAAATTTTTAACAGTTTGTACCTTTAAAATTATTACAAAATATTTCACGTTAAATAAACTGCGAAGTGAATTGTACCCCCTGTGTTTGCTTGGGCGGAAGTATGTTCATTAATTTTAGCTCAACCCCGAAACGTTAGCATGACGTATCGTTCTCGGATATTGCTTTTATATAACTATAGAAATGTAAAAATTCTCTGCCTATACAATTATTCAGGGGATTTAGAGATAATTGCAAAATAAAAAACTATAAGTATCACTGTCACAGAGTTTTGTAAGAATTATGCTTCCTACCATCTTTTCAACCTACCGGAAGTTCGAACTTTCATAGCAGCAATTGGCGTCCCTTGGCTGAGGTATGGAGAAAACGCCAGGATGCCAAAGAATATCCCCCTCATAAGCACCTCCATTTCTTCTCTTCTGCGCATTTCTGGTGGGAAAAAATGGCTTAAAACGTTACATTCGAATGAAATCAATTGAATTAGTAAGCTTAAGTTTTGATATGGAGAAACACTGTCGTGATAGATGGTTAACTTTTTGATGCTGGAATATAATGGGAAAGCAGCTATGATATTTTAATAGAGGAAGTACGTAAAAAAACATGAAATGACTAGCAGATGATAGAGCGAAGTGGAGATAATATTGTCTGTCCCTTCCTTTCCTATCCTTCCCCTGGAGGTGTCGTCGGGCTCTCATCGCGGCGATGCCTCCATTCCTTTTTCCTTCCTCTGTCCTCCCCCTCTCGAGAGACACGGGCGAATAAGTCTAAGACTTGGTTCCCGGTCCTCGAGAGCGTATCCTAGCGGGGCCCGCCCTGGGACCCCCGAATTCACTGTCTGTCAGCCGCCTTGATATCAAATTATTTGGAATGCTGGCAACTTGCATGTCACAAAACGAGGCTAAGACCAGAATGGGTGGAAGCGAAATAAAGTTCAGAGTGGGTACTCAACAGAAACCCAAGATAGTCCAATGATGATTGAGAAAGAGGTATTATGTTTTTAAATAAATCTATTTTTATCCTAGTCAGTATCCTGTACTACCCTTACTGATTATAATGTGTATTGTATTCAGTATTTATCCTACCTGTTCCCTTCGTGTTAGATTCTAAGGCTTTCTTCGGGAGAGGATTCCAGCGAGGCTCGCATTTGCGAAGTGAGGTCTCTTTCCAGCGCCAGTATGATAGAGGTAACACCGCATTTAAATCCTACTACCTTGGTGACCATTGTCGCCATATCTCACCCTTATCACCTTGAAAGGTTTGAATGGATCTTTTTAGCCCTTTATTACATCTACGGAATAGGAAGATTGGTTTTCGGCAATATGATCCTCAGCTCTACCTGAATCCCTGCTGAGTCCTATATTTTCATAGCATTTATTCCAAAAAATCCCTTACTGCGCAATTTTATTGCTGCTTGAAATGATTTTATCTTCCTAAAATAGAAGAGATTGCAGTTTGTCTTAGTGAATTATATTACAACGCAGTAATGGTAGAGTGTACGCTTTTTATGCCATAGAAGAATAGTGATAGTTATAATACTTGTATAGTCCTCTTGATTTTGACCCCCTGATAAGCTTTTTATGGCCGATTTATAGTACTCGGGGTAAAAATAAACTGTCAAGATTGTTTCAGTACGGCTTTTTAGTAACTTTTAAATCATTGCGCGTGATGATATATTTTGCCAACTCAGTATGGTCAGAAGTCAGTAAGGGCACCTCTACGTGCTTCTCTCATTTTTTTTACTTTTCGCCGTAAATATGGAGTTTATCAAATTTTGCTGTAAAACTTGACTTACATTTAACTTCAATGTAATATCATTCTTATTTGAGAAATGGATTCACTAGAACAAAAATACTGTATTGTTTATCTTTTGTTGTGCTTTTGGTCTACGAATGTACGGATTTACATAATGATCAATGTTGCGGAGTGGGGTATAAGCTTATTCCGTGCGCGGTATGCGGAAATAGTTTTCTCTATTGTTTCCTGTTACCTAAGTTTACCCTCATTATATTTGCTTTGCTGCTTTACCTAAAACTCTCGCCAAGTGACCACGAATTCCAACTTTCCCACTTCTCTGGGTACTAGAGAAACACCGTGTGGCCAGCTTGAATCGTGTCATGTTTAAATTCTCAACATGCGCTTAATCAGTGTTATTTGCCAGTTTTCTCCATCTTTATAGATACCACATTCCGATATCCGACGATTCATAATTGATGAAATTTCAAAGTGCATTTTCTTTTTATATTTCTAACGCCTGGTGTGCTAACATTCTCTGGCGCCTTCCGATTGAGGTGGCAAGCGGAGTAGTATGTATGTATAAGTAGATTGCTAAACCCTTGTTGATTCGATCGTCCGTTTTAATCTTTTATGGTCACCGATGTTATGGGTGAATCACAAGATTATTTTCTTTCGTCGTGAAAAGTGATCACTAGAGCGATCGCATTTCGCGACGGGAAAAGTGATCGCTCTAATGATAATTTTTCTGAATCACACAGCCCCTCCCGCCGTCGCCTTTCGCATCACTTTCGATATCACAGCTCGTTGTCATAGGACCCGCATAACGAAAACAAATAGCGTGTTTGTTTATCTTTGTCGTCCCCACGATTGTCAAACTTTACGCTGCAATCGCTCCATACGGGCAAGCGTTTAGGCATGGGCGGTACTTGAAAAAGTACCGGTATTTTTCTGATGAGTATTAAAAAGCGATAATAGTACTCTCCCGGTAGTACCGGCGAAAAAATACCGGTATACCGGTACTTTTATAATTGATAAAATATGTTAATAAGTTGAGATTTAACGCTTGTCTTACCCTAATTATCCGGTATTTCGGCGAATTAGCGTAACATACAGAAAGAATAAACTGAAAAAATCATTAACAGGATATTTTTACGAAAATTTATCGGAAAAATACATGGAGGCTAGATTCTCTATTAGTGAGAAGGGTGATAGCGATACAGTTTTTTAAAGGCAATGATTTTTGTGCATACCATTAAATTGTGGTGTTTTCCTGGCGTATATGAAGTGTGAAGTTCTCTCGGGAACTCTATCAGATGACTTTTTTTCCTAAAGCCACCGGTTTTTTTCGGACTCGAGACCAACATAAGAACTTCTTCTGCCGAGAACTTATAATGAAGAGTCTTCTCATTCACAGAGCTTACGTTGTCAGTCTGAGATTACCTAGAAAAAGCTCCTCTAATGTTAAGACATTTAATTTTATTATTTTACACAACAAGAATCGGGGTCAGTTATGGCTAAAATACTTCTATCGGATAAAATTTGACGAGTTGGTCGCTGTTACATGTATTTCAAATAATGAAATACATATGTGGAGTTTGATAACTTTGACTTTTCTTGCCTTATTTGAGTAAATAAATATCTTCTATATCAATAATGATAACGCTTGTCTCGAACTCACAGTTTTGTAAAAGTACCGTTAAATCATGAGAAAACAAGAAAGAAACTAAGGAGGGAGGACTAATCTTAATAATTAAGAAGCAAAATTTATTTGTCTTCTTTTGATGGTGCACTTGATTGGTTGTATTTAAAAAAAACGAGAATCGGATGAACATTGTTAATACATTAAAAAAGTTGATGACTATTGTAAACAAGCTTAGCCTATAACATAAACATCGCTATTTTTCAGTCTCTTCCTACTTTGATCAACTGTATGTGTGCTTAAATACAAGTTGCGCACTTATTGCATAAGTCTGCATCTACCTTTTCTTGTCTTTTGTTATGACTTCTTGAGAAATATCCTTGGCATTAATTAAATAAACACTTCTTGCTGAAAGCCATTGTGAATTGATGTTTATTTCTTCGAAATGGCCAAGGAAAATGTTAATATATAGTATATTTACAACTTCCTTGGAAATGCCTACTTCGCTTAATATATTATCAACACTCAATTTTTTAAGTAGCTGGGTAGGTAGTTGATTGATAACACAGAAGATGGCAGCGCCATCGAAGTACCGGTATTTCTAGTACCGATACTCCGGTAGTACCGCTAAAAAAATACTGGCCGGTACTACCGAAGTAGAAAAAAAATAGTACCCGGTACTACCGAATACCGGTATTTTTTGCCCATTCCTACAAGCGTTCCGATTGGCTGATGTTATGTTTTAAAACGGTTTAGCGAAGGAGAAAGAGACCGGGCGAGTGATGAAAGGTAGTGATGGGAATCTTCATCGCGATCGTGATCGCGAAAAACAATTGCCGGCGACGATCATTTGCGAGTGATCACTCTAGTGATCGCGATAGTGATCACTCGGAAATGACGGAAAAAATAATCGTGTGATTCAGGCTTTAACGATGTATCATTCCCTCATGAAGATGATAAATACCATATATGCAATTTATTTAACTGTTGTAGCAGCGCTGTTGTTTATATCTAGGGTTTTTTAAAATGACTTTTCAAATTTTAGAGTCATCACTTTATTGCATAATAATTTATCATAATAGTTTCATCCATTCTGTCATAAAGCTGTCTGGAATTCATGTAGGATCAAGTAAAAATTCTTAATGGGAGAACTTCTGATCCATTGAAAGAAGAGTTACATCCTACATTTTGTGGCCATCCGACGAAAACAGGCAATGCGATAAATACCTACCTTAGCCGTTTTATTTAATAACGTGCAAAATGAATCCCCGCCATCGATTTGCATAACAGTTTGAAATTATATTTTTAAAATAATTCTCAACGGGAACTATTTCACATGTTTCATATTTTTCATGAACTTAATATATGAATTATTGACTTTTCCATAAGAATGAGTGATGCAGATGTAAATGTAATAGTCTGCGAGAGTGTGTCCTTCACGCGAGTCTCAAGTCTCGCCTCCTCCGTGAAAGAGATGTCTTGATAATAAGTAAAGTACTGACCACGCAGACAACAATATTAATGTTAGGTGGGCTACGTAAAGATAAAAACTTCAAACAACAAGAAATAAAGGTAGAATAGCAATATTTCACTTGCCTACTTCCCTTCAACGGCTCAAAATTCATCCTTGTTATCGTAAGTAATTAGCTCCTCCGGTGGGAATTTATATGAAGTCACTCAGGGACGCAGCCAGGAACTAAGGCTGAGGGAGGTTTAGGTGCAACTAATACCTGGGTGTGTGGGGGTTTGGTATACCCACCAGGATATGGAGTAGGTGCGAGATTAATAAATTGCGGAATTATAACATAAATGTTTCAAAATGGTGAGTTTTACGGCTTTCTGAGGGATATTTTATTAATCATTACGCTATTCTATAAGTAATCAATCTAATTAAGTAAAATGGATTAAACTTAAAAATTTCTCTGAGCTCTGGGGGGGGTTTTATCCCCCAAAACCCCCCTCGCTGCGCCACTGAAGTCACTTACTGTCAAATTATGCAACTTACATGACACCCTATAGCACAGTAATTGCCAGGCACAAATAATGAATATCCATTCTCAAGGCTTATCTCTTGTACTCGCGTCACTCCATAAAAAGAAAGTATTGTGAAAACCTTCTCTCTCGGTGGCTATAGACTAATGGAGTCTACCATCGAGTTTCATCTCCTTGGATACTGTTGATTTACGCACGCTTTCTGCTGTTGTTATTTACAGAATGGTAATAACACGCTTAGAATGTCATTAATGGAGGTTTTACAGAGTTTGTGAATTATGGTAAGTGAATTGAAATGGTAACTTAGATAGTTTTAACCGCTAATTAAAATCAATTAGTAAAGGCATCCATTAAAACTGGCTGTATCAAGGTTAAAGTTACCCGATCCTCTTTGCAATTCTATGTCACGATTATATTTTGGCAATTCAGTGCATTTATCTTATGTTTTTTGTGATTTTCAGGTTAGTTGAGGAATCTATGAAGCAAAAAAAATACACATTCAAATTGGAGGAGGTTGTACCGAAAATTAATTCTTTTTTTAGAATTTTAGTGACATCATTATATTGCACAATTATTTATCATAAAAGTTTCATCCAATCTGCAATAAATATGTCTTGAATTCAAATAGGATCAGTTAAACATATTTATGGACAGAATATCGGATGGATTAACAGGGATATGAATTCTTCAGTCCGGAAAAGGACTCATGATGGATCTGAAAGTGGTACTGATGATCCATTTTCTGTTTGCTGCGAGCAAGTGTAAGTATTTACCTTTTCATTAAGGATTGGGTTATCTTCAATTGGCCCCTGTACTTTTGATTGTGTTTCTCATGATACTTATCGGCGGATAACCTTGCTCTGGGGCTAAAATTTCGTCATCTCGTTCAACCTCAGAATCTTTTCAATATTAAATCTATTGATGAATTCTAACAAGATATGCTTTTGACCACAATTATCCATAGTTATATCATGTGAACAGTATACATCTGGTCCTTGAGGTAGGTATTAATGTCACGGAAGAAGCTTTCTGGACTTATGTGTCCTTATTTGAGTTACTTTCTACTCGTGCCGCGACCATGACATTTTGTGTGATGGTCGTTCAATTATGTTTCTTCCTAACTTTTCATTATTGATTAAATAGCCATGGTGCTCTTGACCCAACTAATGGAAGCGTTTGATTTGTCTAAGATTGAAAGAATGGCATCACAAAGCACTTCCAGTAGAGTGAGTCCTACTCATTCAATTCAAAATTCTGAAATTCTCTTCAAGTGAGAGGGATTAATTCATTCACTTGCGGAAATCCTGATTTAAGCAACAAGATATTCGAAAAAGCTTTGCATTTCACCAGCAGGGTAGCGCTCTGAGTTAACCCCTATGAAAAAATGGTATAAACCTGTATAAAATTTGTATATATTCTTATACACTTGTACATAAGAATGTATACAAATTTTATACAGGTTTATACAATTTTTTCATCAGGGGGTTTACATCATTATAGAGCATTTTGCAGGACTGCGTTCCAGGAGTCTTAGGGAGGTTGTTTTCCACCTGATGCGTTCCCCTATTCCCATTAGAAAATTCCATAAATAGATTTTTGCCCTCTCTTGATCTCTGTTTATTGTTGATTCAGTGTTTGTAGTATACGATTTGAAGAATTTTTCACGCAAATTGTTGCCAAAATTTAGGTATATCACCTTCATCATGGCTTTTTTCAATTATTTGGATTTGTTTATTTATAGACAATAGTAGTGATCTTAAACTCCGATACACTTAATCAGCATTACCACATCCATGAAGACGTCTAAGACGTGAAGAAATTTTCTTTGGCAAAGCAGCGTAACGATTTGGTTATTGCTTTCCACGGAACTGCATTTGAGGAAGTTCCTCTGTCTGTAGCTATTAGGTTTGTGGGTGCTTTACCTTGTTTCTTGTAGAATTTCTCCATTCCGAGAAATGGATTATAAAATTAGTGGGTTTGCGCAAACACCTTCAGATAAAGATACGTTCTTCCGTACCTCTGCGATAAAAGCTATTGAAATGCATTTATGAAATGTATTTGTTGTCCAAAATGGCCTATAATTGAGTTCTGTAAATGATTTCCATGATTGATTATTCCGTGATTTTTTCTATCCATAAGATATTCCAAACCAAATTCGTGTATACTCAAATTTTTCTGCGACAGTCGTCACATGTTGGGCTCCATCTGATAATTAAGGACTCCACTCACCTGTAAACCTCCTGTCATGGCTAAGACAAGGTATGTGTCAGGTATTAAGAGTATATAAAAGCGCGCATCGGCCTTAACTCATGAGGACAAGATTGAAATCCGAGATAGCGTATTTTGTGTGATAGGTATGATTGGCTTCCATGAAGATAGCGTTTGTTTTCATGGCATTTATTTTTATTGGAAATTTTATTCCTTTTTAAATTCAATGTTAACGGAGAAGGTTATTTATTAGGATTTAAATGAAACTTATTTCTAAGTATTTCATTTGCAAACATTTCCCATACTAAATATTAAGTTTGGATTTACACATATGTATGAAGTAATGCGTGGTAAAATGTCATTCACGTCAGCACAAATTCAAACTGGAAGGTAAAACGTCCTTTTTCTTGAGTTTTTAGAGAACACAAAGAAATACACTCACAATGAACAAGATAAGCTTCACATAGAGTTAATAATGGAAAAATAATATTCGCCAGTTGATATATTTGAATACTAATTGTAATGCAAGCGGAATTCCAGCAACTAGATATTCCTGTTCAAGATGAAGTACACAAAAAATTCCATTCTCTGCCACTATAAATGGATATTTGTCGGGAATGTATAAGCCATAAATATATTTCTTATCTTTTTCGAATATTTATTTCCATTTACTTTCCCACTCTGATCCTCTATGCATGCATTTAACGTGGAATAAGATTCGAACGAAAATATAATTGAGCGTGTAAATGGTTACCACGTGTCAAATTTCTCAAAACTAGAATTACTTATTTGAGGCCGTTGTTATTGCATTTTTATCAGTACTGATGTATAATTATCGCTGTTCGTTCATTGCATCCTGATATTTTTTTGGGCATTCGGTAGTGATATTGTTTTCACAGGATGTATAAGATTAGAATTAAATTGGCTTCAACGGAAAATTAGGCTATCACCACCACCACGCAATGCCAGAATTATGAAGATTAGAAGGAAAGAATAATTTAGAAAGTTCATTGGAGCGAGATTTCCTCTCTGAAAGTGACTGGAATTTATGTTACTGAATTTTTTAAAAATATTTCTTTGCGACGGCCTGTTAAATGATTACGAGGATTATCAAAAAGTTCTCATCATAAATGTAAGATAAGGGCTTGTAAGCGTAAGAATTCGACGGTAGTAACTATTGTTCGCCACCTTTCCTTGAGTCAAATGAACATTTGTCTCATTTCAGGCATTCAAAGATCTGAGAACAAGACGGAGCATCCAAGAGCACTGGGGATCATTGGCGGGCAGCCAGCCAATATAAAGCAATTTCCCTTTCTGGTAAGACCTTGACAAATGAAATTCTTTAGTCCCTGCTCAAAGTGACTAATCAACAACTAGTTAAGCTACCGAGGCATATCCTTATTCTGGTTAGTTTGGTAAAGTACCCGGCTCAAATTCGGGTGATATGGTCTTGAATCCCAGTAAATGAAAATTATTATTGGTAATTGAGAGATACCACTTTAGAATAGAATATTCATTATTATGCCTAGTGCATCACCTTTGGGCCAAAACGCAATTTACAATTAAGAAAAAGTTAGCTAAACAAAAAACTCATTAGGTGCGTGAAAAATACAACTCAGAAACAACTGTTGATACAAAACAAAAATAGGTATAGCATTAAAGAAATAAATAAAGGGGTATCATACTAAAACAAAAGCAGAGTAAGTGGAAGAAAAGGATACAAATTCTACAGTATTCATGATTGATTTAGCACAGAACATTTAGTTTTGCTCAGCATTGAGTAGAGCCACGTAAAATGCCTTTTGAATGCATTTCTCGTGAAAGACTTCAGGGAGAGAATTTTAGAATACATCTATGCTATTTATTTATTATGCTTGAAATAGTAGTCGCTGACCAAATAAAACATGCATCTTCCAGAATAAATATTTTTTATTACTTCCTACAAGTGCGTAACCAATTCCATTTCTCCACCAATCCCTATGAAATACGTCTTCCACATCTAACCATCTGGTATCCATTTCCTACCTATCTCCCTGCCACATATGTCTTCTTTGATCTCCCTCTTTTTCCTTTGCCTCTTGGTCTCCATTTGAGAGCAGCTTTCAGAAATCTTCCTTCCCCCATCCATCCGTCTTCATATCATCCTTATCTTTTAGCTTCTCCACCACATACATTCTTAGTTGAAGATCTCGCGGGTCATCATGGTCATGGTGATGTTTTTTTCGGGTGTACTCCGCGTACTTATTCGCTTTTTAGCCCGACTTTTCGCGGTCATCTTTTCTTGGGGATAACCATTCCTTAAGAAAAAGTGACATCAACGGCCACGAAACGTCGGGCAACAAACCGAATAAGTACCCGGAGTGCACCCGAAAAAAACATCACCAACATCTATGATTCTTCGTATTTCTTCATGTTTTATTCTGTGTATTCTAGAGTTCCAGAGGATATTCGCCAGCACTCTATTCCTGCTGCTCATGTTTAATTTTTTCCCTTTCGTTTGTAGTCCAAGTCTCTTCTCCTTAAAATATTATCCTCTCTGCTCTTTAAATATTTTTCCTTTGCGGGATTTGGCACTTTAAGTACACCTACGAGGGAATTTTGAAAGAAAGCTTATGGCTATTCCGCGATTTTTTTCCTTGAATAATGGCTCATAATAACTTTGAAAATTTTAACCACTTACTACTTTGACTGCGCATGAATAAGGAAATCAACTTTTGATAATTTTTCTGAAATAACCCTTGATAATGCAACACTCCGTACACAGCAGGAAGTGTCAGAAATCCGAGCTTTTCTAAGCTTATAGTAACACTTATAATTAGTCGAAGTTACGCTGTTTTAAATTAGTGGAAGCTCTTATCAAATTCTTGACTCGTAAGTCATGCCAAGTTAACTTGTTGTGAAGAAGCCTTTACTCTGATTTATTGATGTTATGGTATTGTATTTGGAGAAGGCGACCAGGGAGTAACACTGTGAAAGACAACATCGCGAAATTTAAACTGTAGTGACAACTTATGACTTCCCTTTCCACGAGTGAAAGTTTCCCTTGCGGGAAATCGCGATGTATCCAAGGCATCCGACAACAGGGCAAATTCGCGGCCAATCGGAGCGCTTTCGGAGCGGCTCAAGTTTCGGTATTTTAAATATGGTGCGTTTTAGACGTAAATATCATTATTATTTCGATTCCAAATGGTTTCAGCCAAGGTTAAAATTCCGCGAACAATTTTTCTCAACCCTATATACCTATGCATGATAACATGACATTTTCATTGCGATGCCTAACAGTCTGAGTGTATTTTAAAAACAATTTTACAAGAAATTTTCAAAAAACATTATTGATGATTTGTTTTCTCTGTTTAACCTGCTAGGTTTCCCTACAATACCGTCATTCAAGGACACGAAATGGCCACGTATGCTGTGGTTTCCTTGTGACGCCGTCTTGGATTATCACAGCTGCACATTGTCTCCTTCGTCAAAGAGGGTATGCCACTTTCTACTATCGCAGGATTAAATTCATTCAAAATGATCTTTAGATGGATTTGTCTACCCGTTTAAGGTTGAAAGTATAAACTTTAAAATCGAACTCATAGTCTTGTGACATTGTCGTGGGAAGTACGCGGTGCGTTTCAAATGCATCACATTCTCCATTCATGATTGGGATTTTGAGGTCTTTGCAGGTTCTACCAACTCGATCTTTCTATCTACTGGCTTCAACGGCTGATGTTGTGAACAGAGATGTTAATTACCAGAAGAGAACTGTTAAGTCCTTCATTCCTCATCCGTACTTCAGCTGGTCTCTAATTTACCATGATATAGGCTTGATAGAGGTAAGTCTGTATTTCTTTTGTAAGAGTTTAAATTTTAGTGGTCCTCATTTGATGGTTTCTGGAGGAAAAAAATCATGACTTGCCTTAATTTTAGAGGACCTTACTCTTAATCAATGTTTTCACTGCACAAAAAATAATCATCGTAGCTTAAAAATAGAGGTAATCTATGTTGCTGAAGGCACTGTCTAATAAGTTTGTCTGTCAAAGGGAGACGCCATTATAAATGTTGTATCTTTTAGCTTTTCATTAGCCCTTCACGTACGGGGAACGTCCATTTATATGTGTATTTACTGTAAACTGTGGCAAAACATTCGACCCTCTCTTCTCAACTGTTCTGCAACACCATCCTTATCTTTGCGACCCATACCTTTTCTTGAAGTGGACAACTGGCAACCCTCATCAAAGGTAAATAGAAAAAAATTGACTCAGAGATTAGAGGTTGCAGAATATGAGCACCTATTGACCAAGGCACACCCCGTACAATTGTTGTTATTATTATCATAGTATTCTACCTATTAAGGTAGGTTTCCATGGAGTATTCTAGAAGTGATCTGGAAGCCTCCCTTCCCTTCCTGCACTGCCTTCTTCAATTCACTGTAAGGCCTGATCCCTTTCAATCTATCTAAAAATCCTATTCTTTTCCTTCCCTTCCCTCGTTTCCCTAACATTCTACCCTCTAAAAAAGGAAGGATAAAAATGTAATACGGAAGTCTTCTACCTGCTCTGCCCCTTCGAAGCTAGGGTTCGTCAAGTCGGGGGGAAGGGGATTTTCAGAAGAAAAACTGGCAGAGAGACGCTACTTATCACTCGTAAGGACACATCTTGAATACCCGGAGAGAATACGAAATCCGGTGCAGAAAGATTCGATCGGTGAACTTGAAATACAATAAAAAGCTGCGCGATTTGTCAAATACAGTTGCTAGCAGCGAACACAGCTTTAACACAAATAGGGTGGTTTCCTATTATTATTTATTGCCTAAATCGAAAGATTATTACTCCTGGAGTACGTATTTCACACTTTAAGATTTTTAAATGACGATATCTATTTTTCGCGATTAAACGAAAAGTGAAAATCTTCAAGCGCGCGAAAACGCAACGGCTAAGTAGGAATGATGGGAAAAGTCCGTGTGACGTATTCCTGGTTCCTCCTGCCGCCTTGTGAGGTGACCTTGGGGCGAGGCTCTGAGCGCTGATACGACGCAGGATGCTAGCAGGTAGCAGAGTACCATGCTAGCTGGTAGCCCTTGGCTTATTATGGATTATTAATACCTTATCAAACGAAGAAAACTTTCCGACCTTAGCCAGTTTTAATAGGTGATTATTAAGGCATGTTTCCCTGAGCTCTGTGCCTCATGCATGCATTGGTAACCTCAGACGATGTATAACTCTTATCTACTCGTGTAGATAAATACAAAGTACAATTTAATATTTCAATACAATACTATTCAATACAATAATAATTCAATGCAATTTAAATTATCTACTCGTATTTTAAGTACAAAGGAAGGCTGCGCGTTTCGTCAAAAACTGCCACGGGCGTACAGACAGTGTTACCCAGATGTTAAGCGAATTAGGCTGGGAGCCATTGGAGACTCGGAGGCTGCGCGCTAGGCTTAGATTGCTTGAACAATTGAGAATGGATATCTTTAAGAGCGACACAGAGAACATAATATTAGAGCCACACTATATTTCCAGGTCCGATAGAAGTGATCAATAAAGAGAGATGTCTTGCCGAACGGATAGATATGGGAATTCGTTTTTCCCCCGAACTATAAAGGACTTTAATAAACCTCCCGTAACGTTATCACCGTGGCTAGTCCCGGTATACTTAAAAACGCTAGATCATTTTTATTTATTTTTTTTTTTAGCTGTAAACGGCTGGTGTCCTAACACCCCCTGCCACACGCCTTTTAGGCGCCTTGCGGGGTATTATATAGATGTTGATGTTGATGTATAGAAACTAGGTCCCTGTGACGTCACGTGGAGTGGAATCGCATGGGCGCCAATCTGGCCTTTTTCAAATGAGGTTAAAATTGACCGTTGCTATTCATCTAAACTGGGATTTTTAAAACCAAATAATTTGTATATTACGAATACACTAATGGTGGATAAGGAATCGCAATCAATGCATTTCGTTTTCTTTGATGAAGGAAACCACCCTATTAAACTGAGAGTTGATAGAGACTCGGAGACATTAAGAACATACATAATTCAGAGTGACAAGGATATCATCATCAAAACATTACTATGTTTTTAAATCCGACGGAATGAATAAAATACTGGGAATAATTTGACGACCGGACAAGGATTGAACGCAGTACACGCGTCATCTTTTCACTTATTTATATTTTTGGCAATGGCTGGTGTTCCAATACCCTCCGCCAATAGCCTATTGAGGTTGTTTGCGGGGTGGTAAGTAGATGTGGATGTTTGAGACTCTGACCATGATCTTCAAATATTTTCCACGCTTAATGGGACACTTGAGGTGTTTATGCCCGCGAAGAAAGATTAAGGAACTTTTAATCATGCCATTATAATTGTTTAAATCGGAATGTCACTCCTACTTACCCCAGAATGATGTCAATCACGGTAAAACAAAATTAGAACATCTATGGAGCCACTTCATAAAATTGCCACGATACAACCAAATCTATATGAAAAAATTGACGAAAATTTGAATTTTGACAATAGCATTAAGGGTTGTGCTTTCAATTACCATTTTAAAGTAGTTTATTGCCAGTCCATTTCGAACAAAAATTAAGAACTTTTCCACAAAACTGGGAACGTATGGAAACTCTCGATTTATGTTCAATGACCTAGAGATATGACATATACAATAACCTATAACGATCGAATTCAAACCCAACGCAACTGTTTTGAATGTGGTTAATTTCTAACTTACCCTTTGAATAATTGTGAAATTCACAATAATAGCCACGAAGGAATTTTAGTTTACCTATTACCTTATAATTTCATTTGTCTTTTTTGTGAATGAAGAAACATTTGTAAAGAAGTGAAATAAGTGAATTTATCTCAGAAGTTTACAAATATCCTGATTAAATATCTTGCATGCACCTGAAGGCGTCTGGACCATTTGATTACAATGGTTATATCAGCCTTGCAGTGTTGCCGAGGCCTGACTGGAATTTTCATTTGGATTCATGGATAACATGCTCAGTCGCTGGATGGGGTGTCACAAATAAGGTGAAGTTCATTCATTATTTATTGATATTTACTTATAATTACCATAATAAGTTGAGAACCTTCGGCAAAAAGATGAGGGTACTACAGGCAGTGCTATTTCAATCCGTATTCATTTAGATTGTTCTCGTATTCCAAATTTATTCTGGATGAATAATGGAAATGGCTCCTAAAAATATTCACATATTTCTCTTCCATCTTTCATTCTATATCGTTATGGCCCGGCAAAATGAGTCGCAAGCATATTCGGCATCATCTATTGAAAAAAAAATTAGTATTTAGTTGCTATTTTTACAATTTAGGTACATTGTTTGAAATCAAGAATTCGCTTCTTTGTTTCTCCAGGGATGTTGATAGGAATTACAAACATGAACATTATCATAGTGTCATTTCTTTAATATGGCATTACCGGGAGTACAGACCTATCGAAACACAACAATAAGTACTTTAGTACGAACGTACACAACGTTAACCGAATATAATTTACCCACCTTAGAAATATTGGCAAAGTTCCAAGCATTGAACCAGCATTTGCAATGCCAAATCAATATGAAGAACTGGGCTTACATTCAGGGGCGCCGACTTATAAAAAATATCGAAGGTCTTGCCCCGGGAAGAGGTTAAATTCCAAGTGTGTCCCAGCACCGAAATTATCATGATTCACACCACTTGATTCAGTAAACCTGCTTTACCTAATAATTATTTTTTCAACACATTGTTGAATTTATTTTAAAAGGTAACTATCGTCAAGCATGGGAAATAAAAATTGACAATATATTTTTGTGATTTCACAAAGCATAATATAACTTGATTATTTTCTTGAATTATTGAGGGGGCTCCGCCCCCCCAAACGAATCTTGGAGGGGGCTCGGGCCCCCTCAGGCCCCATGGAGTCGGCGCCACTGCTTACATTCCAGTTTACTGGAGTAGTCATTTACGAGTATCATCTCATGGCTGATGGTTGGATATTGGTGACGGAACAAATAGCATTCAACGTCCTATAATACGATGCAATGAAAATATACTCCATGTTCGCAACTCGAAGATCAAAAAAGGCTGCAGCAACATTGCATTCAGATTATGTTTATGTTTCATCGGATTGCAGGAATTCTGGTATTAAGTTACCACAGCGTGGTAAAAAGGTCAATTTTAACCGTTTAAAACGTTTCCACGGCAATTCAAAATTAGCCTATCAGTTGCAGGGAGGCATTAATTCTACAGTTAGGCAACACAACTACGCAGAGATGTGCGGAAAGTATTACTTGTGACATTTTTTGTCCGTATTGATGAGGTTTATCGCAAAAAAAGATATTTTGAGTTATCACACTGATACCAGTCTTTCAATTTATTTTTTGCAGAATGAACCTCAAAGAGTAAGCAACAAACTAATGTCAGTGACTTTGGATGTTGCACCAAAAGAAGTTTGTGAAAAAGGTATTGGAGGCAGTTCTTTCGAAAACCCAGGAGGGTCTATTTGTACTTATTCGGTGAACGGAACGAAAGACGCATGCAAGGTTGGTTTTATTACAAATTTACCTAATGATTGATGGGTGATATTATAGACTTGAATGTGAGAGTTGAAATCAGGCCTCTCTTAACAATTCATTAATTATGCGAAAAATCCACGCAGAGAAAATCATTCGCCTCGAACCCGAAGTCCCTGATTACCTTGCCAGTGTTTTAGCCAGTTAAGTTACCGAGGCGTCATTGTATCCTAAATTTCTGGAAAAATGTGAGGACTATACCACACAAGGTGGTCAAGACGAATGATTTTTTTCTGTATGGATTTTTCGCACAATTTATGCATTGCGGGTGACTTCGTAAAGTTATCACCATGGTTCCGGTATACTTAAATTATTTCCTTTCACGTTGTAAGGATGATAGGAATCCCTTCAAAATTCAGCTGGCGGCCTGAACAACCTTCTTTCAATTTCATTCATTCAACCAAACTCCTTCAGGGAAAAAATGAATATGATTTAAAATGCCAATTCAAGGAATGAAATTTTCTTGGCTGAAGCTTTCACGGCTTACAATGATAATTAATTAGTCAGATGGGTGTACGCCGAGTGATGCACCAGAGGATACGGCCCGACACGACACACAGTGGGCTGAATTCGAAAACTTTTTTTTCGCTATGAAGACGAAACTTTGCATAACCTTCTTTTAAATGTGCATAACTTTCCAGACTATTTTTTTCTTTACCCTCATGTTAGCATTATGTATGAGGTCAAAATTAAGCAAATTTTGCGAAAAACGACTGCCCTAGATTCTTCTGAAAATTTCCAGCACTATTCGTCTTAAGGCCTGTTTACACAATACATGAAACGGAACATGTACGAATGCATGAACCAAATTAGAACAGGTTCTATTTTCTGTGCATGCATTATGCACAAGTTGGGTGGTTACACGGTGAATTTTTCCGTTCATTCTCGCGTTCATACATTTAGACAGTAACCCGTACGTGTTAATGTACCGTGTATTCGATACTGTGACTCTATAGTTAAACCCTGCCAATACTTATAACCCCGAATTTTAAATCGGAAGTCCCGACGTTATGTGACCCACACATTTCATTTCATTCACTTAAAAATGGAAATTTTAGTTTCTTTTCATCAATAAGTTACGCGTCGGGGCAAATATTTTCAAAAGTTCTGATGCCAACAACCTTATGCCTTATTTTCAAAGGAAAATGAGAAAAGAATTTGATTTTTTATAAAATCGTAATCAAACGATTGTCAAAAACACAAGGGAAACAAATTTTTGGACTCATTCGATTCATAAGTAGGTGCTTTGCATGACTCAGGCAAGGTCTGCGACATCCCAGATCCTTCCCTACTTACCCAATCAGAAGTTGAACCCAATTTTGCTCAGTATGTATTACGCGAGAGCGGAGCTCACATCACTGAGGTCTTACCTATTAAAAATATCCAAAGCTCCAAAAATCCAGAGAAATTTAATCATCATATATACTAATGAGAAAATTCAAAAGTAGTGGTATTCATTCTAGTGGCGAATGTAATCAAAAAATGCCCTAGAGGTGGCTCTCATTGTATGATGTAAATGTAGATGAACTCTGAAAACGTGAAAATAATACCTATAATATTTTCAACTGGATTTTGGACAAAAAACTGACCTGAGAAACCTAATTATTTATTACAGGCTATGTAAACTTTAATAATTCAATCCAAAAAACGGCAATAGTAGGTCGATTTCTCGAGAAAAACTTTTAACGGTATACATCATAGGAGATTCACTTCGTTATGCGGGAGGAAAATAACACCGCACTCGATTCGTTTGCTAAATTTTTCAATGCGATTATTTCTTCTCTGATTTTTATACCTTTAGATACTAAGCTACCCATTGTTCTTCCAATTAAAAATTATATATTAACCCTATAGCAAATTAATAAAAGTATTCATTCAACACATTGTAAGAAGCGAAATAAACATTTTAAATGATTGTCATCCTGGTAATATTTTATTTCATCATTGTAAATTAAGAAAATCTAATTTTACTCCACGTTGAATGCAAACGAATACCAATAACAATTATGAGGATGAAAATGATGAAAATGTTCATTACAGGGGGATTCAGGGAGTGCTTTGGTATGCAACCATCCCGAAATGAAAGGCAACGTGCTCCTTCCCGATCTGGCCTCGGATTGGGCGATCAACGGATGGAATTTAGACCAATGGAGACAGGGCATTGTGCTGGGAATCGTGTCGTGGAGCTGGGAGTGTGCCCACGATGGAGTTCCCGCCGTGTTCACCGACGTTCGCCAATACAGGGACTGGGTGAGATGCACTGTGCTCAGCGCACGCTCGTCTACGAACACTGCCTCCGTGTTTTTCATTGGCTTCGTAACCACACTGTTTCAGTTGGCTCTCAACTAGCCATCCGTCTTGCACCAATTGTATCTCTTGGATTGTTTTTCGATAAAACTATAAATTGACATATGTTCTGATTTGTATAGCGGGAAGGAAATAAAATTGCAAAACATACAATGAAAGTAGCAGTGGTATCTAGTAGTCTCGCAATGGCAATAGTTCCGCAATTCATGAAATTCCTTACATTGCCGCGATTCATTTAATTTCCAATTTTAAATTCGTGTGATTAAAGATTGCTCGTGTCAATTGTTATGAGCGGTTTGTCGCATAATATTTAATTCCTGTTTAAAATCAGTTTCCCTGAGGGGAAAGTTAACTAGACGGGGAACCATAGCATGAAAGAACACTTGTTCATGGGAGCAGTGGCGCAGCGAGGGGGAGGCTTTGGGGGATAACCCCCCCTCCCCCCCAGAGCTCAGAGAAATCTTTAAGTTTAACCCATTTTACTTAATTGGATTGATATCACCAATAGAATAGTGTAATGATAAATAATAAGTCCCTCAGAAAGCCGCTCACTCATTTTGAACCATTTATCTTAAAATTCCGCGATTTATTAATCTCGCACCTATCGCTTATCCTGGTGGGTATACCATACCCCCACAGCCCCCGTATTAATTGCACCTAAACCCCCCCCCCCAGCCTTAATTCCTAGCTGCGCCCCTGTATGGGAGTAGGAATGATATGAGCTGTAGGCAGTGCTGTAGTTGGGCCGGTACGGCGTACCCCCTAAAGACCGTATCACACTATATAGCGACTGCGACCGCCGCTGCGACCGCGATTTCGGCTGCGGCCCATCACTAGGGGCACCGAATTTTCGCGAACCGCGAAACGCGAATTATAACGCGAAATTTCCAAGGCTGTGCGAAATTCACTTGGTTCCGCGAAATTTCGCGTTTAAGCACTTTTTCTGCGATTTTGGCGCGATATTTTCTACCATTACCGATAAAAAATACCCCGTCACTTCAAGGTCTATTTAAAAACCGGTATCAAGAAGGGATCGCATAAAGTCGGTGCTTTGCAACCGGCTCGGGACACTGGCGAGGATTTGAATTTGGCGCCCAAAGCCGAAATTGTCTGCAGCGTATTCATGGCCAAAAAGTGAAAAAAATGCATATATAACCTTCCAATTACATGGCGTCCATTTTTTTTCTTTTGAGAGTTACTTGCTAACTCGCGCATTTAAGGTTCGTCAGTTTGTCGCTCTCGCCAACATTGTAACATTCTGTAGCCGCGGCCATGGAAGAAGGAGGGGGATATTATCTCCTCCTTCTTCCATGGCCGCGACCACGTAGTCCGCTTTCAAACAAAGCTGACTTTTCGTCTGCCACCATCCACAGCACGGTGACGTTCTCTCAATTGACTATAGGTCTCTATGGATGTCTGCAAACGAGTCGAATCTCGCCGTTGACGGCACGGCGCCCATTTCAATCCGGCACGGCGCCCATTTCAATCCGGCCCGGCGATGCGCCGTGCGGTCCGTTGAACGCAATATAGACTACGCTACATTGAGGCCGCTTTCTGACGAAACTACCTGACGAGACGACTCTCTGCATAGCCGTGTGCCGTGGACGGCGCCCGCGGATAATCGTTTCGTCTGAGAGTGGTGATAAGATTGATTCATTTATATATACAGTAATTCTTCGACATACAGGCAAAATGCGTTTCGAGAGCCTATTCGTAATTTAATAAACCTATGCAATGCGTGAAAAAGGGTAGTTATCCTGCAGAATGCAACACCGCATTACATTTTGCGTTAATTCATGGCCGCTCAGTTTATCCATACTTTGGCCTATCCTTGTATATTCGAGGGTCATCGAAATCCGATTGACGATTTTGAAATTTCAAAAAAAAATGTTTTTTTGGGACAGCCTAGGGGGGCAGCTGCCCCCTCCTAGAAGCAAAAATCGGAAAATCTCTAAGCAAAATCAGTACTGAATTGAAACGAAAGCATTCAACAAAATTTCTTTGAAGTCACGAAAAATGATATGTATTAGTATAAGATATGTAACTAAAATAAAACTATTTTTTCAAGGAAACAACCTCATAAACTAATGTCACAACTAGGGTTTGCCAACCCCTAGACCATGGTTTGACCTCCCTAGTTATGATACACAAAATATTCAAAAATTTTGACCCACCTGTGGAATGTCCCCCCCACCCCCCCAGCATTTGACTTACGAGCCACCACTGCAATAAAGCCCTCTATAGCATTCAGTCACTTTTTCTAATCAGTGAGGTTGAGAATATGCTATGTAGCAGTACACTCCCATGCTGAGCGAGAGCTCCAAGAGCTCAGTAAGCACTGCTCACTCCTCCTGAAAAGTAGCATAACTATGTAGGGAGGGGATGAGTGGATAGATGCCCCCAAGGCCTTGAGAAATAAAAAATATATAGTCAAGCTTTGATGTATAATAACTGCATCTGCTTAAAGTTAAATTTTAAGTGCCAAAAATAATGTGAAATGTGTTTCCAGGCATGTCATTTTTCAAAAATTTTCTGGTTCCTTGGTGTGGGGTCGCCACCTCAGGCCAACCCCCCCAAAGTATGTTCCTAGTCATGCCACTGCTCCTGAATGTAGCCATTCATATATATATTAAGGGGCGTCCATGAATTAGATGAGGTAATTTTGGTGATTTTTGGACAGATATTGTGATATTTCGCTTGACCACCCTCCATCTAATCCCCCAAGAGATTGTTCAAAATGCATATTTTCAGTATAAATACATGAATCTAGACTTGATTGTGCTGGATTTATTAACCTTTAGAGACGGTGGAGTTCTCTCCTTAGCATGACTGCTGGCTGTGCCCCAAGAGACTCTCCTGTCCCCTCTGTAAGAAGCATTCTGCATGACATTCGTTAAGAAGGGTCTCACGGATAATCACACACTGTCAGCACCAACCTTTTTTGATGCTTCCCAGCGGGGATTCCACATTATCTCGGACACCGAGGGTAGTTGGGCTCCCTCCTTTCCGGGTTCATAACACTACCAGCTGCTTTGGTTCATGGTCAACTAATGTTTTGTGGGTAAACTTTTCTTGGGATTCCCACCGGGTTAATGTTTTAATATCGACCAACGTTTCAAGTACCGTCTCGGCACTCATCTTCAGGGCTGAATATTGATTTATTTAATGTTTGGTTGCTAAGTCCTATTGCTGTAATTAATTTAGTTAAATAAAAAAAATATATTTTAAAAAAATAATAATAAAATAAAATACGATGTCAATTCTTTTATCACACCTATAATAAACAGTCTAATTTCCTTATGTGGCCTATTTATATAAATGAAGTTCTATAACTGTAATTTCGAAAAAATATTGTCAACTGCATCAAGATTGGCCATCTCTGTGACTGTAGGTGGCGTTAATTTTAGATTTTTGCATTCGCGAATTTTCCCTCACTTCTAGAATCCTCTGCAAAACGGGTTTCCAAGTATTACTGATGGAATACCAAGAGTCTCTGTTAAAGTTGTTTTTATCCAACTTAATTTCAATAGCTTCCTTTGTGAGGCGATCCCAAAAACCTTTAGCATGGCAAATTAATTTTGCTTCTTCAAATTTAAAGATGTGGTCCTGGCTCACACAATGTTCGGCAATGGCAGATTTCTCCAGTTGTCCGAGTCTTAAGTGCCGCTTATGCTCTTTGAGCCTATAGTCTCAATGGTGCGACAAATTTCTCCAATGTAAGCTCCTCCACACTCACACGGGACACAGTAGACGCCAGGAGTCTTGAGACCAACTTCTTCCTTCACTTTAACCAGCTGCTCCCTTAATTTCACCAGGCACGTGGATGGTTTCAATATTGTGTCTCCTAAGTATCCTAGATATTTTACCTGAAATTGTGGAGACGTACGGCAGGCAAGCTTTGGCTACCGGTTTTTTTTTCCACCTTCTTTCTGGATATCCCATGGTTGGAAAGTCCTCTTGAGTGCCATGGAAATCTGGTGCCCACTGTGCCCATTAACCCGGTGGGAATCCCGAGAAAAGTTTACCGACATTATTCGCCAGGAAAGCATTAAATCATATTTAACTAATGCTTTGTTTATATGAATTAGATTTGTGGATAATTGTTGCTTGCACATAAGTTGTAGAATTCAAATTAAATTCCTCATTATGTTCTGAGAATTGACAAATTTCGAACTAAGCTCTATCTTCAATATTGACAGATTCAATGCATCAACAATTTCCATGTTGATGTTTACACTGAAAATTAGATACTAGGTAATATTAATGGTAAAATTTCATTTAAAAATTGTAAACGCTGCTCAAAGGACAAAGAATTCGATTCTTAGTTTATATTTTTTGAGGAAGGAACAAATATTTATTTCGAAAACTGACTGAATGGACAATTGTACGACCGTGGCCCCTTACCACAAAGAGGGGTAATGTAAGACGAGAGGTCCGGGTACCTGTTCCTGGATTTTGAGGGTACGGCCTAAGTCCTGCTTTGTTGGGTCCCGAAGCTAAGACTTGGCAAACCTGCGACAGTCATAAAAGGGGGGGAGCAAGGAAATGTATATTTTCGGCATTCATTTGCCTGCATAGGAAAATCTATGATGAAAATTTCAAGAAACGTCCTGTCACATATTTTCGTAGTGAAAGGTTTAACATAGCAATTTGTTTAATTATTTTTATTTAAGATTAGTTAAGACTAGTATTTAACCCTTTAACTGCACAAATAAGCAGAAATGGGCTACTGAGGGTTCCTGGTGGCTACTCAAGGGCAATAAAAATTGTGGCGTTGCGTCTTTAAATCTTCGAGATTGTGAACGTAAGCCCCAGACACAGGGAACTCCGATCGTCTGTCACTTGCTGGTTGAGGGAAAGACTCCACAAATAAGAATAATCAGCACTCAAAGAAACAATTGTCACAAAATTACGAGTCATTTTCAATCAATATCTATTAGAAGTAGAAATATTCAAAATCAGAATTATTACAGAAAACAACCATGTTAACTAATGATCTCATAGGAAAAATTACCAAAAACTAAGTAAAAGCTGTATGATTTTGCAGAAATCACCCATCTCAGCCGAGCCATCTATCCACTGCCAGCGCCAAAGCAAGAGAGAGCTTGCCGACCTCCGATACGTGTCAGGGTGGAGGGGAGGGAATTTGCAAAGTAGTGGAGGGGAAATAGGGCGATGTTCAAGTTAGCTGCATCGGTGTGAATCTGCTGGTAGGCACCCCTGTTGACTGGCACCACTGCAAAACGTCCGTCATCCAAGCCGGGGTTGGGGTAGAACCGCGTACTGCCGGGTTTTCTCTCCTCTTTGATAATAATAATAAGGGGCCCCTTAATAATAATAATAATAATTGAGAGGGGCTCAATAATAATAACGAGCCCCTCTCAATGCCTCACGTAATTAATGGATGCCCCCCTTAACTCTCTGATCAAAATTGAACTTAGGCTGTTGAGAAATCTTTTTAGTAAAGAAGGAGTTTTTATTATTATTATATGGGTGGTTTTTTTTAACCCTTTAGCTGCGGGAGCGTCAAAATTTTGCTGCCACTGTGTGCGGGACATGAACCGGGAAGATATTTTTCCGTCGACCCCGGGCGTGTGTCTAGCAGGTAGTGGACCCTCATAATCCGGGACTACCCACCCTACCCCGTGACGACAGACCATGAATACAATTGAGCCCTTTCTAAGAATCATAATTGGAATTAAAATATTTGACCGTTACTTTTTCTAAATTGAATGTAAATGAATTTTTTTCCTCAAATTTGTCCAGCATGATATTTTTATGAGCGATTTGATATCAAACAGTAAAAAAATCCATTGATTTTTAACCATATTCCTCAACATTTCAACCATGCTTCAGCCGATTTGAACTTTGGGGAGCATTTGGAACGTATATTTGGATGCGATAGGTAAAGATAATGGATAATAAAGGATATAATAGGCATTCTCATGAAGGTGGTCCGATATTACACCAGATGAGGAGCTGTCGAACTGGAAAATCTGACGAGTAAAATCATCAGTTCTGGACCAAGAAGATGATGCGGATTCAATGTCTTCAGCCAAATCGAATGGACCACCATCGCCGGAATCATTTGCATCATCCTCATCCGTCTCAGTATCCCTGGTAGACACAGACACATCGGAAAAATTTCCGTCCTCACTCTTACAATCAGAGTCGAATAAAATATTGAGAACTTCATCCACGAGAGAAACCTTTCTCCTTTTTGGCCGAGATGGCAAATTTTCACTATCCATAGTGAAAATAAATGAAGAGATTCACAAAATGTAGTCACTCGAGTAGGTACTTGATTAGGAGCAAACGTACACCACCGAAACTCTGGAAAAACTGAGCAAAGATCAATAGAGCATGTGGAAAAGACGGGATATTCGAAGGGAAACCCATTCGGTGGGAAATCCAGAACGAGATTATAATACTCAAAGGAAAGAAATGTCCTTGGTAATTACGCAGGTGCGACAGACCCACCACCGAAAGTATAAGAAAGAATAACCAATGCTTTCAAATAAGTTTCCCCGGCTAATGGACAATGACAAGATTAAAAAATTCCTAGGAAATGTAAGGATTCATTGGAATTTGGTTTCTTCGTGAATGTGCCGCGGAGAGCAGAGAGACCTCTCTCTCTGGGAGAAGGGGTAATCTGGGTAGCGCTCCCCGTGGTGAGGGTGCCCAGTCCTCGAAAGACGCCTTTGTGCTCTCTGCCACTAGGTTGGGTCGAGTTCAAGCAACCGCGGAAAGGATGGCAATAAAATCCTAAGGGAAGTCTGCCAGTGGTAAGAAAATCTGGTCAAACGTAGAAAAACGTTTTTCCCGCACTCACCATGCAGAACGTTTAAAAACGTTCCCGCAGCCTAAGGGTTAAAAGGTTCAAAAAATTTTCATCACCACCTTGTTTTATTCATCATTTTTTTCCTTTCATTTTTTCCATTTTCATTTATAATAAAAAATAAAAATTGTGGCTAAAATAAATAAATGTAAAGAAGGAGTACCAATGAACTTCCCTGAACATAATAGTGAACCTTCGTGTAGCATTTTTGGCTTATTTGTATTAACCCTCTAAGTGCCATGTGCTGATATACAAATAGACTTTTGCTTCTCTGCTGAAAAGTAGCAAGAGCCGAAATATTGACTTGGAGTTAGTTCATAGTTCAAATTAATAAATATGCAGAAACTTAACTATTGAATAAAAATCAGGGTATTATACAGTGAAAATTTAATCTAGTAAGTGAAAAAAGTATGTTTATATTCTAGATATTGACGTGGCAGAAATTTTTCTCAAAGATGTTACACTTAATTCAAAAAGTTTTGGCATTTCTTGCCAGTGCCAATCTAAGTAGGTGGCACTAAGAGGGTTAATTGATGCGAGGGCACACTTTGACATTTGCTATGCATTTCAGGCCTAGCATTATTGAATTTCAACTACATAACCAGTTTGCGAGTATATTTGATGAAAGGCAAGTAAGCTATGAATGTAGGAATCCAAGGGAGTAGTTCTACAGTCAAACAAGTCATCATTTCAATGCACCATCTCCTAGATTATGTTGATATTGGAAACCCTTACCGGCTACCTTAAGAAATACAGAAATGTAAAGGCAGAATTTAAATTGGTGAAGTTACATTTAGAGTTAAAAATGTTATAGTTGAAGGGGATGTAGTGAGCCTTTTCTGTTTTTGTTGCTAAAAGTTATTTAATCAAAAGGTAGTTAATTCTTACTGTTGGTTGTAACTATTGAATAAATAGCTAGAGGTAAATTTTTCTTGCTGATTTGTTTCTTAGGCTAACTTATATTTCCATTTTTTCCTATCACTTGATTACCAATTGAAATTCAGTTTAATGATTATAATGAGTCCAAACACTCAGATCTGAAATCATAATTCATTTGAAGGATTTGGTAGATGGAAGGGGTATGTAATGGGACAAAAATATGGTCCTCACTCTATGATTCTCTCATAAGATTAAAATAGGAAAATGTGAAAGTTATCTCTCATCTTTGATGAAATGGTGATGTGATTAGAATTACGATTCTTTCACTCATTCAGGGATAACCTATCATTAGGGTAGGGAATCACCAACAGGAGTAAAAACAATATAACGAATCACACGAGCCATATGCAAGGCTAGGAAGCCGAGCAGCCAACTTAACTGCAAACATGTTTCGGCTGCTGTCTTTACTCATGAATATCTCAAAGTTAGGAGAAGGTTCAAGATATTTTATTCCTTCAATTCTATTCCAATCAGCAATAAAAAAACTGGTGAACACGACCATTGCCATGTACTATGTTTTCTGTTTGTTCCATAAAAAGGGGTTCAATTCGTAAAAAAAAGGCAACTTGTTCATTTAAGAAGACGAATTTAAGACAATTAGGATTCTCGGTGATAGAAAAATGTATTTAAAACAGGTCACATCAAAGCTATAAGTCTGTGGAATGAACAACATTTTCATTGGAAATTCGAAAATGTTTCATAGCCAACCACCATGTTCATCAATTCCTTTGTCTCTTTCAAACCTCAGAAGCAATGCAACACGCCCTATAACAATACAGAAAGGTTTGAGCTTTATTTGAACTAAGATGAGAGGCACTATATACAAAGCGCCCTTAACCCTTTTAGTGCCAGGGGGCCGATCCATTGGCCCGGGTAGTATGTATATGCGAAGAGTGCAAAGGGCCGATCTATCGGCCGGGCTTATTTTGCACTGATGCCTTTTATTTTTTGAGCTTCGTATAGATTTTGTCTCTATTTTTTTTACCTATCATGCTTTAACATACCCGTAAGTATTGAGAGTCAACAAAAAAAAAATTGTTTCATAAAATGCATATTAGGCTTTATATAATTTTGCTAGAGCAAACCTACAAATTCAGCAACAAAAGGCCAGGCATTCTTCAGCAAACCAGGAAAAATGGGCTGGCACTAAAAGGGTTAAGAAAGGCATGCGTTAGATCAGGAGTGGGCTACTTGTAGTCTGTAAGTCTGCTAAGTTACAAACATTTTACACAACTGAATATGATGTTGTGTGTTCAGTGTACATATTTATTTCTGTACTTTAATAAAGTAACCACATTTCAGTAAAAATATTTCTGAAATAAATTCAAAAAATTGTTTTAAAAATATGTATTTGCACACTGGCGTAACTACAGTCCAGCCGGCGAGAGTTGTCCGATGGAAGTTCAAAAAGTGGGGAGGAGAACCCTGCACCAGCACGGTATGCAGCCAATCGCTGTCCCCCAAACGCACCTCACACCCTCGCCTATTCATACAACGTTGTCACATGCACATGGAGCACTGAAACAAGCCTGAGCAACAAAAACAAGCCCTTTCTTCGAATCACCTAAACAAAAGATTCTTCCTTTGGGTCCTTCACGCTCGTCGTCCCTTCCGACTCCTTTCTTCACGGAACCCTTTCATTTACATGTGGCATGGATGTTTCCCTTTCTCACCTGACAACCTTGCCCCCTACCCCAATCTAGACCCTTCTAAAAGTTATCGGACAACTCTCGGCCACCGGACTGTAGGAATATGCTTTGGGGGGGAACGGGATGGCCTGAGGTGGCGACCCCCCCCCCCCCACCCGCAGGCTACGGGGGGACGGGGAAAATGTTTGAAAAATGGCATGCCCGAAATACATTTTACATCATTTTGTCGCTTAAAATTTAATTTAAAGCAGATGCAGTTATTATAAGTCAAAACTGGACAATATCTTTAAATATCTTTTTTGTTTCTCTGAGGCTTTGGGGGGGATCTATCCCCCTCATCCCCCCCACCATTGTTATGCCACTGCATTTGCAACCCACGGATTTGCCAGTGCATAAATGCTCAGGAAAAGGTTTCCGACCACCACATTGGATCAATGACATGGTGAACTCCATTTACGCAATAAGAGCTCCACATGAATGGGAGAATGTGGGAATGAGCACACACACAATTTAATTTTTCTTTTTTTTATTGGAATATTTCTCATAGAACATAACACCTTTTCAACTAGAGACAAATCATAACATAAAAGAAAAAAATTGTGGCTATTTCACCTGCTGCCATGTGGTAAATATTACCACATTTATAACAGCGGGTTTCACATGCACATTACTACACTTTAACAAGGTGCATTTCAGCCGAAGTGTTCAAGTGTAGTAATAGTAATATTTTCTAGCAACCTTCACTGCAGAAAACTGGGTATACATCAAGTAGAACACTACAGGTACTTTCAACAGATAAAACAATGAAGGAAACAAAGTTGCCACTAATAAATACATTTTATAAAATGTCACTCATTGAATTGTTTAGCCAAAGCATTCAAACCTTTAAAATGGTTGGCATTTGGCATATAAAACTGTACACTAAAATTCTTACTATGGATTTCCATTACCATCTTCAACTCACAGTAAACACTGCTGAGGAGGATAGCGATAGCATTGGAGGAAGTTAGGGGATTTTTGACGACGGGCAAGAAATTGGAGGACAAGCATGCTGATGTCACATATGCTATGCACCACATTTGTCCGAATACGAACCAGGATTTCATGCCACCCAACCTTAAATAATTCAGTCCCAACTGACTTGCGTAAATACACATTGTAAGCAAGCAATTTTTATGTACCATGTATTGTAACTTGAAGATTTCTATTTCCTTAACCAAATATCATCATTTCATTTGTTTAAACCATGATGATTTGGGAAACATATGATGCAGTTTCATGATTATTCCAGAGTCAAATCAATGCTAATCACTGATTATTTATTATTAATTATAACTGAAGAATTAATTAAAATCTTTATTTAAAGAAATGCAAATAGGCCACATTATAAAGAAAATCCTTCACCCGACACAAAGCCTACCAGTGTATAAATAAAATTTTTAAATAATTTTTTCCTGCAATTTAAATAATTTTTATACAGAATAATGTGAATTTCCTCTAATGTTTGCTCTTTACCTGGGTAGTCATATCAGAGCCCAGAGGAATTCTTCACACCTTACTACCAAAACTTAGGCCTCTAATTCCCTCAATTGTGAATGTTGGAATAAAAGACAGAAGGATCCCATTAGATAATTATTGGCACAAAGAACCAATCGGTCTTGAACGACTGCTAGGGAAGGGATGGCAGTCCCATGGCTACCATTTGAGCATAACATTATGAGATTATGTGTAAAGTTTGACTCCAGCACTATTAATCCATAATGCACAGCCATTTCCTGGGACTCCAAGCATTAAAAATACCTAAACTGAATATAAAAGCAATTTCCTCACGTGACATGAAAAGGTAGCTCACATGGGTACTCGGACAAAAAGTGGTAGTTCATAGCAACCAGCCATTTCTATAAGGAACTAGACATGGGTACAGCAGATAAAAGGTTCCCTTATTACTCTATTAACACATGGATAATAAGAAAAAACAGCTCTCTCACCATAAATCCACTATCCCTCCTTAGGATGAGTGTGTGGAAGACAGCTGCTTTTTTTGCATACATATTTATATCTTTCACTCTCCTGTCTTTTTCAATAAATCATCAACTTACAAAAATAACAACTTTCTTCATTCAGCCTCACGATCAGTCAACTGGGAATAGGTAGCTTTTCTCGACATGCACAAGTTTTAAACAACTGAAATGAGCACGCCAGCATGAAGGCTTAAAAAAATGTTAAAATGACGAAATAAGAACTTTTGATGCCTAGATGTACA
Organism: Ischnura elegans; assembly: GCF_921293095.1. Taxonomy (NCBI): domain Eukaryota; kingdom Metazoa; phylum Arthropoda; class Insecta; order Odonata; family Coenagrionidae; genus Ischnura; species Ischnura elegans. The sequence goes on from NC_060253.1 coordinate 20,170,767, forward strand.
GCAATAAATATCCTGCTGCAATATGTCCTTGCTTTAAGTCTCAAGAGGAACGAACCAAACCAAATTCAATCCATTTATAAAAAAAGAATGAGAGGCTATAACCAATAATTTTGATCTCAGTACAAAAATGTGTAACATGTAGTTGTAATGAAGGTGTTTACATGTAGTATACTACATGGCAAAGCCTGAATATCATAGCAAAACTACTTCAAAATAGAGAAAGTACTAATAATCAAGAAATGAAAGAAAGTTATGCAAGAAATGTATATAGTTAAATACCTGAAAGGTGCAAACCTTTTGGGAAAGGCTTACAATTGGTGTTTTCAACATTTTGGTGGATAAAGAAAATTATATTCATTAAAAGAAACTGATTTTTTTTAATTCAGGAAAAGACAAAGAAAAGCTAATTCCCTGATTAGTTAAAAGTTAAACTTATTATGGATTGAGTGCAGCAGGTCATACTTAAAAGCTAAAGCATCAATTTCTCTACAATCTCAAGTGAAACAATAAAAATTCCTACTAGGTATTAAAAGAAATAATAATTGAAGCATGCTCTTCACTCATTTTCCTCTTTGTATCCTAAGGCATCTTTCTCAATTAAATCCTTTCTAAAAATTATCAATTATTATTAGTTCAGAACTATAACAGAAAATTGTTTTAGGACCTAGTCCAGATGATTGCAATTTACAAACATGTGCGATGCTGATGATTACTTTACACCAGAACATACTTTTTTAGGACTGATTGCACAGAACATGACCCCAATAGCATCACTGATTCTTCACAAAAACAAAAATTGATTGATTTAAAGACCTCCTAAGTTTGCAAGGATGCTTTCTGATTTTTACTCAATGAGCTTAACTTAAAACTATATGGCAATCGTATGTGCTAGGCACTGTTACGAGTCACAACAGCCATTTGTACCTTTGACGTGAATGGGAGTTTGCTCAAATGTTCATTTCCAATGGAATGAATACAGAGAAATAAATAGGCAGTGACAATTAATTGAAACAGTCAGACTTTGATCAAGGTCAATGGCAAATAACTGTAAAGCACCCAGACTGCCATTTAGCAGCATTCTTCATACAATGTTCTCAGTGATTAATGAAAACAATTATTTAAAAAAAATTGTTTAACAATGAGATCTATCACATGAAAATTCTTTAGGAGATGAGTGCTACATAAGAGTCACTCACTCCTAAAAGAAAGCTGCAATGTCTACCTAAGACAAAGACAGTAAAATTACATAAAATATTTGGGGGAGGGCAACTAATACTGCTTGGTCCAGTAAAATTACTAACACAAATCAATGCAATCATTTCAGATATATCTCTACACGTACCCTTGCAAAGTTTAATGCCATACAAACATTTTATCTGTGAAAGCATTAATGCCACCAGAACAATAACCACGATAACGGCGTGGATCACAGACGAAAGGTCAGCCGCCATACGGTGACCAGCACCTATAATGGAAGTCAAACCAATCAAGCTATCCTTTTCTTTTGCTCTTCACTCACTGACATTAGGCATTGAGTGATAGCTAGCTAAAGCTGCATTAAAACAATAGCACCTGTGTAGTCAAAATTTTCAAACGGCATAAAAAGCGAATGCCCACCAAAGAAATCATTTTCTTGGAGGAGTACATGTAAAAAGCATCAATTATCCCAGCACCCAAACGAGAGGGAAAATTAGGGGCTTTGGTCCTTCAGATCAAAAAAAATCTTTCTCCCCACAATGCTACACTCACAATGAAGCATTAACGTACAGAGAACAGAACACAAGATGGATACTGAGCACATTCAGTTCTCCAATTCCTGGGGGGAAGAAGGATGATGAGGTCCACTGGTGCCTTCAGGAACTGGGAAAATTTCGAAGTACACCCCTGCACAGCAAGGGTTCCTTCACTACTGCGATGGATGCTTATCGATCAAGATTGGCTGTACTGACAAGAGACAGACGATGCACCATCCAAAGGGACCCTACAAGCACCAACATTAGCTCGAGCATACATCACAGCACTTGAAACACGGTGCATTCAAAAAATAATATCAGGTAACGGAGGGATATTCCCCATTCCTCTCACCCTGACTAATTCTTGCATCCCTATCTGATTCCTCAGCATAAAAAGTACACCAAGGTACCAGTTTGCACCGGGGGGATCAGTTACATGGCGTCCCTTGATCACACTTAGTGGCACACCAATGGTTTGGAACTTACAGAGGAATGACATATCGCAGTCCTAAAAATGGTTTGCAGATAAAATATTATATCACTTGATCGAGCTTCCAGGCAGTCTTTCCCTCCATTAAGAATCACTTTGGTCACGCTGTCCACTTGCAGAGTTGTCCCTAAACCCATATCAGTACAGCTCATCCACCCCAGGACATGGACCACAACTGCTCTTCTGCACCTCCATGTTGCCCAGCAACACCTTCTTCTCCTCCTTTGTTGATGCCTTCTTCGAACTGCTTGACTTGCCTGGAGACCGGAGTTGTGGTTCGAAGCATGGCTACAGGGATATAAAGGAAAGATATTCTAGTGTTAAAAGTCACTCTATTGTCTCTCAGCTGAGCTTTTTTTAATATATAAACGAGAATCACTTTAACCTGATTACAAAAATTAACTTATTGGAAAGGCCCGAAGGCCCAACTGAAGTTTCTAGTGTTCAGTGGGTATTCTTTCAGGATGCCTTTGTGCAATGTCCATTTCAGAAGTATAAATACATGAGTTTGAAGCATTGAGCGAATCAACAGCTCATCCAACCACATCAGTCACATAAAAATGAAGTTTGTCTTATTCTGCACTGAATGCTGATAACAAAAACTTTTAGTTGGTTTTCTAAATGTATTTTTATAAACCGGGAAGAGAAAAAGCTTACATTTTTTGGCATATGTCATCATAGATTTTACATCCCTCTAAAACCGGAACTAATAATCACATTAGCTCGTGATCAATACCAATGGTAGATGAGTAGAATGCAGAATGAGACAAGCTTTATTTTGATGCTAATGACACTGTTATCAGACAATTTATTACTTTACTACAGAGCAACAAACTCGGGTATCTATAGAACTATTGTTTTGAAATGAACAGTAGGTTTGTCAATAGAGACAACAGTTTCACCAGCTTTGCTGCTGGTATCTTCAGGCCCATAGTAACCTGTGGTTTCCGCATCTGCTACTTTACTCTTTGGTATGGTATGGTATTTGGAGGAGGCAACCGACAGCTGAGGTCATTTGAGCTATGAAGGTAGGGGTGGATGGAAGGGTGGAGAGAAAACCGATGTTGGCATTAGCCTGCTCTTAACGAAAGGCGCCAAGGGGACCACGGCTTAGCGTCCAATCCAACGGACAGAGTGTTGCCCTTGAAATGTCCTCCACATCACATTCAAGCAGGGATCTCTGAAAATTTTCCGCCACCTCCAGGATTTGAACCTGAGCCCACCAGGTGGGAAGCCAACACTCTAGCCACCACACCAACCCGATCCCCTTTTTTACTGTTGTGTGGGGTCTACTTGGGTGGTGGTGATTGGTCATTGTTCAGTGGCAGCGCGGAATATATTTCCCAGGTATTGTGGAGTTTGTATGAACCAGAGTCCCCTGAATTGCCTTATAATAACTATGAAGTAGAGTCGTCGCAGCCACCATTGATTGACACTTTAATAATGGTGGACTGTAGAAGCTAAGGTATTGATATGTATTGAGTTCATTTTCAATTCTATAATAGAAAATTAAGGAAAATGGGCAACTCCTCAGTACCAAACATTTCTAATAACTCCATGAATAGGGGACCAAATAGGGGATGCTGATCCATCATCCCCTTCTGGAGTTATTCACAATGGGAAAATAATGCCATAAACCCTTTTGCAGATAAGTTGATGAAGTCACACAATCTTGCTGAGCCGTAGTGGCTCAGCTACTCTTTGGCCCCATGGGTTCGCCTCCCATTTTTTATTGTTACGTATTTACACTCTTGCAACCAATTCCGTCCCCCAATGAGCAGTTCTGTCCGAAAGAGTTAATGTGCCAGAACTCTAATGCCATCATTAACTTGTGAAAAGTAGGCAGCAAATTTCACATTCCCTTGTTTAAATTATGAAATAATGGCTGAACAAGGAAGTTTTATTCACAATAGCACCAACTTATAAATACTCTCATCCATCTGCCCAATTATTTTAACGACTTAATAATATAATAAGAATTCAATAAGGTGAATCAAAAATAAATCTTCTTAATTAATCCATTTTCTCATACTTGGCTCAAAAAATTATTTTAAAAAAGCCACGGAAGTTACAAAAACAACATGGGGGAAGCCAATATTTAGCCAATGAGATCACTTAAACTCGACTAAATTTTGAATAACTGAGAGTTCCCCAACTGGTACCACTCCACTAAGAAAAGGGAATTTAGTAAGAATTTATACATCAATACACCTTAAAGTTGCTCACCAAAAACATGAGGCAAAATATTCAGTGTCAAGAATGAAAACAACTGGAAAGTGTATTCTACAGATATGCTAGTCTTCACCAGTAGTAGTAATCAAAGCACAAATACTTTTTTCATGTTATAACTGAGATATTCCATTACAGTTTATACCACCACTCCAAAAGGCAGAAAAGTTAAATTTCTGAGGTCTCATTAAAAAAATACTACTTGAATTACGTGCTGATTCATAAAAGTCCCTCAGACTTTTTACAGGCATTTTCCCTTCCAAATATTAATGACTTTTTAAATCACTTTTTTTCCAAAATTGAAGACTACTTTTCTCCATTATAATCTCAATTCGAGATTCTACCACCACAAACATTTTTAAAATACCAATATTTTTACTATGCCTTTTTGGATAGCTTAGCCCTAGTTCAGTTGAGGTCTCCATAGACTCATTCGAACAGAAAATTTGGATTACAATAATGAATTGGAATTCATATTGATTTTGCAACAATAATAGTACTGTATCAAGATTTTTTTAAGTTCTTATGAAATTTTAGGACCAAGATACGTACTTCCAGATTTTTGGAAATGGTATTACCTTCATTATTTGTGAACATATTAAGGCAAAAAATTAAAAATTTTCCTCCTTGAGATGATTTTAAATTCGACTTTTAATTACGAATTTTGGAATTATTAAAAGCACGATTATAATTTTCAATTAATTTTTATACCTAGCACTTAATCTTTAGTAATAAATTCTATAATATATTTAGTTAAAAACTTAGTCTAAAAGGGAAATAAAAAAGGAAACTCTCTTTCACGTCATAACTTGCACTCCTCAAGAATGCCCACAAAGATTCATTGAATGGATATTAATACTCATCCCAAAGCAACAACCAGAAATCATTGCACATGAATTCATTATTAAGATTCATCAGTTCAACTAATCCTGTTTTCCAATAAAAAATATATTTCAAATCTCACTGCATTTTAAGACTTCAGTGGCAAGTCATATTTAAATAATAAAGCCAATACCTATCACATGAGGCTGAATTGTACAATAACAACAATAATCTTTTCAAATAAAATATACAATAAAAACAATTTGATATGACATTGACAGAAGTCCAAAACGTAAATTTCAGCTACATAAAGTATGCAAGCAATAAAAGTTTCCGGACCGCCACCAAGTTAGACAGAAATATTATCAATGGTAGTTTTTTCTGAAATTAATTACGTATTGGCAGACATCTTTGATGAAATGGAGAGGGAATAGCCACAATTTGATGAGTCAGAAATAGGCTGATAAATTTTTTAAATAATCAAGAATCTAACAAGTTTTCATGGAATTTGGGTTTTTCCTTAGTGAGCATATCTGTATACAGATAGGCTTCTCAAGACTCCAGATTACTGACAGACTCCATGCTGACCAACATTTTGGAGACCACCTTATTCTTGGTCACCAGGGCTGGTGATGAAAATGCAAGCGCTTGAATGATTTTCATCCACAGCCATGATTGCAGAAAGAAATTGGCCCTCAATAAAGCCCACAATCAAAGAGCCTGTCACCCGGTTGGAGTCTGGAGAAGCCTTCCAGCAGATAATTCACTGGAAAAGCATCCACACTTTCATATCTTTGTATACATTGCTGAAGCAAATTATAAACGACAAGCAGAACTACTCATTATTTTCAAGTATTGATCAAAATTAAAATTTGCCCCCATTCCATGAAAATTATTCATAAATCAACATTTTATATCGTAAAAACTACCATTGAGATAAAAAAACTGGGACGCAAGGTAATCTCCAAATCTTTTTGTCACTACAGCATGCATATACGTAATACCTTAGCACATTTCTACAGCAATTAACACAGCATGAAGTAAAGGAAAGAGAACTAAAACGTCAGCAAAGTGCCCACACAATAGATACTTTTACATAAAGAACCATAATAGGATCAGCATCTTCAAGGAATAACAAACCTGTTTCTCTCTACAAAAAATTATTAACTAACCAAGTTTTCTTGAATTATCTAAGCATGAGCCATGCGCTCTAAATCAATGATGCTGAAAATTCCATTGCTGGAGCAGAAATCCTGGCCAGTTAATAAACTGAAGAGGGAATAACAAGCTATTTTCAGAAGAAAATAAATACATATCAATAGAAACTGGCCGAGTTCCATTGGTATCTCATTAAATACATCAGTTAATTCTCAGGTTTTCAACACTAATTTGGAAACATTTAAAATGCTAGTCAATAATTGATGAATTGATTAAATTGAGAAGCTAATTATTTTCTTTAGTATTTATCGACTTTTCGTGAAAAATGACCAGCTACTGATGCATTACATCAAAAAACTAAAAAAATTGAAATAGCCAGTAGGTACTATTTTACAATGGTGATACATGAAACTATGCTCAACACACTTCCAAAGCTTTTGATGGTGTTATATCTAGAGTTGGTGACCAAGAGCTGAGGCCATTTGTGTCATCAGGAGACAAACATTGGAGAGAAATCTGGCATTGACATTAGATTGTTCTAAACGAAAGGTGGCGACTTCCCATCTAACAGACTAAGTCTTATAATTGCAGTGCCCTCCACAATGCACTCAAGCATTAAGCCCTCAGTCTCTGAAAAATTTCTGCCAACATTTGGCATTTGAACCCATACCCATCGCGTGGGAAGCCAACACTCTAGCCAACACACCAGCCCAATTCCACCTATCGTTTGATGCTTCCAAAATTTGGAGATTACCAAGCTCACCTCGTAAATATGAATCTACTGAGTTAGTTCTACAGCAATATGAGAGTCAGTGAGATGGAGAACATTACGACCGTGTAATGAATTCATTGGAATGATCAATTTCCTTCAACGAACCTTTTCGACAAAAGAGAGTTGCCTTTGCCGAGAAAAGGATCCTGCATTCATTTGCTTTTATGAACTTGCCCTCACCGTCTCGCAGACGTTCATGTTGCAGCAGTTCTCGATGGTGATCTCGCATTGCTGCTGCTCCTCCACGATGGGACTGCTTGCACCGCCACCAGGCGATCCCCTGCCCCGAGCACCCCCACAGCCCGCTGCGAGGGGCACCGACCCCTTGGAAACGATGATTCGCTTCTTGATCCTAGGGAGACGCCTCAGCTTCATCACCTTGTATGCCAGGAAGAGGGCGATCACAAGCAGGACCAAGCATATGGCGACGGGGACCAGGAAGATGGGCGAGATGATTGGATATGACGTTGGTGATGAGGAGTCAGTGGTTGTATTCGCATTACCCTTTCCAATAGAGTACACTTCGTTGTTGTTGGAGCTAGGTGGACAGCTAGGAGGAGAAAAAATTTAGGAAAAAACGTGAGATTTTGCTAGAAAAAAGCACAGTGTTTCAACCCACAATGGAATGCTAGTCACCATGCAACACGCAAGGGAGTGATTGAGGCTAGACTGAAGCCTTTCCAGATTCTCCAAACTTTGCCAAATTCCATGCATTTTAAACAGGAAAATGCACTAAATTCGTTTAAAAGGACAGGGCATTTTGAGGGGCAAAAACACTCAAATTGTTTCCCAGTAATTTACCTTCCAAGTCACACTCTCACATGAATTATATTAGCTGACAAAACAATTCAAAGGTTCAATTTTTCCATGCATTTAAGAAGAGAGCACTTCTTGGGGCGCTTATCAAGATGGCTGGCATGCACAATTTTTTGGCTTCACTTGGAGATGAGGTATCAACATTCGTTTGTAGTTCAGTGCCCAAAGGTTGGTTGATTTCAATAGGTGAGGGTAGAGCCAAACTCAAACTAAGAAGGATGTTTGTGAATAGCACACATATTTGGGGTAGTGGGGTGAGTTCTTTACCCTGGGCCACCTCACACGTTGATGATTTTTTATTTGGGGTTGCCCAAAGATTTCACCCAGAATTTGAAACAAAGAGACCCCTTCTTTCATTAGCCATGTGCTTCACACTAGGCTATCACATTACTGTGCTAAAAATTGGAATTTAAAATACAGAAATAGTACTGAAAATGAAATAGACATGTTTCATGTCAACACAGAGCAAAATGAACACAAATATGTATGTACATGGACTAAGCATGTTTCTGACAGTAGCCTCGACTAACAATGATATTCTTCAGGAATTTGATTTTCAACCCAACAAACTGTTACTCACAGGAACAAAATCAACCCTGCAGATCTCTTCATAACATAAGTAGGAGAGAGAAGACCAGATACCTCAAAAGCCAGAAGCTTACTAGAAACCGAGAAGATAAATGTTTTGTGGAGGATAGCTGACAAAATGTCATTGGATAGAGAAAGGACTGACATGATAAGAAGCGTGTATCACATGGAAGATATTTTTCAATGGATTCCTAGAAGGAAAGTAGAATGGAATGAGCAAAAAGAAAAATAGAGGAAAGTGAAAGTGGTGAGGGACAATGATCAAAAGGGGAAAAGAAGTGAGGCTTAAAAAAGTACAAAAAAATGGAAGGATAACGTGGATGTAGGCTAAAGATGTACTGGAAGGAAAAGGAGGCACAAGCCTAGAAAGAAAGGATGAAAGAGAAGAAAATTTCTCTGGGCATAGTTAAGTTTTAATCAAAAATGTATAATGGATAGGGAGAAAAGAGGCAATTTTTTCATCCTTTAAGCAAGACCACTACATATCAAGAAAGTTGATCACCAGCATCAGCCCAACTCAAAAATCAACCCTCAGCATGGTTCTCGATCAAAACTACAAATTCCATGGTTAGGCACCAGGTCATGCTGTTAAAAAACATTCATTTATCACTCAAAGCATTTCGAAACTTCTTGAAGTGAAGGTGAGTTTAGATCTTTGATCTCCTATACACATATTTTCCTTGATACATACTGTACTTCAATTTCACTCCTTGGAACAAATCTATAAAAAATTGACTGTTTGTGAACCATGAGCTATTTGTATTCTAGTATTACGAAGCAATAATGGGTTAGCCTAACAATATGAGCTGACTTTCTAATTTCACTGATTGTTTCCACTAACACAATGCCATTAGTAATGTGATTCTCTGCCACGTTAGTTTAAAAAACACATTTTATAATATATTCACATGAACATGGACTGATGCTCTTCAAACTGATTCAATGTCAAGAAATGATACTGATTCAGTATACAATACACTTTATAATCTGTCCTTCTAATCAGATTAACATCGTAAAGCTATCTATCACTACCTAGATAAAGAAAATCACGCTATCAGAGAAAATCATGCTGATGGAGCTATCATCGAGTCTACTGCATTACCTAGTTATGTGAGGTTCAAATTTAAGCAACCAACTTTGCATTAGAATACTCATCTCAAGTTTTAAAAATGTGTTTTGATGCAAATGAGTTCCTTTCGTCAACTCAACTGAATATTCCAAGTTCATAGCAAAGCCCTCGTTACAAGGGATGGAAAAAATGACTACTGGATTCAGGCTAAAGACAATAACAAACATTCAACTTACACACAAAGTGGCCCTTCAGCACCCGTAACGTCTCCATCCTTCCCCTCCAGCTGGACGATGCTGACAGATGTCTTGGAGCTGTCAAGAGAGCACAGGAGCCGGCAAACGTCCTCCAGCAGATTGGGGCACAACTCGCACCTCTTCCCCTTCCCGTTACTCTGGCACGTGCACTTAGGCTGCCCATCCTCCCCCACCCAACAATGGCCGTTGTTGAGGCAGTATCCAGCGCACAAATCTCGCTCGCACCTGAGGCCCGTAACGCCCACAGGACATGAGCACTTGGGCTGCCAGGCACCACCACCAGGCACCTCCTCCACACTGCAAGACCCATTAATGCAGTAGTTTTCACACAAAGATTTCTCACAACGCGATCCCCAATACCCAGGGAAACACTTGCATGACACTGGTCCTGTGCTGAGACCATTATCCACAGGCTCTCCATTAATGCAGTATTCGTTGCACAGCCTATATCTCACAAGATTTGGGATAGCAGAATCATTCTCTGGGGCTCGCGGAGTGTTGGTTGATTCTATTGAAGGAGCAGAGGTTGATTTCAGTGAAGGAGCAGCAGTTGATTCTATTACAGGAGCAGTCATCTGATCTTTCTTTTCGACACCCCCAGGTATTGTCTCATGTTCTTCAATTTGGGTCATAGGCTCTTGCAGTGTGGAACGCCGTACGTCTTCCACATTGGCCTTCTCGGGCTCCAAAACCTCGCTCAGGCGGTCATCACCCTCTCCAGTGAGGGTCAAGTTGTGCATGATCGACACACCCGAGGAATTATCACAAGTAACAGGATTGATCGAATTAAAAGAGGGAGCCGCAACCATTCCCAAAGCTGTATCCAATTGGTATATCCTCCTTGGATCTTTGCCAGGAATCTTCCCACCATTGGACACTTCCATCTGCCAGATGGCACTATGGGTAGTTTCTACCCACAGGACAACACCTTCCTGAGAATTTGCACCCCCCAACGGCACATAAGCTATAGAGAAGGGACGCTGGTAGAATCCAAGGTATAAGGTGGCTCTTCCACTCCCATCCAGCAGGCTTGTTTCGATTTCAAAGGAACTGCCTTCCGAAGTGTCAGTCCAGTAGAGTCTGCCGTCCCCTGAGGGGTCCACCGTTAATGCTATTGGAAGGTGAAGATCAGATGAAATGATCACTTCTTGATTTGAGCCATTTAGGTAAGAACGTTCCAGAGATGGAGATTTATAGTTGCTGTTGGTCCAGAACAGCAGCCTAAGGATACAAAGCAAAATGTTTGTTTTATCATTTGTCCAATCAAGTGTCTGTCTTCACTGTGACAATTTATGTGAGTAATGTGTTCTTTCGGACAATGTTCAACCACTAAATATTGAAATTTTACAGAATATCTGTGATTACCTATATTATACCCAATTTACATGCACTTGAAGTTAAATCTTTAGGGAAATGAGAACAATTCATGGCTAGATTCACTTAAATTCAACATGAGAAATTAACGACATTAAATAGTAACAGGCCATATGACAGACTGACATTTTAGGATATTCCCCAAACCAACAAATAACTCAGATATTCAGGAAATCTCAAGTCTGAGAAAGAGAAAATAGGCTCACCCATGGCAGACATCAATAGCGATTCCTGCTAAATGTTTCTCGGAACCAAATTTGAGCAGCACAGTTGCATTTTGATTATCATTTGATACACCAATCATTGAAATCTCACGCTTCTTATTATCAGTCCAGTATATGGCATCATTCAGTTCATTGTAAACCATGCTTCTGACTTGCAGTGCACCTTGTCCTGAAAATACAGGGATGGAATGAAAATTCTATCATCGCTTACATAGAAAAACTTCTCTTCCAATTTTTCTTTGTTTTTAAAAATTATTTTATCCAGTTCCTGACTCCCCAAAAAAATTACCACAAAAATTGCTATCTGTGAATATTTTGCTTATACATTTGAATCCAAACCCCATGCATTTCTACTAATGAAGCTATAACATGGAGCATGTTCTAACGTGCACACTATTGAATTTTTTCACCTACTCAAACACAGCATTGTTATATTTTGCCCACAAATGTAATGAGAGTAGGCTTGTTATTTTCCTTTCCCTTCGCCATGAGCAGTCTAATGGCCAATATTGCTTATCTTATGTCTTCCCTTTTTATGAATATGAATTGGTCCTCATCCTAGTACTCTACTTCTCCTTGTTCCATTCTTAAGAATCTGAAGAGCTAAAGAACTTGTCACTCAGGTAATGGTTCCAATACTGGAGCAACAGATTCAGCCACTTATACTTTCATGGTGGATAGTGTTAATAAAATTTTCTTAAGCTTCACATCACGTCAATGCAGGGGTGGATCCAGGATTTTTTATGGGGTGGGGTGGGGGAGGGGGGCGAGGGTCACACATGCTCAAGATCTTCTCATACTTGAGTTTAAAAACAAGATACAACAATTACTGTACAAATATTCTCTTTATTTTAACACGAAAGTTATTAATTTGAAATGAAATGGTTGAGGCTACTCAATACGCGAAACAAAATGAACTTAATGATAACAGTATAAAAAATGTTGTCTATTTTTTAAGCAACTGCCATCCCCCCAAATCCACCGATGGGTCATTGGGTTTCTGATTGCCAACACCCCTGTGGTTTTGTCTGTCACCATCTTCAGGGCACAAATACATTTTTTTTGTCAACAGTTTAAATGAAAATTCCTTTTCGTGCCCTGAAGATAGTGATGGAGTACAGGGGCGCAGCTAGGAATTAAGGCTAGGAGGGTGTTTTAGGTGCAAGTAATACTTACGGGTGTGGGGGTATTGAATACCCACCAGGGTAAGTAGGAGTTGCGGGGGCCCTCTTCTAGAAAATTTTGAAGAATAATGGTTCAAAATGGTAAGTTTTACGGCTTTCTGATATTTGATAAATACTAACACTATTCTATAAGTAATACTGATCCAAATAAGCTAAATGGATCAAAATTAAAAATTTCTCTGAGCTCTGGGGGGGTGGGGGGGCCAAAACTCCTCGCTGCGCCATTGATGGGGTAAGCCACAGAAATATAGACAGGCATTTGGAAATCCATTGACCTGATGTGAATCCCAAGAAAATTTCTTCAAAACTGCTCACTAGTTCATCAAAGAACACTCATACAAGCAACGGATTAATATTGGATGATAATACTTTAAAAATGTAATTTGATCTTTGTAAAAACATACCTTTCTTAAGGACTGGGGTAAAGGTGGGATCGTCCTCTTGTTCTGGGTCGAGCAACATTGAATTCACCAGCACATCATCTTCTGTTTTTGAGTAGGCAAAGAAAACACGCCGATTGCCTACAGCCACCGCGTGTACATTAACAAATTCCATGGTATAGCCACCAATTCTCTCAGCAGTAAAATTTTTGCCTTCAGGCTTCAGGATGGTTGGTCCCCTTGAGGTGCCCACGGCCATCTCTGAAAATGAGAAACATGAAAGATCCATATAATTATGTAGCCAAATTAGTATTTCATCTTCATTGCTACCATTATACTAGAGCTCTTAAGAATAATAGTCAACAGATGCTGACTATTATTCTAAAATATCCTTCTCTCATTTTTATTATGATGCAGTTCCACCACCTAATGTGCATCTCACATGAGATGTACGTAGTTTTACTTAAGTCACCATTAATTAGATAAGTTTTAACCTTTACCATAACTTAACCATTAAATACTTATGTATGTGTTCACTTTCATTGATGACAATTTGTACGTCAACAAAAATGTATATAAATTCTAAACCAGAGTTCAAACAGCAACAACTTTTACATCCTGGGTGAAGCCTTTAGACACCCACAGCAAATAGTTCCCCAATAAGGTGAGGTGAGGTGGCTTAGGGAAAGAAACTGACACCCCTAACCTGGATAAATGATTTACACATCTATGATTAGGGTGGGGAAAACTCTACCCTCACCAATCCAAACATACCTTTGTGTCAGTGAGTGAGTGAGATAAGAGGCACAAATGCCCTAAAATACAAAATATAATTATATTATTGTGGATGAGAATAGCAAACTGGGGAACAAGACTAAGTGTACCAAAAATCATCGGATCTTCCTCAAGTTCCATAACTTTTTGTCCATCGACGGAAAAGTTGCAAATAAACCATTCTGGTGAAATTAAGATCGTTAAGCACCCCATAAAATCGCAACACGGAAGGTTAAACGCTGTGGCGCTATGAAATTGGATGCCTTATCATTGGATGCCAATCCATGCCTTAGCCGTATGGCCACTCATGAATGAATATCGGTGTCGACTTACTTTAGCATCCTTGGAGTGAGCCTTGAGAAGGATAATAAAAGAATTGAAAATGTTCAAATACGTGTCCAACGAGCTTTAAAATACCCTCGAAACCACAGGACGCAATGCTAACTAACATTATTACAATTCCTTTGATCTCCAACCTTGGCGAAGATCACCATGATCCATGCAGTCGATCAACGGGAAGACCTTGGGGCTGCTCGGATCGATTGGAAGAAAATTTAGAGATAACTATCAACGGTCAAATGCAGTAGTACTCGAGTGATGGTTTTTTACTAACTTCGCTCGTGAGAATACACGAGTAAAAGACTAACCCCTATGAGTTCTCGCAGTCGCTTCGTGTAGCTATGTTTACTTTATCATCCGTGATAACCTTCGTTAAGCTCAAGCATTCAACATTGATATGCGTAGCTTTAGTAAAGGTCCTACTTCCGCTATTGCCATTTCTCCACAACGCAAGCTTCTCAGCGGTTATTAGTGTAATGGGTACCCGGCTATAACATCCTAAATGGAAAAAATAACATGCGTAGCCAGGCAACCATTTCAGATATGCCAGAAATGAACTGAAAAATATAAATTTAATTCATAGGATAGAGTGAGTGCGTAATAAGAAAGCATCATGAGTCACTGCAGGTACATTATTTGAGCGTCAACTACGATTGTTAACTTGACCGCAGTTATAATATTTTTTGGTCATCATCCTGATGACCATGCAGCTACTTCCTTACCACCACCACCACCTGGTACTTGGTCGTCCTTAGCTTAAAAAGGGCTTTTGCTTGATCAAAAATATATATCTCAGAAACTTCATTTCTCAATCCACGTCCTAAGTAAAAATGCACCCGACGGTGAATAAATTTTTAAAGAAACAATAACAGGGTCAGAAAAAGGTATTTCAGTGAAATTTTAGAGTACTTGAGAGGGCGTACAGCGTTGAGCATTTGGTAAACGTGAGCTCCACGTGGGACACGAGAGCCCGGTTCAGTTGTTTCGCAAGACCGCCGCTCGCAACTTTGCAGCGCTGCTACGACCACTGCGACGCACAAAAGGCGGGAACTCATCGGTAGCCATGGCAACCGATTCTGACAAAACACCAGCGTCCCAATGCCAAGACGCGGCACATAAATGAACGACAAAAATAAAAGCCTAAGTAATACATTCCCGCTAAGCACGAATACTTTTCAGAACCAATCATTGCTTCCTAATGTAATCATCAAGATTAACACGAAGAAGTCGTAGTTTCACAACAATATAGTTTTATTCCAAAAACAGCGATCCCGCTGTATTCAAGCTACAATGGATAATAAGATTTGCGGTTACGTAGACATAAAAATTAGCCTCTACTAACTGCAGTGATTTTCTATCTTTTCACCATTATTTTGATTTTAATGCTACATCGAACCTTTCAAGCTAGAGCCATCGATTTGCTTTGCTCAGACCAGTATCGCCGTGAGAGCATTTGAAAACGCCCTAATTTTCAAATCTAATTTCGAATAAATAAAGTGTAAAAGTAGAATATTTTTATCAATCGTCGATGAAATATTCCGTGGGAATGTTCGTGGAAATGATATTTCGCTCGCAACTTAGTGGGATTTAATTAATCGCAGGATGAATAAAAAGATCAAATATCATTTCGTGCTGCTTTTTCTTATCCATGGAGAATTGGGGTGATAACGATGAGATACATTAATTGTCCACAGTGATACAGTCTTCATAAACAAGAGACCCGTATATTTGTATCTCTCGATTCGTCAGCTTCTTCATCTATTGGCAAAAAAATCGATTGCCTTAACCCTTTGGCAGCTAAGTTGATGATGTCATCAATTCATGCTTAGAATTTCGCCACTTTCCCTCTAATCCTCGGCCTTATGTTACGGCCGCGTATGGTTCGTTAATTATTCTTTGAGATTTATGGCTTCAGACTATTATAATAGCACCATCTTTGTCCAGCCTTAATTATTTTATGTCCTAAAAATCCAGAGTATTAAATAAAATGTCGAAAACGATGCCCAAAAAAGCTGTTTTCATTGAAACAGCGAAGTGCATTCAAAAAATGTTTGGGCTACCATAGTTCAGTAACTAAGGAGCTGCAACCCCATGTTTTTGGACAAGAAATGCTTAACATTGTCTCCCCGACCACCTCCTGAAGTATTGCAGATTCCTTCTGAAACAGCCTGAATAAATCTTGATGAAAACGCGAAGCAAGACTTCCCCGCGTCCTTCTGCGAGACAAGATGGCCTATAACGAGTTGGCACACTATAATTATCACCATAGCGCTGCCACAAAGTCGTCCAATTGGAATGATTCGTTACTCGACCTCCCGATCAATCTTCCAACATTCATCCCTTCTCCACAACTTCTTTTTCATCAATTCGATCGCATTTTTTTGAGTTCTCCTTCGGGTACCTACAGCTTCCATGAAAAAAATCTCGATACTACGGGAAGTAGTGAATGATGTCCACATTTCTAACCTATAATCTTTTCACTTCCCTAATTGTTAATACTATTTCCCATGCCAATGAAACTATCTGGTGCATATTTCTGAGAATCTTTCAATATTTAAGAATGCAAGTGGAACTTAATTTTATTCCCCACTTAACAACTAAATAAACCGTATCAGGTTTCGGCCCAATGAAAATGACAGACACTGCCGAGATGAGGGTCGGTGTGTTTCTTTAACAATGTGTGGAATCATGCAGCGTTTTACTTTTATTCGGATATTTCATTTTAAAAAATAATGCCAATCTATATTACGTGTCTGTAATAATTCCTGGAGGTTTCAACCGATTGTGATTGATTTAGGATCATTCAATTCCGAAAAAAGGACAATATAATATAACTGCGGCTTCATAGAAAATAATTTTCGCCTTACTTAAAAATACAATAAGCAACACCCATCAAGAGCAACAGATAATATTTTACCTACAGTTACAACTGTTTTTACTTGATAATTCATTTCCGTTATCTACTTCTATCAAACTAGACTAGCGACGACTAGGAAGGCAGAAACATAGCGCATGAATTGATAAGATTACGAAATTGTGCAATAACAACGAGTTTAATAAAATTCAAAAATAACACATTAGAGCTAATATACTAAACACAAAAAAATCTTAAAAGTCGATATACGTTAGGAAGACATAAGGAGAGGTAGGACATTAAGAAACCTTAGTTCTGCTTTGGTCAGGCGTAACATTCGAAAAAAATATGGGTACTTAGCGACTTATTTATCAACGCAGTTTGAAACAGAAAGCCATACTGCTTGTATTTGCGTATTTAATAAGTACATACAAGTATCTATTGTTTTTCGAAAAATTTGAATCCATCGTACAACCAAAAATACCTTTATCACTGCATGGCGCTACCACTTTCCAGTTGGCACGAGCATCTCGAGCAATGAATGAAGGTGTTTGCGAAAGCTATGAATTCCGGGTGTCCCTGGAACAGTTTAAATTAGGACACTCAATCGACAACGCTGTAACGGATGCTTGATTCCACTATACCCATTCAATGGCGAGAAGTGAAAGCAAACAATTTAACGAGAGCCACAAGTATCTCCATTTTGCGGGAAAATCGGCAGACACACTGACAGACAATCTATGTTACACATTATGTAAGTAGAGAGAAATCATTACGACGATTGACGACAAGATACAAAAACACGAATTAACGTCATAATGCTTTATGAATATACATGTTTTCATTTGAGTAAACAAAACTCACATTTGGGCAAATAAAAATAAAATAATATCACATGAAAACTGACCTTCGAGAGAAAAAAAGGTAAACTTCTTAGCAATTGATAATGGAAACATATTCAAGAACGAATCGTGTATGAGTTTGCGGTGGGGCTGAAAACACATGGCATACACAGAGGAATTGACAAAAATTTTACTGGGAAGCAATACATTTATTATTGGCAGTTATTAAAATTTCACACATACAACGTTCATAAAAAGCATATTTTTTACAATTTCGACGGCTGCCATATTTTCATTTCGACTTCCAGTCAATTATGGTATCAGAAATTCCACCATTATTAATTATCGACAGAATTCTGACGGAAAAGCTACTCACACCTCACAAGTCCACATTGTGGCAAAACAGACGGAGAAGAGCTTATTATAAGTGAGTTGTATAAGTGCCATTATGATTGTCTGAAACAATCTCAAAATTGGTGAGATTACGCGTGTTTTATATACACACGAAGCTCTCGTTTAATTAAGCTAAGACATTAATTGTTTCAGACAATAATAATTGCACATTTTAGTTCAACCTTAATTATTTCATTTCCATAAAAATAAAAAGTATTAAATAATATGATACCCCAGAAAAAACGTTTTCATGGTTACTGCAAAGGCATTAAAAAATGTTAACTTTGTCATAGCTCAGTAAATAAGGAGTTGCTACCTCATGTTTACGGACAAAAATGCTTTAAATTGTCTCTACACCACCTCATGAAGAAAACCAGAATACTCCAGACACACATTAACTATCTATGCACATAACAGAGGATGTCTGTTTGTCTGTCCGCTTTGCATTTCCATACGGCTACACGGATTGCAACCAAAGTTTGTACGTAGGTGCATCTTATGCTCCCAAAGCCCCTTCTGCTACTTCTGGTTGTGCCCGATGCGTCCTTTGCGTCGTTTTCTCGTTAAAGTTTGATACGTCAAGTCATACAACTTCCGTGGTTTCACATCCTGCCGGGTACGCACACCTCTTGGCACTCTCAAAGGGTGAACACAACTAAAAGAATTTTAAACTTGACTATTAATCCTCTAGGTGCAAACCTTTTTGCTGGGGTATGCATTCATACGACGTTTGCGGTCTGCGCACGTACGGACACACACAATGATGAATGTTGTGGAGCAGAGTATAAGCAGATACCGTTCGCAGATTACGGAAATCATTTTTTTCCATTGTTTGCCGTTACATATGTTTTTCATTATCACACCCGCTTTATTCCTTTAACTAAAACCCCTGCCACGTGATCTTGAATTCCAAAGTCCAAGTTTCGCACTTCCCTCGGTATCCTTCCCGAGCAACGCCGGGTGGACTGCTAGTATAATATACGACGGACGAGTCCTAGATCGTGCACGACGGAGTGACATTATATTCCGCGGCCATGCCATGCATGATTCGGTAAACTAACTAAGACTACGATAATTGCTTTTTATATATTTTACTCATTTCGGGGGAGAGCCCTTCCTCCGCCACCCTAACTCACGCTCCTGGGCAAAGTCGGCGTTCACCCTTCGCTACGGGTTGCCGGACTAAGCTGTCGGAAGTCGTGCCAGTCAAAACACGCGCGCCGCAAGGTCCGGTCCCCGATGGGTGACCGTCCAGAAGGTGAAGAAGGGGTTTGAGAGAGTGAATGTCTGGAAGGAGACGGACCGGAACCCAGCGCACCAAGGATATACCCCACGCCGTGCGCCAAGGAGAAATAAATGATGACGAAGAGCTGCAGCCTCTTCCGGAAACGAAGGCAAGAGTATGGAGATATCGCTTAAAAGGAGGGACGAAGATCAAAAAAATACATTTACATCACGTCTACTAACTACTCCTCGAGCTGCCTCAAAAATAAGTGCGTGGAGGTTTTTTTTGTAAGGACACCAGCCATAAAAGATAATTTTCCACATGGCATTAATTTAAGCCGTTTATTGTTCGGGAAGAAGACTGGTAAGGATCAAATAGCGTAGTCTCATCAGCAAGAAATGCACTTTCATTCATTTTCTGATATTTAGTTGTAGTCCTCACTCATGGCTCTTCGCATGTAAGTAGTTCAGCTCCAATGAAATTCCAGTTGGATTTCTATGAAAATCGCCCCATACATATATTTCAAGGCACGTTTTGGGTATTACTTGTCATTCTAATTAAATACAATTACTTAAGAAGACATTGTAGAATTGCAATTTCTAAATCAATAGATTACGACGAGACTCTAAATAAAAAGCTAGTAGTCACACAAATACGAAATTAAAATTCGAATATTTGCTCAACAGTACACCCTGATATTTAAAATGAGTAAGATACTAGAAAAAAGTAAATGAATTATTCGGTCGAATTGAATCTAAATTTGAAATTACTGCGTTTTTACAGCTATGTGAGCAGTCCTGCTGAGAAAAGAAAAAGTCATTTGACAAATATTAAAGCACAGTAAGAGCTTACATTGATGAATTAAATAAATAAATAAGTAAACATTTTACCATCTTCACAATTTTTTTTCATTCCAAGTAAAATTCTCCCAATTTCCACCCCTTCTACTCGAATTCGCGCGCTGAGCTTGCGGATTCTTGTAAGAAGTCTCTTCTGCGTCTCACGAATTATTTTTAAAACATACAGACATTTATTTAAAAACGCCTTTGCGTTAGAAACAGCGTTTCTTGGAGCCGGGTATTATTTCCGGTTACCCAAAGCTTCGATTTCCAGTTCTAACTGTAAATTTCCAAAATGGTCCATTTGTATTTCAAAAACAATCCTATTTATTAAGCGCCCAAAATTTAGCAACCTAGAATTCCTAAAAATGTTGATTCACTCTACAATAATTTTTAGCATTCCATGATCAAACTGGTAGTTTTTAAAAGACTGATTGCAAGGTTTTAAAGATCACGTCCACTCAATGGCACTGATATCCGTTTCGACTGCCTCGAAAGTTCGATCATCGAGGTTAACCTCGAAACACACGACCCCGCTCAGGACACCACGGTCGCCACTGATTGTATCAATCTTAAGAAAATGCCGTCAATCGGCGAGTAAGAAAAGACAACGCTATCCAACCAGGAATTGCTTCCGTTTTTTCGATTAGTGGACGAGTTCATATCCATTGACGGAAAAATATTTTTTTTTCGTGGCGTTCGGAAGTCTGAAGTTCTCCACACGGGCCCGAAGGAATTCCGGTAGAAATAACTCGTACTCAGTCGGAAACCAAGGTGACGAAAAAAAGAGAGCATAAAAACTGGCATGCACCGCTAATATTCCAGGAAGCTCGAACAAAAAAAATCAGCTCTCTCTACGGCAGTCGGTGGCAGCCATTAAAATCGACGGAAAACCCGACAGAAAAAAAATCACTACAAAACCACATATTTTGGTAGCTGACTAAGAATGTCACCTCACAGTATTTCTTCAATCAATAAAAATACAAATTTTAAGAAATGCGCTAGAGTCAGAACAGTCGACTCTTTACGCAGAGGAGGACTAGATGAATAATTAAAGGGCCTTGATAATGTTACGCCGTAACGAAACCATGGTCGGTCTCAATAAATTACCATGTGGAAATAGCAAAGTTATAATGCCTTCTATTCCTACAATTAAAGGGCGATCAGACGTTAAAAAATCGAACTGAGAGGCGAGGTAACTGAACGGAGAAGGCACATTATTAAGAAAAAGCACACCCTATTTTTCGTCGTTTCGATATTTCCGTAACACTCATACTAAGGAAAAAAATAAAACCACTCATCAGCATTGAAAATCATCAAACGACATTAAGAAGCCTACTGATATGAAGTTATTAAGAAATTAATGGCACAATTTTGCAGCCAATAAATGTAAATTCCATTCAGAAAGAATATCAACAATTGCAAACGACACGAAAGTTATAAATGATACAAAAATAGCAATATTCTGCATAACGCGATATATTACTGGAAAACATCGAATAGCTATTAGTTTTTCCCTTACTAGTCACATTATTATACAATCCAATTTCACAAATAAACTGGAAAAAAGGAATAAAAAAAGGGGGCTTGATAATTCAGTAAGGACTTGGAGGAATATAGTCAGAGAAACTCAAAGTTGAAAATACAATTGGTTATGATACTGATGCAACCAGGTGTAGGTACTGAAATTTAATTCGAATTATTCCAGTGAGATAGATAATTTTTCCAGTAAATATCTAACAATAGAATAGGGCCATTCCTTTATTTCAAGTAATAATGGATATTCTCTCTGAGCGTCCTCTATGATAAAGACCTTATACCATACACACACGGTACAGCACGCAATAATAACTCGGTTGCACCCGCCAAAAAGGACTTGCACTCCATGACATAAACATCGGAGACACAACCAATGGGGTGATGATCCGTGTTCACAAGCGTTTGACGCAACCAGGACGGGCAGTTAGCGACTCGGAGATAATAAATAGAGAGACAAGCCTTCAACTGGTTCAGCGACGTAATAAGTCGCTCCCATCGTACGAGGTGAAAAGCTGAAAGAGTCCAGCAGGACGAAATTAGTGGGAGTGATCAGTGTAGCCGAACTAGTAGGTATACGTATTTAGAAATAAAGTAGAATATACATATACAGCATACAGGAGAGGATCGTTATGTAAGAGTTAGAAGAAAAGGTTAGTGAAGAGTTTGATCTGAAGTGTAGCGCTCTACGGTGCGGAAACGTGGACACTGAGGAGAGAAGACAAGAGAAGATTGGAGGCATTCGAGATGTGGGTATGGAGAAGAATATAGAGGGTGAAATGGACGGAGAGGAAAAGGAACAACGAAGTGCTGGATATGGTTGGCGAGGAGAGGCAGCTTTTAGATGAGGTACGGAGGAGGCAGAAAATATGGATGGAGCGAATACTTAGCGGGGAGGGGATGTTGAAAATGGTGTTAGAGGGTAGAATGTTAGGGAAACAAAGGAGGGGAAGGAAAAGAATAGGAATTTTGGATAGATTGAAAGGGAGTAAGCCTTACAGTGAATTGAAGAAGGCGGCGCTGGAAGGAAAGAGAGGCTCCCAAATCACTTCTTTAGTACTCCATGGAAACCTACCTTAGTCGGTAGAATACTATAATAATAATAATAATACATATACGTTTATGTCACGAGAAAACTAGGGAGCTAAAAAAAGAAAGAACTTTCAAAATCCGCGCACGCATTACATGTCCTACCAGAAAAATGAAATGGATATGTTACACAGGACTACAACGAACAGCTTCGAGAAAATTCTAAATTATAGTAAAAATTATTCATCAATAATGCATAGGAAAAAACCAGAGGGAATGATATTTCATGCGTATATATTTACTTAATTTTGCGCAATCCAGATTTCGGATCAAAATTGTGGGAATTTATTCCACTTCAATGATTTTGCTTTTGACGGGACGTCGTCAATGATGCATTTAAAGAGCTTGTAGAGAGGTCATCTCTATGACAACCGCAGGATTCTTGCACAGTATCTCTAAAGCCTCTTATACAATATTTGTATTCGGTCTACTTTTTACATTAAAACATTTACCTAATATACTCATTTAGTACCAAAACACAAATTCCGTATGGTGCCTCATTGGGGGGAAAAACTCACCTTTCACAAACATTTACAAATGCAGCTGACCGATCAACATTCCTTTCGCGACCCAACGATTCTCAACCTCAAAGCCTCGTGATAAAAAACAGCATTCACTTATCTTCCAACAAACCATAAACGCCTGAACCAACGTTCACCTAAGGCACCATTTTTGTCTACTCTACACTATCTATTCTTCCGCGTTATCGGATGTTCGGCAAGAATGGTCACAAATGATACTCGCATAACGGGTATAACATATTCGAGTGAAAGTAGGTCTGTCGGACAAGCAGCCGGGTAAGCTACACCAACGCCACTGTTTACATACGAGAGCTCTTGAATGACTGAGTCACACGAAATGAAGGGAAGGAGTAGTGATGGAGGGGTGAGGTAAATGGAGCAAATGAATGTGGGAGCTTGCTCGCGGACCTCAAAAGAGACTTAAGAGGCCGTCAAGGTATGCGAATGATCCTGCGCATGACCAATCGAGATTTGATGCACGATTAATCGGAAAAACGAACCTAAAAAATGCGATGGTGGGTGGGGTAAAATGGAGGAACTCCTTCATGATGCACAAAGGGTAAGAAAAAAAGACTTTGCTGATTCACAAAAGAAAATATATATTTGCGGCCGGTTTCGATACGGCGTATCATAATCTTTTTTCTTGCTGATTTTTAACATCATTTACAACGCAACAAATTCATCACAGCAAGGTAACACAGTAGGCAACGTTAAATTTAACACGCTCGCTGTGCATTGGGCACAGATGATGATACGCCGTATCGAAACCGGTCGCAAATATATATTTTATTTTGTAGAACAGCAAAGTCTTTTTTTTCTTACCCTTTGTGCACCCTGAAAAAATATTTACCACGCAACAAATTAATTACAGCAAGGTAACACAGTATGCAACGTTTAAGTTTACACGCTCGCTGTGCATTGGCCTACAAGAACCCATGTGACTTAAAATAATTCCGATAGTATAAAATTATTATTATTATTATTATGAGAGTCTTCAAAAGATTAAGGTAGATTTGCATTGAGTATTTAAGAAGTATTCTGGTATTCTACCCTCCATTCATAAACTTCCCTCTTCAAGTCACAATGAGGCCCACTCCCTTTCATTGCGTCTAAAAAATTCTACTCTATTCCCTATTGTGAATTGAAGACAGAAGTCCATGAAAGGAGGGGTGACTTCAATATTACTTCTTAAGTACTCCATTCAAACCAACCTTAATCGATAGAATACTTACGATCATTTCATCTCAATTCGTTTCTACGTGAAAACTACTTAAAGCATGCCCTACATAATTCTCGATCACAATAGACCGATGTGTTTACAGCATTCAAGTGTGCGTCTAAATATTCACGAGTAGTCATGATTATGCGTGGAGATGGAATAAGAATGGAGTGCATCGCGTAGGTACGTACGATGTCGGCATGTGATGTGTTCGCCAATCGCCTCTGACGAGGTGGTGTGCCAGGGTGCAGCCAACCACGTGCTCAGAAAGTCTTTAAGGTTACTCAAGGAGGGGAGGATGGAAGGAGCGATATATTTAGTCCAATGGACCCCATTGTGACAGCAGTTCACACCTTCGCCGCCAGAGGATATTTCGTGCCAATACACGTTTGCGAACTCAACATATTCAAAGTATCGATGATATTAAATCTCTGTAGTTCATGCTTTTCAGCGTATATTATTGTAGAAATAACTTATGGCGTGATTAGGGGTAAAATTGGTACGGACCCATTAACATTAAGATCAAAAGCGTGGTTCAAAAATAAGCAGTTTTTCAGTGCCTGATACATAAAATCGTAACTGAGAAAAAAATCTTGAAAGGAAGTGTCTGATCAGCTTCTACATCGAAGGCAAAAATGGTAGTATATTTGCAACTTAATCAGGTAAACAAGATAAATTTAGGCCCTCTTTACAGTGTCTATCGTAAAGAAAAGCATAAAAATATAATTTCGAGGATTAATTGACTGAATTTGTGGTCTGACTTATTAAAAATGGCAAGATTTCGCATGGAGTAAAATAACTTTACCAGGAAAATATAATAAGTAATCAAATTTTGTGAGGCCAACGAAGGATGCGATTGTGGTATCACCGCTCTACAACAAAAAATGTTAACTCTGACTACAAAACCGAATTAACCACTAAATTCAATACGTTCAAAAAACAACTTCACATAGCCATCTTGAAGTACGTCTCATACATTATCAACGAGTTTTGTAATCCACTGTCGGCAAAGAGCGCGAGGACTTCGCCGTACCGTTATGGATTTGTGGGGCCAAGAAAAAACAAAGGTTTATATTTGGACTGCGCTGAACGGCAACGTAAGATTTCACACCCCTTAACTTATGCATGAAAGACTAGATTGTGATATGATTAAGTAACCAAACGTGTTAAACGTCGTGTTATTTAAGAAAATATATTATTTTGAGACAAATGATGACTATTTGCTTTCTACAGGCTTTTCCGAGCGAAAAAGTACACGAGTCCGTGTGAAATTCAACGACATTTTTCAAAGAGTAAAAAATAACCTCATATATGCTGAAACCGTTAAATTAGATGATGATCGGTGACTTTACACCACATATCGCGTAATGGGAATTTCAAAGTTCAAGTAGAAATTTGAAGGTGAACCGTGGCATCGCCTCAAAATAATTTTAGCTAAGCAGGATGCGTTGACTGCCATCTTACAATTGCCAAAGAAAAACGTAAAAATAAACACAAATGACCGTTTAAGAGTCTCAATCCATTAGCCGTCAAGTATTCTCTATTGTGAGATGGTAAACTGTAAGTATTCACGTCCTACGATCAAGTAAAGAGTTGATGCTTTACTAGGGTAAATTATTGGTCCCAGCACGAAAACTTTTCGGAGAATCATGAGGAGTTCGCTCTGGACAGATACCGTCACTATCTGCATGAGTAGCGCTGCGGATGCAGATGCACGATGATGAACTGCAATGGCATGTACGGGATCCTCAGGTGACAATACACAGAGCGCTAAGTCAGTAATCAGGAATGATGCTACGACGCACTGCATCAATGACAGAGTTTCCGTTCTGTGCTACCAAAAACAAGTTTTCCCTTGTAACAAAACAACAACCCCCAACACCTAGCTGGCATAAAAACGTACAGAATGATTCAAGCTTAGGAGTACGCATATTTGGTGTCCGAACACCCCCGTCACACGCCTTTTTAGGCAGCTTCTGGGGTAGCATGTGGATACAGATGTAGATGCCACCCTCTCGATCGATTTTATTTTGATAACTGGTAACTTTCTTAAAACATAAGTTTTAAATTTTCAGAGACCGCAGACCGTTATCAACATTTGCCCGTACCACTAATCTGAATTTTAAAAATATTTTGTTTTTATTATTTTCACCGATTTTTCTCCGTGATACATGCAAATTTAGACAACGATCAACTTAATATGCCCTGAAATTGGATATGCTTTTGGCGAGTTATACGTGACCAAAAAGACCCATCGAGAGTCCCTCCTTCAAGTGCAGAAGTAAAGACAATTGAACGATTTTCCAGCTTCATAAAATCGTGAATGCCAATGCAGGTCTTCTTGAATTACGAGCAGGATACGATCCGAATACTTGGTCATGAATACTTGGATTGATCGTTAGTCAGAAAGGGCAAGGCAAAATCTGGCCTAAAACGATGCTGTGGGGACTGACGCATATTCGCCCAGTGAAGCATATTTACTTTTTCAGCACGATTTTTGATTTTTCTCACAAGAAATTTGTTTTTAATAAATTAAAACCAAATTGCGAAAACAATGCCTGATAAGAATGTCGCGACAGGAACACGATGCCGCAATATGCGAGCGATTGGCGTGGCAATTTTAATTAAAAAAAAATTAACGGATAATTCAAACCTTATTTTTCAAAATAATTTTGATCCTAACTTTGGAAGGTCCTGTATGTGGAGTGCCTACCTGTTTTAAGTGGATAACAAAGCAAGTGGGCGGAGTCTGCCCGAACTTTAAATGGTACGTCGAAGAGAGGCGACATTCTTCGAGCGTGGCTCGCGCGAGAGAGACGTCACACGAGGTCGTGCTATTTGGGTTTCGTGCGATGGTTGTGGCTGGAGAGTGGGTGGTAAGGGGAGGGGGGACTCGGAAAGGGGAGGGGATTCCTTGGACCCTGGCCAGGGGCAGAAAGGGGCGTGTAATGGAGGCGCATGAAAGACGGAAAGAAAGAAAGATTGGATATAGATTCATCACCCGCAGGTATAAAATTGGTACACTCTGCCCGGTGGTATACGTACAATATTAATTATTATTTCTCTGATGGTAACAGCTTCCCCTACTACTAGCATTTTCAAATATACTAAGATGACACACATTTATAACTACTCATGCTTGGTATAACAAAACGGGATTTCTTTGAATCCGCGATCTTCGGTATGGCAGGCTGGGACTTACCCCCGCCGCCACAGATGTGGGAAAAATCTACTAATATTAAACATAAATTTCTAGAAAATATAAATTTTGACTAGAAGCCGATAAAGTACAAAATATAGGAAGATTGTATCCTGAAAATTTGCGAATATCAACGTCAATGAGTCAAATATGTCATCTTTTTCAGGGTGCCGCAAAATGGACCCGATGAAATCCAAGATAGAAGGCGATATTCATAGAGGAAAAAGTAAAAATTAGGGTAGGAAGAATATAGATAGTAAAAATCTAAATTTTAAAGACTTTTTTCATCCTTCCTTATCTGCTAACCGACCATAGCGCCATTTTCATACGACTAACACTATTTAAAACTCATTTGGTGCTTAGTAGATATTACGGCATTGCGTATACGTTTTACATTCACCATGAATCTTCTGGATAAATGAAAATTAAATAAATATTTTGCACGGACGAAAACTACCCATTACTACCATTTTTCCAATGCTTAAACCAGGATCGCGGTCGGAGCCGAGTAAGCATACCAATATTCAAGAAAATAAAAATTGGAATGGGAGCCATTAAAATACCTACACACTTAGAAAAGCATATTTTAAAAATGTCATGACCAATACCTTCTCGTACCGGGCTCACTAAATCTTCCGATTCGTACGTCTTATTCAATTATCTTCCCAAAGCGAGCCTTTCAATAGTAGCACGGCAGTAAAAGTAGGATACTTTTTCATGCAGGACAACATCGCTGGCAAGCGCGGACCTCAGCGTACTCCCAAGGTCAAGAACGAAACTTGCTTTGGGCAGGAGAAGAGGCTCGGGGCGTCCACTGACTCAACACACGGGTCGTGACTGATCCTGAAAGGTTCTTGACGCGACCATCATTCCGGCGTTTTTATGCCCATTTTTTTGCAGACGAGCATCATCATTACAGCAGACTTCCGGTAGACCGAGGGTATGTTGGCCAGGTAGAAGGACGGGTGGCGTAGTGGGTAGGGCACGCTACGCCTAAACTGGGGTATCTGGGAACATTGCTATGGTCCTCAGTCATTTTAGAGGAGCGTTGAGAGAAATTCACTCTTTTGGTTTCCCTTACTTATCAATATTTCACCTTCCGAAAAACATTTCGAAAACCAGATTACATGCGCCCAAAACAAAAATCCAAATCATTCGAGCATAGAACGAATTCACTCGCCTGAGTTAAATTAACACTAACGAGAATAGCACGAATATAGTTAGATATGGTAATATTATGACTAGTAGCAGGACCGAAACTAGGAGTTTTGTCAGGGGGGGGGAATATCAATTTGCCGTCCCCCCTCCCCTGATCCCTCCTCGCTCCCTCCATTGCCACCAATGAAATATAATACATCCGTTTAAGCTATTTTTATAGATGCGTTAGATGAAATTACGCACCGTATGCTTGTTATCACTCAGTTTTATTAATAATTTTGTTCAAAATTTATAAAATGATAATTATTGCTGAATAATTTAATTAGATGAATCATTTTTTAAATAAACTTTTCAAATTTTGCCGCCGCTGGGGCATGCCCCGCCCTAGTTCCGGGCCTAATTAGTACTACGGAATCTATAATAAATAATCATTATTCCTGATAATGATTCATAGGTTAAATAACAATCTTTTAGTAACAAACCAGAACCATTGCGTATAAATCGTAGCTCCTAAAATACCTTGTTCCGATGCAATACGGATGATAACCGACATCTTTTAAAATTCTACCCTACCCTTTGCGGTTCACGGACACACAGATGTCATGCTCCCGCATGAGGTTCACAAACTCTCATTTTCCCCTATGCCAAAACTGTGTAACCCGTTTCTTCCTCTGCGATGACGCAGCAGCCTTCTAACGGCAAGACATCTCTCCCAGCGTAACACTTTTTATATTTCCCGAGAGAATTGCGCTATCACCGCTCATTTCCCTTCTGACCCACCTCCGTTTCTTCCATAGAGGTGGCAAGAAGAAACGAAAGACGAAGTGTCACATAAATGAAAATTTCAAGACGTGATCTCCTTAATCTCTCGTAATTCATGTACACACGGCTAAAAAAATTGCCACCACGCTATACCAGCTGATAATCGCATTTGAATAACAGCAATTTTACACAAGCAAAACCTACATGCTCCATGGGCGTTTTAAACGGTATATTTATTTGTAAAAAGTCTCCCGTGAACATTTGCAGTTGTATGATTGACTGAACGCAAAAAAGAACCTGTTCTAATTTCGTACAGATAATTCTATAATCTCACGTTCATTCCTATACACAAAATCTTTCACCGCTCCAAAAGGCCTTAAGAATAATAATAATAATAAGGAAAAATTTCCTGAGCAATGAGTAATTACAGATAATATATAGCGATCCTTTCAAACCTTGTACCATGGGTGCGTCATTACAGTGCAGACGTGATATAAATTTAACTTAGGATCATCACCGTGAGACCATATATTGGGTGTTATGCACATAACTCCTGTCAAAAAATGAATTCAACTAATATTAAATAATTGAAAATGGAGCAATGGCTAGATCACACACACATGCAAACTGTAGTGACTTAAAAATAAGGATTGAATTAAATACATCAGCAGTAGCACTAACGAATATCTTGTATGATGTTAGGCACGATGTGGTGGAAGTTCGTAATATTGTTGAAATGACACATTGCAATATTTCCACTTATAGAAAATCTATAAGAGGAAATATTGCAATGTGTCATTTCAACAATAGCACTAATGAAAATCATTTGTTTTGAATCGTGAATTCGCAAGCTGAACTCCTAAACGATGTCCGTCACGATCGAGGGATTGAAAATAAATGCTCGCCCTATATTTAATTGATGAGCTTTTGATCAACTCCGTTTTAACGTATTTGCATCATTTATATGGTCAGTCACTATCATTTTTTCTTTGCTCTATATGGTTTTTATTACTTAAATCGCACGCCTCACAGCACCAAGCACGGAAATATTTATTTACGAACCGTTGGGTCAGCAAAAATTCTCAAATTGAAGACTACATTTTTCCACGAGTGATCCACTAAAGAACATAAAAGTTAAAAGAGGTCAAAAATTAGAATTTCCATTCATTAAACTTATTATAAAAATATCATCTGATTCGAGTGATTTTTTCCTGATAAAATTCAATAACCACACCTTTTCCGAACCCCACCGGCTTGAAAATATTATTTTAAGCTTTCTCCCCCCAACGTAATAAGAACAACAAGGTGACTGCAGGTGCACATACTGGAAATATTTGTGACGGAGCTGACAAGGGGAGCGAGTGTCTTCTTTTTTCTTTGGCAATCGCGACGAGGATAGAAGCACGTATATACAAGAGAATGCCTTTTCGGGATTGGAGGAATTTTGGGACACAGGTCAACCAGCTCAAACTAGCGAGTGGCGAAAATCCGGTCTTGGCTTTCACCACGGTAAAAGGAAGCAGGTTTCAAGGGAAGACCTCGAGCACGTACTACATATAACAGTCGAAAAACTAAATGGACTATTTTTTCCGAGACGTCCCCGTACTTCTACACCTGGAGACATGCTCAAAACAATTGCACTACAAACCAGCGAGTGACACGTAAACGTACAGGATGCATACAAACTATATGGTCATAGTCATATCGAAAGTTGTAATCACGAATGTTATATAAGAGGATCCTCCAATTGGCCACTTAATGTGTTTTCAACCACCGCGCATTTAATTGGGATTACAAAAGTGACCACTCGCGTCGCTGATGGACAAATTGATCCTAGTATCACGGGGAAATAAGGATTAATTAGGGGTGTTGACCCAAATTTATATACATGATGCTGTGATCTATCAAATTCATAACGTTTCCATGGTATTCCACGCAATTACAAACACTGTACTGCAAAATATTGGAAAAAAGTGGATCGCATAGCACTCTTCACCGCGCCGTGGACATTTTTGAAAAACAATTTAAATACGACCGAAGTGGCAACAGAAATCAGCCTTCTATGGGTTGAATAGGGCCTCCTCTATGGAGTCCCTTTGGTTGTAATGTAAACCTCCTACCTTGAAAGGCACAACCTGAGTTTCATTACATAGTTACATCAAAAGGCGTACCCAGGATCAAAACTAGGGGGGGAGGGGCAAGCCATGATTGCTCAAGTCGCAGGTAAGATTTAAGCATGGAAAAGGTGAATGAAATCAACATTTTAAGGACACAATAACAGCTCTTTATTAGTTTTAAAATTTAGTTGCTAGAAAAAAAAATCAGGAAAAAATTCACCATAATAGCTCAAATTTTAAACAAATACTACATTGTACATCGGCAAATCGGACCATTCGAGCTGTAGCTTCCCTTTATCTCTTTCTTGCCACCTACGAACTTGAAGCTGTATATTTTTCCTGAATGAGCATAAGCGCGAAATTTGATAAGCGCATATCTTATATAATCAAGACATATCTCGCCGAAAGCGGGCCAAACTTTCAAACGGGCCAAGCGCGAACACGTGGCCGATAAAAGACTGGGCCGGGGAAATGCCCAAATTACGGCGAAACCGGATTAACGTGCTATCACAGATAATGATCCGTCCGTATCTATTACCAGCAGTTCCCAACAGATGTCGGAGGAGTACACGTGAGGCACGTGGGAGAAATGGAGTAAATGGTTAACCTGGAAAATATCTTTCGTAAGTAAGAGCCTAAAGGAGGCTCCATACATAGGGGAACAGCGTCCACGAAGACCATCACAATCTCCCGTTCCCAAGCATAAACTTCTCGAGTGGCAGTTCAATTTTTGCAAATAAATTTGTGCAAAAAATTACGAGGAATCGTCCATTTTGGCGTCCCATGTTCCGAGTAAATGAGACAGACTCTTGTCCTAATTTTCCTGTTCCTAGAATTAGAAACTTCCACGTCGTATCCACGTATACGTAAAAATTTCAAATTTTAGGTATGTAAAATATTAAGATGGGTCTACTGTGAAATGTTAAAGATGACAGCCTGAGTTTTAAATTAGAAATACTTCACGAATAAGACCTGTTGAGCGGAAGTGATGCGCCCTCTTAAGAGAAGTCTCTGTAAATAAAAAATAACAAGTTCCCATAACAATCCCACGACAAATCTCCACACCCTTGGGCTCATATTCAGGCGGGAGATACTCCCCCTCCACGCGTAACAATGAGAGCGTGTGACGTCCGTGGAACCAATTCGCGACGAGTTCTCGTACCTTATCTTTGGAGGGATCCTAAATTCAACTGACTTCATCGTCTTAACCAACCCCTCAAGTTTTCAAAGGTGAGATCGCACAATCATCTAAGATATTTTTCGTCCACGACATTAAGAGGCCTCCGCCGAAGTACCTAGTTTTCCTAACGGTGGAGGACAACCGGGACATCATTGTGACACAAAAGAGAACACTAAATTACAATTCGCAAAACGCATTTCAATTTCACTAATTCGCGATTACGCGAAGGTTGGGAAGTGTGGGTGATGGTAAAGCTAACGGATGTTTGCACTTTATTGAGCTATTCCATATTTCCACGAATATCACAAAATCCCTTAAGGCGGCCTCATTATGTGTCGCCACCCACCGACCATTTAAAAGGGTTTACAAAAGTCGCCACTAGAGTCCATGACGGTCGCAGCAATCCGAGATTCACGAAGAAATACTCCACAAGGTATTAAAAAGGCCGTTTTAGACGGAGCACAGAATTGCGCAGGTTAGAACTGCATTGATTTTTAAAATGGCGTGGAATAGCGCAAATGCACGAAGAAAATTAGATCAGGGGCTATTTTGCCATCTCACGTCCACGCATTCTCGTATGTGTTCTATCAATTCACCGCTTTACACGACACAATTTTGACTGCTTCTTCGTACACACGTCAGATTGTGCAAGCACGTGCCCCGTGTAAAACGGCCTTTAGGGTGGTCCACCGAAAATTATTTCATGATGATATGATTCATCGAATTCATAACTTTTCAATGTTATCCACCGCAAATGAAACTACTGTACTGCGAAATATTGGCAAAAACGTGGATCCCACCGCACTTATCGCTGCCATTTTTGAAAACCAAAACGCGACAAAAGCGGCAACAGACATCGACCTTCCATGCGATGGCACGGAGACTGCTCTCTTCAGTCCACTTGCTTATGTTAATGAAAACCAGAACGGGTAAACGAGGCACAACTCAAATAACGCAACGATGCCCGTGCTGAGGGACGTATCCCGGTGCGCCCTCCAGCCTGGAAATCTTTGGCGCCCTCCTGTTTCGAAACTGACAGATTTTACAGTCAGAATACCAACATTGAGCAGTTGATTTGACTTCAATGATGTCTCACTTAACAGAATAATTAACACCGTAAATAGAATGATAACTTAAAAATGATAAATTAATATAATTCAATCTGGTAAGATTCAATTCCATCTCAAGAGGGTAAGAATTAAAAAAAAAAAATAAAAATTAACCTATTATATTCCACACTCCCAGCCCCCTTAGTAGTCCTCCCGCTGCATCATGCTGGCGCCCTCTGGTCATGGCCGTCAACTGCCGCAAGAAGGGGTCCAGCACGCGCCTGAACGCAACTAACTCGCGTTAAGGTGGTGGTGGTACGCCTTATTTTATATTTAAAACTTGAGAAAGACCAGCAGAATAAGAGGGATACTAACTTCGTTATAACTCATCTTTCAATTTCATCTACTGAATTCTTTCATTGAATTGCGATTTCGCGTCCAAAGGAACGACCCCGATAGCTCAGCTGCCAAACATTAAAAGTGAACAATCAATCTTGGATACTTATCCATGCTATTATGAAACAAAAGGTGATAGTTTGTTTTCATAAGAATCGCCTTCTCGCTTAAAATAGAAACGAGATGAATCTTCTATATTATTTCTACTGTATAGATACCTTTTTCTTAACTTATACGCAACTCAACAAATGAGGTACCATAATGCACAGAATTTATCAGAGAACATGCGACGGCATATCTTACTTCCTAAATATTGCTATTGTTTCCTAAACTTAGTTTTTAAATAATTAAATAAACAAAAAAACCGTAAATAATCCTGACGTTAACGGCGCACAAACTGATACATTAGTTCATTTGCAGCAATATCTCGCATTCTTTATATAACTTTTATAAAAAGGCGGCTGATTCAACATTCATGTCTCCTGTTGATACGTAAGTGGTATGAGTCATCATGCGCGTTTAACGGAGGATAGAGTAATTACTTCCAATGCTGTGTTTAAAGAGGTCCTCTGACCTCAATTTGTACATGAACATTCCAATTAAATTTGTACATAAGACCCTGCCTTTTTTTTCTACATTTTAAAATTAGAGACGCACCTATCCCTCTGTGGACCTGCATTGAAAGGAGCGGGGGAAGCCCGCTGGGAGCGGGCGCAGCACGCTCGTTACTATTAACTTTCAATTCCAGCGCCTCACAATTACGCATAAGATGTTTTGCTGATCCAATTACTTCTGGTCTGCAGTAGATTCCTTTACAATCTGATCTCAAGTTCACTAGTGCGGACACAGTAAACAGCAATGCCGTTATCTAGTAGAAGTAGAGATTAAACCACATAAGTAGAGGATAAGCGAATTCTACAATCCATAGAAACAGCAAGAGGGAGAATGCAATGATTAACTCGAAGAAAATTGGTGATCGTCAACGATTTTTTAATAGAAGATCATCACTGTCATCACATTTTTAACGACGACAAGCTGCCCACAACGCATTTCCAAAGTTATTTCCAGAAGTTCTCCCCAAGCACTTTTCAAACCGCATTCCCACGACGGCTCCCATTACTCGTTCGTCTGTGCCAGCATAAGATGATAAGCAGTTACGGGGAAGAAGGTGTTCATGGAGCTGCGCAGTGCTGATGCTCAGGAGTCGCATTAAGGAGAGGAGCGCGTATGCTGAGAATGCAGATGGCTGCGAAGAGGGCGATATCGTCTCGAGGCTTATCGCAACGCAGAGTCCACAAGTTAATACGACGTTCGAAGGTGGACGAGCGACGCGAAAAAATTTCCTAACGCCGCAAAATGCCTCAACACAGAGACGGTGAGGTGAGGGGGTCGGGAATAGAAGTGAATGATGATAGGATGAAGGTAGCTAGCAGACAAACGTCGACATCTGCAAAACCAATCTATTTGAAAAAACACAAATACAAATCACAAATTTCGGTAAGATCGACCCTTATTCCTGCGATTTGCACAGAAACATGTTGTCGGCGTATTAAAAGTTACTGGCAATTCTCCACAAAAAAAGTTTAACTTTATTGCACGAGCAAGAAAAAAAATTCTAAAGAAATACCATTTTGGCATAAAAAATCAGATGTAAAAAAAAACAAATATAATAAAGTTAAGACATCTGTAACTGCAACTTTTTATAGAATCAATTGCTCTTGTTTATATAAAATTGTAATTTCAAAGGTTGCTCTTCCCGAACACAACATTTTTTCCGACAATGGAAACATATTCAAATAATAAATTCAAGGTTTTCGTACACTGGCCGGTTGGGGTTGCCAATGGACTCAACGGTACGCCACTTGTAAACTCGTCTTTAGCGCGGCCATCGACTCGTGAGGAATCACGACCAGTATCAATACATTTTTAATTGACTGAATTCGAGGATAATTCAAAATGCATTACATTGTTTTCATGTGAACGCACTAAAAAATTAATTCATCAATGAATAACACTATTTGAGGAAAATTTTCCGTAAATTTCAATTTATAAATATGTCAGCATTACACGAGATTAATTATGAAACAACTCACTCAAATACTATAATTTTATTCTAAACTTGACTTCAAAACAAGACGAGTAGAACTATGCGTAAGAGTCTTCGGCACTGCCCCCGACAACCTTAATTGCAAAAGCTACCGAGTATTGTCACACTTTGCCTATTTTCCTGACGTACTAGCAGTTTATAACTCGTGCTGTCACCCATAAAAATTGGAAATGTTGCCTTGAATTCAAGATAACAACACTGAATGTGTTAATGATAGCATTGTTAAGGAGTATCAGACGAAACAATTGCACACTGTGCCGAAGCCAGAGCGGCGAAATTCTGGCCCGGGGCGACCGGCGCTTTCCCGACCCTCCACATCATATCTTGCACCCCATCCCCTTCCTCTTTCTTCCTATTCCATCCCCCGCCATCCCGTGTGACCCCTCGAAGCCGCTACCATTCTCTTTGTGCGTACTGCACGTGACTGGAGTCACGTAGTCGCAAATCCCTCTACGAGCCCGCACGCGGAACTGCAAACCCTATGCGAGGAGACCGGTTAGCGACCCGAAGTGAACTCATCCCTTCAGCCAATTCAAAGCGTCAATTTCCATTAAGGCAATACGACAGGCCCTTATAATATGGAGACGATCGTGTGGATATAAGTTTTTAATTCTTTTATTTTTTTACTTTTCCTCCCTCGACCACTGGCAACATTTGCATTCATGTATTTGCCCACGTTTTAGCCCTGGAAATGAAAATAAAATTCAAAATCGTTACAACTTTGCCTTTAACATCTATAAATACGTTAGCTTGAGAAAAAGTCACCTAGTCTTGCACATATATATCACAAGAAAGGTTCATTAGTTTATTTGCTGAGCGAGATCAACGGGATAGATATGAGTTTTAAGAAAGCTGAAATTTGTTTATTTGCTTACGGTATCGAACTCGCTCAAAAACATTGGCTTCCCGTTTCACATTTTTTAATAAAAAATTGAATTTCTAAATCCTTCAAATTTTTAAGGTTAGTAAGGTAACGGTCGACCACACAAGTAAAAAATAAGCCTAGAAACTGGATTATGAATTGGACAAATAATAAGCAAAATTTCCATAATTCCAATGCATGCTAATGTTGACACAATTGATTTAAGTAAACCGAGACAGGCCACGGGGATAACTTTCACCCGCAGGGCACAAATTGTGAGAAAACCCACGAGAAAAAAATCATCCCGGTCAAGGCGAATGATTTTTTCCCGGTGAATTTTTTCACACAACTTGTACAATCGAATATACTTCGAAATCGAAAAGTACGAATTGAGGGACTTATGCTACAAAAACATAGGAGATCCACCTCCTGTCGAGCGAGTGATACGTCATTTTCCTTATATGACTCGTTAAGGACCATACGTCTAGGCGTCCTGGATAATTATTCGTCAAAAATAATGCGAGGTTCAAGGAGCAAAGCTTAACCGCGGACTTGTGTCATATTCGAGACGACTCGTCACACAGTATTTTCTCAGAGTAGAAACGTCCTTGTCAATATTACGAGTGAGCTTTGAATAAGGTAAAAAAATCCATGCCCTGAAAATTTACTAATTGATAGTTACGAGTTATATGCAAGTATTTCTCTGCGAAAAAAAAGAAAATGCGAACCTTCGGGCATGACTAATGCGTCGTCTACAGTGTAGGATGACCACCAAATCAGAGTGCTTTTCTTTTTTTATTGTATCGCCATCCGTTCATAATACGCAAAAAAATCTCTTTGGCGAAGACGAACACAGACGTATACGAACGTCAGACGTATTTATTTATTCTCTGGAGTCCGTGAACTCAGCTCGAGGTCGGCGACGCGCGGTCAACCTCCATTGATATCCCCCGGGAATTATCCGATCGCTTCTTCCCACACGTGACGTCAGCGTGGATTCCTCGCGATGCGTAGTAATAGTGGCGATAGATTACGCTGATCAACCTCTCGCTCACGCCACGGACCGATTGCGTAACAAGTGAAAAGCGGGAAAGCGGCGAGAGAACGAGTTCCTACGGGCGTCCGGAATCCGCAGGTGCAAGCGGTCGCGAAAACACTCCCTCTTGAGACAGCCACTTTGAATGAGGGAGGGATAGCGAGGGCATAACCCGAATGTTCCCTACCGTATATCAAGAATATTAACGAAGGTCTCCGACTGACTCACAGACCGAATGCCGGCGAACTGAGGGGCGGCCAAACAGTCCGCCGAAAGGAAAAACCTTCGCAGAACCTTTAAATGTCTTTACATTAACCCGTACGACTCGAAATGTATGAACGCGTGAACGCATACGAAAATGCACCGTGTAACCACCCAACTTGTGCGAATCCATGTACACA
Organism: Ischnura elegans; assembly: GCF_921293095.1. NCBI lineage: Eukaryota > Metazoa > Arthropoda > Insecta > Odonata > Coenagrionidae > Ischnura > Ischnura elegans. The sequence continues at coordinate 20,209,761 of NC_060253.1, forward strand.
AATTGTACAAAACTCATTCTAAACCATGTGCTATTCCTTTGTAAGGTATCTTGCATGTTAAACTTTTAGTTTTTTTAAAGTAGTGGCATGAAAAAATGTTCTAATTTGGTTCTTGCATTGGTACATGTTCCGTTCCGGTCCACAAAATTCGTTCATGCAAACAGACTCGAACGTGCTAATGCATCGTGTAAAGAGGCCTTTATACCAGTAGCCCCCGTCACGCGTCTTTCCGAAGGGTTTGTCTATGGCGGTTAAGGCAGAGAGCCGGCTATAAATGCGAGCAATCACGGTTGAACACCGTCTTAATCCCGTGCGAATCTAAAACACGGGCAGACGACGGCCAAGGGGTGTTGAACCGCGACCACCTAGATACTCCTATATTCCCGAGTGCCTCGGTGGTCGTGCCTGAACCGGAAGAGTTCGGGATCTGCATATGCTCGGAGGCCCTCTTCCGGGACCAACGATCCACGTCCTTCAAACCAGCATGGACTTACATCCAAGGCATGAGAGAAGGATACATACGCCAAGATTTATCCGAGTTGGCACTACTTTAGTTACCAACTGATTAATTGCAGAAAATTTTAGAAAGTATGCTTAGAAATAGGAAGCATTCCTCCCACTCGAACGGTCTCTTTTTTTGTAAAGGATTGCACGCTTGAAACCAATAATATCACCTTGAAATTTTCAGGGAATGGTGGCCAACAATTTATTGTAACTCAAAAGGTGCAAATTTTTCACAGCTGATAAACATCAATACGTTGACAAAGATCTACCAAATACAATTTGCCAATTTCGAGATAAGAATACAAGTTTTAAAGGTAATGAATTTAGTACGTCACCAAAGAAAAACATGACTGGACGAGCAGCACTGATGCGTAAAACACTTCAAAGCGTAGTCTGTGATTTTGAAATTTCCAAGGTACATATTGTAAACCCTTTTAAATATTTAACAATATCTAATTTATAAAAAAACACCTCCGAAAAATGTAAACGTAAAATATCCACATTTAGTTATAGAGAAACGTTTAAGATTTACTCCATTTACTCTGAAAAATTCAGGTCGAAATAGTTCATGAAAACAAATCTAGAACATCTCGAGAAAAAAACCGGTAGGGCAGGAGTGATGTTTCCAGTTTGCCCCTCATTACGGAAATTCACTGCGAAAGTTGCTGATACAATTTTCACGCCAGAGGTTTAGTAACACAGACGAGATAGTAACACAGTTAATCAGTCCCGCCTTATCAATACCACTCGAGTTTGAGTAACTTTGAACAAAGCCCTCGTGGATTGTGATCCGATGTAGTAAATTTTGTTTTCGATTATGTTTTAAGATAATCGAAAGATGAATTATGTGGAAAAATAGTAGGGCTGATCCTTTCATTATCAAAAGCAGTAGTGGAAAAGCCGTATTTTTTGCCAATCATGTGTCTCAATGTGTCAGACTCGATGATAAGGCAGAGATTGTTGTCTAAGAGTTGTTCTTGCCCATCCTACGTCGATAAGGGCATGACGTGTACACGTGGTAAATTGAAGGAATGCAGCGTAAGATATGAGTGATGGGGAATGAAGCTAAGAAAGGGTGACTGTTGAGATTCCATTCATGGACGTAGGTGGCGCAGCCCCCAGTCCATCACACGGTCACATACAAAAGTGCTTTATTCTGCCAGTCACAAGAGCGTGAGAAAACAGCATGCTGGTCCGCATAGCACAGTAGCGGATACAGAAAACACTCAAAGGGGAGGGGGGAGGTAAAAGATATTTTGAAGTACCTATATTTTTATCGTAATGAAAACTAATCAAGGTATATGCGAAGTTTAAGAAAGTTTTACTCAAACTGATTATACACATATACAAGACAATGCCATCTTATGATATAAAAAAATTACAGTTGTGGTTCAGCGATTATCGGCAATGAAGGCCGCAAGGGGGGGGGGGCGCATCCCCTGTGCCCCCCATATGTATCCGCCACTGGCATAACACCACAGTTCCGAGGCCAGTTCATTATATATTAACCTATTAATTCGTACTCTAAAGGTCACATCACTGGGAAAAAAATTGGGAAAGTCTGGGATATAATACGAAGCAAAAACGAGGACGGTAATTAAGCTAGAATAAATCGCAAGAAATAAGAAACAAACATTGGATTCTCCACGCCGGAGAATTGAGCAGATACTTAAAATGAGACCGAAAAGAATAAAAATACTGCTAGCAATTGTGAGAATACGTATGACGTACAAAGTAATAATTAACTTTACTTGTGTAGGTGGGAATCAGCCGACACTTACCTGTCTCCACAATTCCAAAAATGAAGCTTAAGAAAGCCACAAAGCGAGGAATTCAGGAGAAGTCGAGGTTATTTTGAGCAAGAGAAAAAATAATTCTTTGGTGTCGCTGATAATTTAGTAAAGTTAATTTAAATTGAAATCGAAATGATTTAAAGCTCTATCAGGGGTGAATTTAATATTTATAGATTATTAATCATTATTATAATTACCACAATAAAAACTGACAATTTCATAAATATTCAAGATGGAAAATTTCCTGACATACGCATTTCTTATCCTTTTGAAAAGAAAAAGTACGTGTCCGTAGTTAAACCGGCTGTCCAGAAACCTCCACAGCAAATGATACGTAGTCATAGCAAAAAGAACACATCATGACCATTTTTACACCAGCAGTTAGATATTAAAATAGTTTTTTCGGGTTTGTATTTTCTCTTGGAAAACTACAGTAATAAAAAATCTACAATAATTAACAGAAACACCTTCAAAGTTATTTCCTCTCCGCACATATTAGCCTTTCCCAACAAAAAAACTGACAATAAGCCATTAACGCACAAGGGACCGTAGTCCACGAAAACGTAGGATTCATTTACAAGAGGTGGATCGTAGAAATCAAGACAATTAGAAACTTCTTCTGCCGAAAAATCTAGTTTTTATATTCTTGGTACGAAAAGTCTTCCTCGGATTTTACATTCTATACACGCAACTGCATCCTTAAGAGGAATTAATTTCTCAGACAGCAGTGTAGGTGTCCCTCTCGGAACCAACAGCGACGCGAGAATTGAAGGAGAGACAAGGCCGTTAGCGTAAGTCAGGCATTTCCGCCAGAGTAAGCCATCCTTTCCACGTGTTCGATATCGCCCGGCGTTTCCTCGAAAATTATAGGCTGGGCGCGCCACAAGCACCAAAATCGCCGTGAGGAAAACGGAAACGTAGCGGAGAGAGATATAAAATCTGAAAGAGATATTTTTTGGAGGTTTAACAATTGGATAGTCTTTAGGATTTTGATATTGCTGCGGAAGAATAAAAATTGTCGGACAACATTTCGGAAGCCAGTGGTAGACGGTTACAGGCTGCCACAAAATCAACAACTTCCGCAAGCGTCCACCATGAAAATTAACGCAAATCTGAACAAAAGTCCCCGCAGCAAGGTAGCCTGCACAAAATGCGATTATTTGCATTGCAGATTATTTTCCTTAACAGAAGTAATTTTACTTTTTCAATCCCATCTCACGGAGCTCCTTTCGGGACATGAAATATTATTACATCGACAATGAGATACGATAGTTAAAATATCAACTAGCGAGTCATATGACTTACACCACTACTTACTTTCCACCACCTGTTACAACTATTTCCTATTACGAAATCACTTAACGGTTGGAAATTTACCAAAAAACCATCAGTTATCCCTAGACATGTGCAATACTCCAGCACTTTTTCGAAGACAACACAATTAATTGGTTTGTAATAATTAAATAGTATTATTCCTAGGGTACGAGGCTGGTTCGTCTAGCCATAAAGCCTCGGAACGAAGGGCATGAAAAACAGACCTCTTATCAGCCTGATTTCCTAGCAAAGATAACGAACAAATATCACCTGCCACAACAACTTCAAATATGATTGACGCACTGTTTATAGAAAATAAACAACACGATTCTCTCGTAAGTGCAATAAAATGGCAAATGCAGTGGGAAACAGCTATCCATTACGACACCCAATGACGGCAAGGCATAAATTAAATGCAGGAAAAATTAAAAAAAAGCAAAAATTGTAGATAGTCGAGATCCTTCCACTGAAGCTGAGATCGTAAAGAGACGAAGACGTAGTGAATAACAGCAGAATTTGCGGGAAATGGAGTCACGATAAAAATGCGAAAGACTTCAAAGGAAAAAAGAGAACGAAAAGTCACACTTGTAGCGTGGACATCAGTACAACATCTTTGAAGCAGTTGCCACCTCTATTTAGCTTCGGTGGATCAACCAGAACTAAGTTTATTAAACGACAATGAACTATGAAGAACTTACGTCACCTACCGACGGCGTCCGTCATTTTCGCCACGAATGTAGGATAAGGAAGGGTGAAGAGAAACCCAGCGTCATTTCTGGCATCCTCTAAACGAAAGGGGCCCAGGGAACCACAGCCTTGCGTCCCATCCAATAGGCGGTGTGGTGTACTTCGAAATGGCTTAAACAAAGCGAAAAGTAGTCACTGAGAATTCGGATTCGAATTTGGGGGCACAAGATGGGAGGCCAATAATCAAGCCGCCACACCATCCCGAGTCCCGCGTCAATCATGCATATGTGAAGTACATATGCAACTCCGGGTTTCAAGGTACGAGAAATTTTGATCAGACCATATGGCCACAAACATTTTCATTCACAACGACATGAAATAAATAAAATCGAGCGAAAGTGATAGGTGTATTACGCTGAGGAATCTTTAAGTAATTAAATGCTAAATGAGGTAACTCATGACAAAATTTTATCATACTAATATGAAGATAAAATAAGGCATATTATCCTCGTATACCGCTCCGGCATCAAGGTAAGAGATTCAGCAAATACCCAAGTCGGAATCGATTAAGAAGCCTTGCCGAATGAGAATCACAAAAGGCAAAAAAGTTCTTCACGCAGGCGACTTTCACCTGTAAAGGCTAAAAACGTGAAACAAATGTTTCCGCCATGGACGAATCCCTTGAGAACGACCTAGATTAGTGCCCGGAAACAATCATGACCGACCTTGATGGTGGGTTTCTTTCAAGGCGCGTGGCTCCATATTACAGCCCCAAGTACGTAAGAAAGATTAGTCAGCATCAAAAACCAACGAAGCATTTAGAGATCAATATCTTGCAGCACCAAAACATTATTCCCGAGAGTTGCTGTTGTGATGAAATGCTACAGTTAGGTCGAGGATTGTTAACTGAACAGATATACCTTGAGTGCGCATTTCCGCGTGAGAAACTTACAGTGACGAGGATAAACCTCTTTCGTATCCTAATATCCAATCGTCAACAGCCATTGCCGAGATAAAAACGTGGGACTCTGGCCAGCACTCAAAGATCTGGCAAGAAACACCGAATCTACGACAAGCTAAACTACTCATTGGAGGACTTAGATCAGGACTGGGGAGAAGACTTCTAACGAACAGATATCAACTTAAGACGATAGTAGGCCTGCTCAATGGAAAACTACCATGCGATGAGCTATTTGCATCTCCAGGGGATCACTGACACAGCCAGATGCAGATAATGCGAGGAAGGGGAGGAAAATAACTCCCCTCTGCAATACGAGTGGCACACCGCTATGAGGACTCGTAACAGACACCTGTGCTCACCAGTTTGGAGCCCACGGAGATCAGATATCCTTCAGCAAGGATATTGAGCTCGACGAGTAATCACTCACTGGTGGATAGCACAACGGACAACTTAGGTCTAAGTGCTCATGGCGATACCGCGCCTCATCATAATTTTAATTGATCGATCATAATGTCCAGCCGGATTCCTTTAAATTCGTATCGCTTAACCCTCAGGGACGCCAGTTTGAATGACCTAATTGAAATGCGAGGGAGGTGGCAACACACTTAGCTACGGATTGGGGAATTCACTATTGTAACATTCGTGATAATTCCTCTGAGCCAATGCCTGCCCCCTTCATTTGTTTTTTCCCGCGCTTTCTCTGACACGCCGCCCTGATTCTTGACCTCGGCCTTGGTCCGCCCGCCGGCCGGCGTGCTCGGCTGACTCAAAAGGCGGGGGGAGCGGCAATATATGAGAGAAAGGGAATTGCGTCCCCACTCACTCGAGGGTGACGAAAAGAATACACGAATCAATTATGCGTGCGTTCGACCGTGCGACTCCTGACGTGCGACCGGTCACGTAGCTGGCAGTTTCCGCACGCGCTTTCGACCCAACCTTCGTCCACTCCTCCACCCGTCCCAGGCCATTGGCGGAAGGAAGTGTCAGAATTCGCAGATGGAGGCGATGGATCGACCATAAGAAGGCCGCACTGCACGTGGCCGAGCGATTTCGCACGCGACTCAGCAATATTCCCCCTCCCATCGCGAATTCTGGCCGGTTTGTGGATAAAACTTGCGAAAGAAACATATTACATACCAAACGAAATAGTTAACTTAGAGAACTTTCCACATCTACATAGTACCCTGCGAGCCACCTCTAGGGTGTTTGGCAGGGGGTGATCAATCACCAGCATGCAATAGGATTCCCAAAATGTTGGCACATTTTCAGGTAAATTTCAAGTAAAACGTTGGCACATTTTCTACCCCCTTGTAACCACGCAAGCAAAAACAAGAAAATTCCACGCCCAGGAAATTGGTTCATGGATCGTAACCATGATGTATCTCTTAAGAAGGTGGGGGATGGGGTGATACGAGGATACCCTCTGACTCTGGGGCGTTTACGCAAAAAAATATAACCCTTATATCGCTGTCCAAAGAAATTACACATAAGTGCAGCGCACATAACATTATTCCTCCATAGGCACGTACCCTCATACTCCAGAAAACATACTTGTCCCGAAAAGGGACGACTGCCGGCGCAAGAATGTGCATTTGGTCGAGTACAGTTTTAGTCCTTAACACGAGTGCGTATGGAAAGTGGAGTTGGGTGTGGTGGAGCCAGGAAAGCCCGACCCTGCGGTCCTAAGTCTAGCCACGTCATGGCAAGTCGTCGGGAACATGGTTCGACGCTTTTCCACCATATCGATGGAAAGTTCTAACAACAAGTATCTCAACAATAGCAACTTTTCAGGAGAGCAGAAATGCGATTTATTTTTCTAATACATACATAGTAGGTATATAATTTTAATTGAAATTAAAAACAAAAAATACATAAAACTGAAAAAGAAGCATGCATTTACAAACAAAGAGTTGTTTTTTGCTAGAATTTTATTTTTTATTAACAGTATTAACTCAGACCGGCCAAATTTTGAGATACGTCTTGTTAGAACTTAGCCATCGATATGTAGTACTGCCTTGCAGCTGAACAATACTCACTCAGCGTTTTAACCAGAACTTTGGTTTGGGTGGATAGAGCTCACCCCAGACTAAGGCAAAGGCGCGTTGTAACAATCTAGCAGGGTGAGGAGGACCATCTGCATTACCAGGGCCGCCTCGCACTTCCGAGGATTTTGGCTTGAGAGTGTCCAAAAGGCTATAAAACAATACCTTGCACAAGGAACGCTTCCGTAAGATGTCAAGCGGTTAACCCACAGAGGACAACGCTTCTTCACCTTTAAATCAGCGGGCCATTTATGATAATAGTGACTCCCCGACCCCTTCGGAAAATTTCGCGGTTCTCTCGGTTAACAAATGGGCGAATTTCACGTTGCACTTCATTCAAACATGAGAGTTGAGGTCAACACTTTCCCTGCGGTTTCACAAGTCTAGTCTGAATTGTCAAGCACGACACTTGGCGAAATAAGATGTTAGGCTTTCTCGGGGAACTAGTATCAAGACTTATTTTCGGGTCCTCCGCCGGGTCAAGCTTTCTAATATTCAGCCGCGGCACCAACCGTACATATGATTGAAAAAAAGCGGGAAAAACAAATGAAAGGGGGAAACAGGCACGCGCATCCGGAGGCCAAACTGATCACGAATACTCACATGGTGTTCCAAGCCCCGGCGCGGCGGCCGTGGTGGATAATAGAAGTACGTTGATGAAGCCGTCCTAGGTGTCGTAGAGCATAAATCACAATGAACCTTCGATAAAATCAAGTGGACACTTCGCGCAAAAGCGCAAGGTCTTCCACAGCAATGTCTCAAATTGATCTCAACCCCTCTTTTCAACTATTTTTGGCATAGCATACAGTGAACCCTAATTCAGGCCCGTTATTATAAGGCAAAACTAAACTTCTAATAGTATGGAAAAAGAATAGTATGTACCTATTAAAAAAATTATAGTTCCAATTATATAGTATTTCAGGGCTACATAGTTTTAATGGAAAAAATAATCAGATTATTTTAAGTTACCGCAAATTTTAATCCTCAAAAATGGCCCGAATGTTTGAAAAGAAGTTGAGTGCGATAATAACACTGAAAAACAGCATTGTTCTCATAAGCGCAATGATATCATTCCCCGATTTTTTTCGGATGCCAATATATTGTAGTAGCTGAAGACATTTTATCTTGTTCTAAACTAAAAAAACGTGAAAAATAGAAATGTTCGTTTTCGCCAACCAAAATGCAGGGTAAAGAAAATATAAAACGGAAAACTCCAACATCTTTCAATAATATTTCGCCACCCCGTTCCATTTTTTCAAGTCATTCACGCAACGGGAAGGTCACACGGAAGACCATGTCTTTCATAAAACTTAAGCCACATGGAACCAACTCCAACCTCGGAAAATCCTTCGCCCTAAATTCAATCGCCACATATCCTCTGAGCACTTTCTAATACCGTAGAAATTGGAGGGAAGGTCGATTACCGTTCCCGTGCACTGAACAGATTAGAGGACACTAGTTCAATACGAGAACACCAATAATTGTCATGAAAAAATTGTTCTCCACAAGATTGTGGAAAAGAAATTCTCCTACATCTCCTAGATAACAATTCCCATTTTCTAAGACATATTCTGCAAGCACACTTGCGTTCAGAAAACAGACAAAAATTAAGTTTGGAAATTATGTCTAACTTTTTACTAAGAAAAATAGCAAAGAAGTTAAATGCTTTATTATCTGAAAAGTCATCTGACATTAAATAAAGCATCATACTAGGCGCTTTCGTTTTTCAGATATAATAGGACGAATGAAAAACTACCGCAACTACCGACATACCAATTGGATTGACCAGCATTCGATCAAGTACCCAAGCTAACTACTCCATGTATTGCGCACCGATTCAAATATTCATGTATTCCCTAAATTCCCATGCATGCATTTTGTTTTCCTAATGTCTAACCAACTCACAAAGGTAATCAACCCTTAGGGTGATTTGGACTGGGGAGGATAGAGCTAACCCCGAACTAAGCCAGAGATGAGTCAATGATACACATTGAGAATAGGGGAGCTCTCCCGTAGTTCTACTTTAGTTATTTTCCCAGTTCCACCCCGTAAAGAAAAAAAATAATGCAAAAAAATCCATAGTCACAAAACATTAAAACAGCAAAACACACAATACCTTAATTCGAAACATTATTATAAAAGGCTTAATGAAATGCTCTGCCTGTAGTAGGTGTATTTAGGTCTCTAAATAATAATAACTCAAACCACACTGCTATAACGTGCACTGTTTCTTAGCTAGTTATGGTTTGTATAATTGTCGTTTTGGTTTATCAGCCCTGAAGCTGCTTTATAAATGGAGCACTTTATTGGTCTCTTTCAATTTTTAAAAAAATAATTCGGAACCAAAACCCTCAAGAACTTTACAAAAGACACTAAGTTGAGCGCATCTACATTCTAACGTACCCAACGACCTCGATTCGCTGACAAATTTAGCCACGCGCGAGTTGGGACTTTTTTCTTCTCTCATATTCACGCCAGGATCTGCCAACACCCAAAAATCGCCAAAAAATAAGAGGGAAAATACAACAAGAAGGATCAACACGCATCTCAGAGCTGCGGTTATAATGAGAAGAGGAAGCGGTCGACCGCGACTGATCCGGAAGCGTGCGAGGTTTCACAAAGCTCCCAATAAAGATGCAGAATGAAGTCCCCTTCAGATTTATCCTTCCCGTTGCAAAGGCGAACCAAAGCCTGATAAACGCTCAAATGCCCTCATTTGAACCCAGAACCTCGGCTAGGATTAGGAAGAAGAAGGCACCGAAAGCCAAGTGTATATGAGAACAGGAGGGAGGGGAGGGTTAAGTAGAGAACATGGAGAGAAACCCGGCGTCGACATTGGGTTCTTAAATGGACACATACCTCCCGTACGAGCGGCCTATACATTTTGGCGACGGATTAATAGGTTCAAACTTATGCTCCCTCGCTCAATGATTATATCTGGAAGTCGGTTTGTATAGGTGGAGGTAGAGCTCGCAACAGATTCGGCCAGAGGCATATGAATATCACAAATTTGTGGCTAAGGGGGCCGTTCCTTTCACTGGGCCAGGATTATATTTTGGTGTGTCCGAAGACTTCCCCGGGGAACAGAACTCAGGACCCTTCGATTAGCAGCCTTGCGCTCTACTCACCACGCTACCACACTCCCTAAGAAATAAAATTATGCTATCATCCAGAAATTTTCAGCGTTTACAAAGTAGACCCATGTAAAAATATTCCAGCTTCTCATAGGAGATACTTTTACCAGATATTATAATGGACACAGGACAATGTGGAACAGGTTTAACCCAGCTTACTCTGAATATTTCCATATGGTGGCATAACAATAACGCAAGTAATCCGTCAACAACGCAGACTTGTGGAGATGGAGGGTTAGGTCTGCTTAACTAAATACCAGGGCACAATTAAATCGGCCACCTCTTCAGTTATGATAAAATCAATCCCCAAAGGACAAGAGAGTGACGATGGTAACAATTTTTTAGGACCAACTTTATCCCAATTACATACCGGATTACAAACTCCCCTTGCGGTCCCAAAGCGACTCAGTCGAACAGAAGCAAATGAAATACCGTTAGCTCGCGAAAATTTATTCAGCACTTGACCAACGGGAAGAGAGGCATCCGGGATTATAATCACGAAGGAAGGGTAATTGATGCATATTCAACATGGGAAAAGAAATTCAACACCACTTCGTAATGGCTGTGAGGGTGGACAAAAGAAAAACACGATTTCGATGACAAATGACAGTAGTGATGCATATGCGGAGCCCTTTCTAGAAGGTGAAACGGAATTTATCATGCGAAAGTGAATTGCATGAGATGATAACCGTGCATGCTTCGATAACATAGCCTTAAGAGGAAATCTGAATATAGCGAATGTGAAACATCAATCATAAATAAGAAATAATAGGGGACGTAAAAATCCTTGATTAAGGTGCATACAAACTTCCCATTTCAATTTACCTGTACCAGACCGAAATTGTTTTACTTCCTTGACCTTACATAAACATACAACCTTACTAGAAAGTTACATCGTGACGTGAAATTCATTTGTTCCTGAAGTGTGATATATTACGATCGAAACACAAAAGCAACATAAAATTTAAAATCCAAGCAGTCAGCCAAAATCTTGGATTGTTAAAAATCGTGAACACAAAAAACGAACCTTATCTTTGGCTAGCTATAATCTCAGCAATCTAGTTATCATCTGACCTTATTTCTCCAGCCTTCTCATTTGCTAAATTAGCACCCTTGGCCTTCAGGTCAGCTAAATATTGCGCCATGACCTTGTCTTCGCCTCCTTCCCTTTCTTTTTCTGAACGCAAACAATACTAAAATCACCTCCCCAACGCAACCGTACTCCTAGCATTCAAAAACTTTTTCACCTTTATGCTGTAGTGAGCAAATTCCTCCGAAGTTTTCTCTCCGACTTAAAGTCCCGATTTTAATTTCCCAAAAAAATATAGCGACCGGTGCGAACCCTGTCGTTATTACGAGCGTCTGAAGACACATAAGCTTGGCTATTTACACATTTAACAAGCATTGAACAAACGGCTACGTTAAAATTTCATCGAATTAAAATTATTCACCTACATCTACACCACACCCTGCGAGCCACCTCTAGGGTGTTGAACCTTTTATTAACTAAATGCAGCCAATTCACCTATTGGGGCCTCACAATGACGTGCGCTCACGATGTGCGTTACGCTGCATATTTAATAGATTCATTACAACACCGAGAGTACTTGAAAATTGTAAAGGATGAGCAATCATTTCAAGCTCAGTGAAATTTGTCGCATCCTAATAGAGTGCTGAGGAAAAAAAAAGTTTTTTTCGTCCACAGTAGGCAGTTACTTCAGAGCAGCCAAATCTCACACAACTGTAGATTAGCAGACAAGAACGACTTTTGTGATTCTTTTTAGGCGCCAGGACCAAACATTAACGGGAGGAAAGTCCGCAAATATAGTAATGTGTTCCTAGCTCGGCTGAACTTTGGTCTCAACAGATTAAATGCATACGCAAGTACGTGAATTTAGTTGTGTGGTTAAATAAACAGATTAAAATTTATATGAATTCCACACATTTTTTTCTCAACACATTCAATTCCCGTGCCAAGTGAGCGTTGAAACCGGTCGGGGTTCACCAAATAAAAAGTTGTGAGAAATACGCTAAGTTTTAATCTATTTGTTATACTAAAATTCGAGGTTCTATAAAGTTAGCTCACAAACCAAGAAGTTATTCCTTTAGGATGATTGGCCAAATGATAGATAATTTTAGACTGCGATACATTAATTTGCGCCACCGTAGCGAAGGGTGTAGCGGTAAAATTAGAAGGTAATTCACAACAAATCTACCAACAAGAAACAACATTATTACAATTAGCCCATACAACCAACGGATAATACTGTAAAAGGCCATAGAAACAATCCATATACGGATTGTCAAATGAAAAAATACAGTGAATATTATAACAAATTAGGTGAATTGAATATCATCTAGGACCACGGTTATGTCACCAAATATATATGACATACGATCAAATTTGATGGCTTCGTGAATGGTGAGTTTCATTTTCACGCAGCAGCATTGCTGGGTCCGAAAAAGCAAACATATTGTAATTTTAATGGTGTCATGGATAAAAGGGAGAGTTCATGCACTTTCAGAGTCCTCCAGAGAAAATTATTTCTAAAACATAACAACCGAATTGTTTCAAGGATTAAATGGGTCCTATCCACTCAAATATGGATTTTTACTTGTATCACACAAAAAAGCAGGAAAAAGTTACTTGAATATTTTTTTTGTCAAATTTGTCTCCACATTATCAATCAATAATGAAAAATGTCTATGAAATTGGTATCATTACACGAGCTTTTTTTCGTCACTCTGTGTACAAAGATGCACAAATCAAAATAATAAGTTTAAATAAAAATAGCCGCGGCCATAGGTGGATTTTAATAAATAGCTACCTCTATGCCGAAACAACTGACATAAATAGAATGCTTTAAGAAGAATGCTACTATGGAACAAATAGAATGCAAATTAAAATGTGGTTGTAATATCTCAACTCGTATGTTATTAATAGCCAAAGGCCAACGCCTGAGTACCGGTCGATGCATGAACGAAAACCATTACCGCGTACAGAGAAATACCATGTGACATTCAGCGGGAATTTGAATGCAACGGAGCACTGCACCTAGTGCATCAAATACGGGAGACTAAATGCCGCGTTTGAAAATTCGCACATAGTTATACCACCTCATAATGCAGAGATACCTGCACCCACAATGTTTAATTAAATGGATAAACACTATCTCATATGCCGTAAGATTACTTGTCAGGTGAACGTAAGACTGGATCTATCACAGATTTAGTCAATGCTGAACAAAACTGAAGAAAAATGAGGGTTACCAGACCATGCAAAGCATTGAGGAAAATTTATCTTTAAAGTATAATCTATCAGAAGAAAGATGAGTTCGCCTTATTGACAGGAGAATTGGGGTTAATTTAATCAAATCTCAATCTCCTACGCTGGAGGAACACAGTTCAACCCATCGAGCATATGCTCAAGCTAACCTTAATTGCCCCCGATCAGAAAACTAGATCCTTTGCCCCGAGGATATGCTGAATTTAGAGAAACAAGGAATTTTTAAGACATCGAAGTTAGAAATTGGTTATCAATACAACAATATTATCAAGAAAATCGTTTTAACATTATGAAACATTAGAACCATCTTGAACATTCTTTTATAGTTTACAACTGAAAGGAAAGTTATAGAAAGTGAAGTAGCTAACGAATCAATAGGCTGCAGACTTGTGAAACCATCAAGAGGAGAATACGAACAATCCAAGAAACATGCCTACTTATGCATGATACACTTCATCAGCATCAATTATAGAGTCACAATTTTCTCCAATTGCCAATTCTTGGAAGAACCAAACAATTGGTTACTTAAAGATTAATACAAGAATCAAAATCCTATGTAATCAACCTAGAAAATATCAACTGCTGTTTATGAAAACTGGGAAAGGAGGAGTCAATACAACTAATAAACCAAATTGTTAAACCACGTTCCAATTGTCAATTAATCCGCCCAAAAGCTGAGGCAAAATCTACTCATATAACTTAGATGAAAACATGGCAACAAGCAATAATATAGTATTAAAATAGTCCACCAGCCGGTGTTAAGCAAGGAACCACTGCTACTGAATGAAGTCCAAGGTTAAGGAAGTAACAGCGTAATCGTAGTAAGATTTGCGCTATCAGCGCCGACGAGAGCTTTTTTGGTCCCTAATAAACGTTTTCAGATAAAAAAACGCACACCAAGGCAATCAAAGATAATCAGCATATAATCATTTCCATTGAAAGGGTCCCCTAGCAGCCTACGTGACTCATGCCCGGTACCCCATGGCAGGCAGACGGTAACCTAAAATTAAAAACAATCAATTCTCACTCACCAAAGCCGTTAGAAAATACTGGAAGAAGGCACAGCGCCAGGAAATTCAAAGTATGCATTTCGAAAAAACGACGGTAATTTTTCCTCAACAAAAAAACGTATCACTAAATAAATATCACTGTTTCGAAAATCCTTCTGCTTCTGTTACGATCCACGTTCCCCTGAGCCGACAACCCGAGTCCGAGTGATGTGCTCGCGCTGCTCTTGGCGGAGCAAGCGGACCATACATGGGACACTCAATACTAAAAAACGGGACCAGCGTTTGTAGCGCCACTGTGGGCGGAAGGGAACTATCAGCAGTAGAGCGATTTAGCCCCGCCCCCTTTCGTAGTGCAAGATGCCTACTTTATAGGATACCTCAATTGCCGCGTATTTCGAAAGGGAAAATGAGAACACAAAATAACATGTACTTGTTTTATTGCTCAAAAATCACATATCATGTAGTTACAAGCAGGATATCAGAAATAAACCACAAAACATGAAAGCAAACATCCAAATCATGTCGTAACACATGCAAAGTTAAAATGCGGTACAATGAAATCGAGTTAAATTTTAAGAATAACAGTAGTTCATTATACATCCCATAAAGTACAATACTAAGTTTTATCCTAGCGCATCATGAATTTAAGCGCTAATATGAATAAGACTTCTACACCAAATACAAGTAACAGTTAGTAACATTCTTTAGGAAAGTTACATATTACAATACCACCCATAAAATATCACGTATTAAAGTCAGTTATAATTATGGAAGGCCATAAAAGCATATGGATGTTTAAATACAAGGAGGTTTCAGTGTTGGAAAGTCACATCATAACACTCATTACCATTCATAAAAAATACTTTTGAATTAGGCTTATCATGAAAGCCATCAAAGCGTGGATATTTAAATACAAGAAGATTTCAGTTTTGCAAAGTGGTATTTTGATAACACTTTAAACTTACAAGGTAAGTAGCATTCGAAGGAAGGCTTATAACAATAGCATCACAAAGTGGTTGTGAAAACACAACATGCAGGCTTCAGTGTTATCAGCACCAATACTAACTCCTAACATTATAAATCACCAAGTGAACCAGGGATGGCCAACCTATATGACAAATGTAACTGTTGTAAGCCATTTAATTACAAAAATGTAATTATAAATACTGGCAAAATCCGTCAGTACTCGTCAATTACCACGAGTAAATGGTGAATTATATTGGTTATCGATCATTTTCACCAGTAATAGGTGTATGTTTAAAGATAACTGATTATCTGTACAAGTTTTTTAAAAATTAGTTAATTCTTCTGTATTGATCAGTTTTTAGGTTCAATTTAGTACCACCACTAAAAATAGATTTATTAATGATATTAGATTGGCCACCCATGTTCAAAATTTATAATCCTAAGGAATGTGTCGATGCCTAAAGTTATTGATTCTCGATACCGATACCAAGTATAGGAATCAATGGTATTGAGAATCGACACATCCCTAATCGTAATCCTATGAAACAATTACTTGGGGTAGGACTTGTGAACTACATCTATGACCCACTTGTTTTACATTAGAAATTTAAATTAAATGAAACACAGATATACTCATGATACAAATGATAATAGAAAACCACTATTTTATGAAAAATGAAATATATTGAAAACAAATAACCTTTCAATGAAATTGAAATCAAAGTGGAAGCAGAAGCACGACTTGGAAGCACGTTCGAGCATCATATCGAAACCCATAGCTTCGAATGCTCCCACACTTATTTTCAAGTGGATCTGGATTTAAATTCCTTGGGGTAAGGTTCTTAAATCCAATGCTGTGTAAAGTTTGCCAAAGGGCCTTAATATTACTTCCTAGTCCTACCCCAATTAATTAAAGAGGGAGTCCTACTCTCCTTCTGCCCATGAATGAACACTATTGACTGCAGGAGTTTCTGAGCCTCACCCCAAAATTGCACATGCTGAGATGAAGGAGACACTGCACACCGTAATGGCTTCCCAGCAGGTGGCTTCAGGGAATCACCATTTATGCTATCAAAAAGCCTGTCGAAGAAGTATAGGTGCTCAGCTGTCTCCCCGGCTTCGACTCCCAGATCTCCATTTGCAGCTGGAAAAATAGCATGGAAATTGCCATAAAAATAAGGGACATTGTTGTCTATCAAATAGATATGAGGAGAAAAGGTCTTATTTAGAGGCAGAGTTCAATTGCTACTTCATCATTACAATCCTGAATGCATGTGTGTGATAAAAATTTAATTTTATGGATTTTAAGAACATTTTGTAATTTAGCAGGCTTCCCCACTTTTTAACACAAACTAAAAACAAAACAGACTCAATAATAAACATATGTATTCAAATATCTGAATAATACTCACGCAAGAGAGAAGGTATATATCCCACTGGAGGTGGAAGGGACTTCTTTCATTATAACCTCTCTAGCGGCATCCAATGGGGAATCTAAGAGAAAAGGCAAATGGAAATTTAGCAGGCCTCCCCACTTTTTAAAACAGACTAAAAACCAAACAGACTAAATAATTAACTGAAGTATTCAAATCACTGAATAATACTCACGCCAATGCCCGAGTAATATTAAAGGTTTCTTCTTGTGAGAGCTGGGGAGTAGTTTCACTAAATCAAGCCCGATATTAAAAATTGCATTCTTCACTTGATCTTGACGACATTTTTGAAAACTGTCTGCCTTTTCGTCAATTCCATATACTCCCGGCAGCCATGTAACTGCTCCAAATCGGATGGCGAATGTGATAGTCTGAAACGGTATAATGAATAATAAAGATTTCAATGACAATATTTTAGGTTCACGCTTAGTGAAAAGTACGGCCGAATTTCAACGAACCTAACATTGAAACAATACACTGGATCACTTACCTTGTTCACAAATATCTGGCCTCCTGAGATGCTCTCCCTGCTTGAATCCGCCGGCGACCGTTAACAACCGTTAACGCCGGTTCCACCACCCTCCTTCTCGGCCTCCCAAATTTGAACTGCCTGTTTGTATTACTGCGCATGCGCGAAATTTCCTTCCAAATTCCAAGAGAGCTCATGTAGTACCCTTCCATACGTGCCTACTGCCCTGGCGCTAGCGTCGCGGGGGCAACTTCGGGAAGGGGAGTGCGCCCTGTATGAAGCGGACTCTATCGGGTATTTTTTACATTACTTGTGACGTCACACGATAGGCAACTGGAAGAATTTTGATACAATGGTAACTTAGTCAGGATTGTTAGAGCGATTCACCATTTAAAATTTTTTTTCAATGTAAATAATGCATTTTCAAGTAATATATACGGGTATCAAGCCTGTAAGAATCCGCATGCTCAGGAAGCAGACGCAAGTATAGCGATGGTAGAGACACCTATGCAATTCTCAATAAAACTACTGAGTGGAACAGATAAACTGTGCGTTCATCCGTGCTCGAAGTATGAAATGGCGTGAAATCCAAATGTGTGCGAAAGGATTTATGGTGGAAATTTTTAAGTCCTGGTAAGAAGCATTCATATGTTGCAAGATATTGTTGTATATTAAGTAATACATTTCGACGCTTTGATTGAGCGAAATATTCTACCCGTGTAGGCTTCAGGAAGGTGTATGTGCTGCAAATATTAGTACTTTCCGCTGCGGAGTCGATTGTCTAATTGGGTATGACACTTAATTATCAAATAGATTATTTGATATATTTTATGAATAGGTTATTTTCACATTATTTTGATACGTATCTCTAATACATCTTTGGAGGGAGCTTCTCCAAAATTGTTCTTCTTTATGCCTTAATACTCTCTTGAATGTTATATTTTCAACCGTTTATTTCTTCTTGTCGCATAAATCAATGTGATCGATGTGTTTTATTTTCTTTTCTATTTGGTATAATTTGGCTATTTGGTGCTTGATCTTTCTCCTATATTTTGGAAGGCGAAGGTATATTATGTAACGATTTCATGAGTTGAATACAGATTTTTTTCATTATATTATTGTATCCATATTGGTGAAGCATAATATCTTATCATACTACAGATACTGACTTAATTGGTGTGATTAAGTGTCATTCTTGTTATTTTTCCGCCAAGATTTTAATATGATTTAGGTATGATTTTAGGAAAGGTGCCCATATTAACCTCTAAAGCCATAAGAGCACCTAAAACTGGATAAATGTTTACAAAAGCTCTGGTATTTAAAGACTATAGCTTTTGTAACATCTTTGACGTTATGTTAAATATTTCAGTGATTCCTATATAGCTAAAAATATCTTCTAGATATCTATAGAATCTCGCGGCTGAGCTTAAAGCCAGCGAGTGCGTCCACCGGGTTGCGGATGGTGGGTCGACCTTTAGATATAGAGGTTAGCTGCGAGATAAGCGAGTTCTCTCGTCGAATAAGCAGTCGTGAACAAAAAGCGGCGGTATTCTGAGGGGGTATTGGGCTACCCTTGGGTAAGGTAGACCATTTAAAAGATACCAAAACCTGTGAAGATACCGTGACTCAGGGGCGGATACAGAAAAAACTCAAGGGGGGGGCGCAACATATCTTGAGTTGTCTTTACTTTTATCGTAATAAAAGATGATCAAGTCACAGGCAAAGTATATGAAAATTTTATTTAAAGTGATTATAAACATGTAAAACACAATGCTATCTTATGATATAAAAAGTTACAATTGTGGTTTTGCAATGTTCGGCAATATAGGCGGACCCGCAAGGGGGGGGCGCGCGCCCCCTGCGCCCCCCATCTGTATCCGCCACTGCCGTGACTTGGCGACTGGGGGCCGCCAACAATTATGCCTCTCATCACCCGGGGAGAGGGCAGCAGCTCTTCTTCACATGTGCGAAGGTGGAGACCATACTGGTCGGTACAGCGACACACATTCCACTACGGGCGTGGTAACATTTACTTTAACGGCTGTAGTACTGCGATGTGGAAGGCAAAGGGAAACCACCACATTATCATCCCGAGGAGTCACAGCTACTCCACTCAATTTATATAATGACATGATGGAATTCTCTCGGGTAAAATATTCCGGAGGTAAACTAGTCCCCCATTCGGATCTCCGGGCGGGGACTACTCGAGAGGGTACATCGGTCAAACGAGATAGAATGTTACGGATAGGAACATGGAATGTCAGATCACTTCGTACCTGCGGTAAGCTAGAGAACTTGAAGGTGGAGATGCGAAGAATGAACCTCGATGTATTAGGCATCAGCGAAATGAAGTGGCCCCAGGAAGGAGACTTTTGGAGTGGAAGCTACAGAATGATACACACGGGATCGTTAAATGGTAATGCTGGAGTAGGCATAATGCTTAGAAAGAGCGCCGGGATGCGTGTTAAAAGCTACCTGCAGTTTAATGAAAGGATAGTAATGGTGAAGATAGATACTAAACCCGTAGCTACTGTAGTGGTACAGGTTTACATGCCTACGTCAGATTATGAAGACGAAGAAGTAGAAGATCTCTACCAAGATATAGCGGAAGTTATCAAGCAGGTAAGAGGGGAAGAAAATCTTATTATTTTAGGTGACTGGAACGCCGTCGTCGGCGAAGGTCAAGACGGAATAATAACTGGAAAATATGGGTTGGGTAACCGAAATGAATGAGGAGAAAGGCTACTTGAATTCTGCACGGAGCACAGGCTAGTGGTTGCCAACACTTTATTCAAAAATCCCCTGCGAAGAAGATACTCGTGGAAGATGCCAGGAGACCGTAGAAGATTCCAAATCGACTACATTCTAGTGAAACAAAGATTCAGGAACCAGGTGAAGGACTGCAAAAGTTATCCAGGGGCAGATATCGATAGTGACCATAACTTAGTTATGATGAAATGCCACCTTAAATTTAAAAAGTTGAAGAAAGCCGTGAAAAATATATGGCAGGTTGAAAAATTAAGGCAGGTTCAGCATCAACTGGCTTTTAAAGAGGCTGTAGAAGATAAAATAGGGGAGGATACGACCAACAAACCAATGGAAGAGAGTTGGAAAACTATTAGAAGTGGTCTGCAGGCGGCAGCTGAGGAAGTTCTTGGTAAAAGAAGAGTCGTTATGAAAAAACCATGGATCACGCAGGAAGTATTAGATCTCATTGAAGAAAGAAGAAAATACAAGGCTGCGAAAACAGAGGAAGGACAGAATCGTTACAAGAGAATAAGGAACGAAATATGTCGTAAAGCGCGGAAGGCTAGAGAAACGTGGATGAAAAGCATTTGCGAAGACGTTCAAAACAATCTTAAACATGGAAAAGTAGAGGCAGCTTATAGGATAGTGAGGAACCACTTGAAGGAAAGGGGCGTAAGATGTAATACCCTAAGTGACAAAAACGGAGAACTATTGATTAAAAACGAAGAAAAAGGGAAGAGATGGAAGGAATATCTGGAAGATCTGTACAAAGGAAGTCGCCTCAGAACGAATGCTATCGAAAACGAGAGGGAAGTGGATACCGATGACATGGGAGCCCCAATTTTAAGATGGGAATTTGATGCGGCTGTAAGAGACCTCAGGATAAATAAAGCATCTGGAATTGATGACATTCCTGCAGAGCTAATTAAAAATCCAGGAGAGAAGATGTTGAACCAGCTATACAAAATCATTAGTGAAATGTATACGACAGGTGAGATACCAAAGGATTTCGAGAGGAACATTATAATCCCTATTCCTAAGAAGAAACGAGCGGAGAAGTGCGAAGATTTTAGGACCATAAGCCTTACTACACATGCATCAAAGATACTGACAAGGATCATCTATAGAAGAATAGAACGAAAAGCAGAAGAGTACTTGGATGAGGACCAGTTTGGATTCAGAAAAAACAAAGGCACAAGGGAAGCAATATTGGCCCTAAGACTGCTCATAGAAAAGAGAATGGAAAAGAACAAGCCAACATTCGTTGCGTTTGTGGACTTAGAGAAAGCATTTGACAACGTGGATTGGAGCACAATGCTTGGAATCCTAAAGGAAATTGGGGTTCTTTATAATGACAGAAGAATAATCCACAGTTTATACAAAAACCAAGTAGCCGTGATAAAATCAGGGCCCAGCTGTGAAGAAGCAAGAATTAAGAAAGGAGTGCGACAAGGCTGTACATTGTCACCCGTAATTTTCAA
Organism: Ischnura elegans; assembly: GCF_921293095.1. Classification (NCBI taxonomy): domain Eukaryota; kingdom Metazoa; phylum Arthropoda; class Insecta; order Odonata; family Coenagrionidae; genus Ischnura; species Ischnura elegans. The sequence goes on from NC_060253.1 coordinate 20,231,589, forward strand.
CGTTTACATTGAGAAAGCCATTAATGAAATCAAAGAAAAGGAATTGGGAATGAATATCCATGGAGAAAAAATTAGCATGCTAAGATTTGCCGATGACATAGCCGTTATAGCAGAAACAGAGAAGGATTTGAAAAATATTCTGGCTAATATGGGTAGGGTAATGAGTAGATATCAACTGAAAATAAGCACGAAGAAAACCAAGATCTTAGTATGCAGCAGAAGAGAAGAAGTCAAGACCAACATTAAAATAGGGAGGCAAAAACTGATAGAGGTGGATGAATTCTGTTATTTGGGAAGCAAGTGACGGGAGAAGCAAGAAAGAAATTATCAGCAGAATAGCCCAGGCGAAGAGAGCATTCCACCAAAAGAGAGACCTGCTTACAGCGGGAAACTTAAATATGGAAGTAAAGAAACAAATAAGAACCTACACTTGGAGTATGCTCCTATACGGAAGTGAGGCATGGACAATGACCGCAGCGGAGAAAGCAAGGATAGAGGCCTTTGAAATGTGGTGCTACAGAAGAATGATGAAAATCAAATGGATTGACCGAGTTAGTAACGAGGAAGTCCTAAGAAGGGTAGGAGAGAAGAGAAGCCTCATGAAAACCTTAATAAGAAGACGGAACAACCTTATAGGCCACATCTTGAGACATGATGGCCTGATGAAGACAATCGTCGAAGGGCAAGTGGAAGGCAAGAATGGAAAAGGAAGACCTCGGACAAAATATATGGAACTAGTAAAGAGAGATGTGAAAGAGAAGAATTACGTAGGTGTGAAAAGATTAGCTGATAGGAGAACTGAGTGGAGAGCTGCGTCAAACCAATCCTAGGATTGTTGACCAGTGATGATGATGATCTATAGAATGTCTACAATGTGTTGGATATCTTAAATATCCACGAGATGTCTGGACTATGTCAGTTTTGAGCAGAGACTCTTTATGTGTATGTTCAGGGAAATAAGCCAAAAACACCTAAATCTTGAAAAAAAAAGTGTTACCGCTATGCTTTGTTAATAGGGATAGAGAAAGTCATTGTATACATGTGCACTAAAAAAGCAAAGGCAACTCTTCTGGAAAATGTTTATGAAGGCCACTATACACGGTGAATTATTATGCGAATGATCATGCTGAATGATCACGTGATCATTCACAGGATCATGCTAGCAAAATAGCAAATGTTCTAATTTTCACCGAATGATCATGCGCATGAAGGTTCATTCGCGAATTGTTCCGTCATACACGGTGAATGATCATGCTGAATGATCATGCGAATGAAATCATTCACCGTGTATAGCGGCCCTAAAAGCGATTCATAGTTGCGATAGTTTGTTTTTTTTTTTAATATGTACTAGATGTCTCGAATACATCTATTCTATAAAAGTATGGCTAATGCTTAGCCTTCAAAAATACCAGAATTTTTGTTACTGAAAGTTATTTAACAAAAAGATTATTTCAATAAATACTGCATATTTGAAAAAAATCATTTTTTGATAAAAGAGCAAACATCGACAGTTAAAGCAAAATTTATTATTATATAATTAATCAAAATTGATAGGTTACTGTATGAACTGCCTCAGCTGAAGCTAGCTTAGTTACCATCAAGAAACAAATCCAATTCAGTTGAATAAAAGGTACATCAAAATTCTAGTCTCTTCTTTTTAACTATAATTAGCAACTAAATTCTTTTACTATTGTAACAAACATTGCCTTTACATTTCATGAATCACAGTAGTTTACCCATATTAATTCATAGCCCTGATGAAGATGTTTTAATACGTACGTTGGCAAAAACTTTCATTAAAAATTCTTCAAGACCTATGTACTGCAATAAACTGAATAAAAATCCATTGATGATGATGCAGACTCCTTTAGGGATGCTAAAAGGAAATTGTAAGCTGCTTTGGAAACTTCAAATTTAGAATTGGAGGAGGAAGTCCCAATTAGAAGAAGTGAAAGACAGAGAGGTTCCAATAATCGGGAAGAATCCTTACCATCACCTCCTGCTCCAGCGGCAGGCTGTCAGTTAAAAAGTAAACTCTTGTTATGCCAAAACATATTATGCTCGAGTCATTTATCATGAATTTTACCAGTGGGTCCAATTTGAATATGAATGTCTGGAAAATATCTTGTAGATATCAGAAAAGTGGACATTCAGATATTTTCTAGATATTCTCTGAAGAGGTTGTAGATATTTTGTTGACACCTAGTAGATATTTTGTGCTATGTGGATTCGTTTCCATAGGAATACCTACCTATGTGTGACCTAATTTAATGGGTCATCTACATTACATGCAGGAATGAGGATATGGTCATCAAGTCGGTTTTAATTCACAGTGTCCGGCGATATCTGGTGGAAATGTTTTATGCCCATGAGAATAAACTAAAATGGTAAAGTTCCACAAAATTTTATTTACAAAGTTCTGACCCGGTTTCGACTCGTAGTGTCAAAACTAGGTGCTTACTTTGTAAATAAAATTGTGCTGAACTTAACCATTTTAGTTTATTCTCAAGTCCATTTTAATCATAATGTATAGCAGTGGCATAACTATAGGGGAGATTAGGGGATAGATCCCCCTTCAAAGCCTTAGATTAATAAAAAAATTATTAAAAACTATTGTCTAGTTTTGCCATATAATAAATTTTATCCTAACTTTATAATGAAATCCAAATTTTAAGTTTCAAAACGATGAAAATTGTATTTCCAGGCATATATATTTTTATTTAATTTTCCCGGATATTTCCCGGATTTGTATGGAAGGGCTTAACCCCCAGGCCCTCTCATCCAGTGGCGCCGACTCCATGGGGCTTGAGAAAAATTCGTTATGGGTGTGAGGATAAAATGTGTCAGGCTTGTCGATTTTCCACCGAGTGTCCAGATATCGAGATTCTAGTTATAAGGGTTATGATGTTGATCATACGACTCTTCTAAAATGCTTAAAAAACTTAAAACTCACTACTTATAACATTTTCCGGGGAAAGATCCCCGGTTTGGGCCCCTCCAATATTTTTTATAAGTCGGCGTCCCTGCTCTCATCCCCCCCCCCCAAAGCATATTCCTAGTTATGCCACTGATGTGGAGTGATTTACTAATCCAATCAATCGTGACAATCATTTCTTAATTTTTATACCATTGTTGGTAACAATCTTTGGAAATTTAAATCTTACGCAATCATATGTATTTGATAATAATATCAATTATTTAATTCCAAATTAAGTTACCATAGTGAGGAAAGTATAATTAATATCAGCTAACCTTTGGTTGATTTTATAATAATATGCCATTCATTGTCTCTTTAGTAATTTAATCCTGAATGTATCGCATTTATTTCTAGTGCTTTGTGGTGAAATAAATAACCAAATCCTGATGAGGGGCCATTGCAAGGTTGGTTCTCAGGCACCAATTACTTATACGTGTATGTCCTTGAAAACTTTCCATTTTGTGTAATAAAGACTTTCGATTCCCCCCCCTCCCCTCATAATAAAATATAAAAATATAATATAAATCATTAATAATGCATTACTTTGGTTATGGGTTGGTTTTCATTTATTTTCAAATGTCACATTAACGGATGACTTGGAAATGATGCTAGTAAATGATCAGTTTCTCCGAGAGGAATTGTGATAGTAGCTGAATTATTCACCTACTTTCCAGGGAATTTTTCCTGAAAGTGATGGTAATGGCATTCTTTTCTGCTCACATTGAAGTGTGCTGAATTGGCCAGGTCCACCCCAGAAATAAGGATAATGAAGAATCGTACATGAGTTTATAGTGGCAGCAGGCCTTTATACTACTCCTAATATAATTACTACTATAATAATTATTATATATCCTTGCATCTAAATAACTACTATAATAATTATTATATAAGGACATATAATAATTATTATAGTAGATATTTAGATGCAAAATATCATTAAGTTCTCTTGTTATAAATGACTGAACCAGACTGGGCATTGATCTTGCCCCTGTCCACATCATTATTGATCCATCTCAAGTGACTTCTAAGAACTATTAGTATGTGTGAGAAAAAAGAAGAGGCATACCAGCCAGATAGTTGTCAATTCATCTGCCTAATTGGGAAGAATATTGATGAAGTGTCATGCTGCATATTGCATAAAATTTGCACAATTTATTCTCAGAATGTGGATATGGAACTGCCAATCACATTGCTGTAGTTCATCATCGTAACTTGACATTCCTTAGATTGATTTGATGCAATTCCACATTCCTTTCTCCAATCAACTAGCCTTTTCATAGAGGCGTATTTCTTCTGTTTTAAACTCTTTATAACCTATCCTATATAGGTAACTCGTGTGGGGTCATCCCTTACCCTTCTTCCCTTCCGTCTGTCCTTCCACAATTGTTTTTCAAAAATTTTTCGGTTTCTTTGTTGCTTTCACCGTTTAGGCTTTACGGCCCTTGCAGTCTGGCACCAAGAGTGGAGCTAAGCGATGCGGATCACGCGACACGGCGCAACAGGTGGCTGAGGCCGTCTCCCTCCCCTCCCTCCCCTTCCCATCCTCCTCACCTGCGGTTGCCCGCCATGTTCACATGCTTCAATGACTCTCTCTCTCTCTCTCAAATTCAGATTTTAAACTCATTTTGTGGGCCAATCATGTCGCACGTATGGTAATCTATCTTAACTTTATTTTGGAAAATCGATACAAATGTGTTGACTTACGGAGAAAATTATTCAACAAAGCCAGGTTTCAGTTCATCTCCTTCTTCATACCCTCATGTATCATTTTTCGAAATTGGGAAACAATCTGCAGCAAATATTGCTTTTGTTCATCGTTAATAATAATGCTATTGAATTCCGTGATTAGGGCCACCACGGCTGAGGCCGTCTCCCTCTCCTCCCCATCCTCCTCACTTATGGTCGCTCCTTCAGCAGAACCTCTTTATCGTTCTCTTTCTCCCGCTAACAAATTATTTAAAATTTTTCATAAAACTTTTTTTTCCTATCCTTGTATACCTGAGGGTCATCAAAACCCGATTGACGATTTTGAAATAAATAAAAAAGTTTTTTTGGGACAGCCTACCTTATGGTGTTTAGAGACTTCACTTTTCTCCCTCTCTTCTTAGAAATTCCTTATAAATTACTCAGTCGATCCATTTTATCATCATCATTCTTTGGAAGCACCGCATTGTGATTACTTCCACTCTCTCTCTGCTGCTGATAACGTGCAAGCTTCGCTCCTATAGAGAGACATACTCCAAGTGTAGCATTTGATGCATAGTTTCCTCACTTCTATACTTGTATTTTCAGCTGTAGAGTCTTCTTTTTGTAGAAATCCCTCCTAAACTGTGTTACTCTACTGACTATTTCTTTCTGACATTGTCCATAGTTGGTAATTCGGCTTCCTAGGTGACAAAACTCTTTCACCTCTTCAAGCCTTTGTTTCCCTTGTTAAATTTTTTTCCAACTATCCTGGTCGTTGGTTGCATACTAATATCTTAATCTTCTTGTTTTATTATCAGCTCATATCTGACTATTGTCCTTCCCACATGGTCAAAATCTTTTTCAAATCATTCTCTGTCTTGGCTATGGCTGCCTTTGCACAATTGTATAATCATTTTAGTACACTCCAATTCTTTTCAGAATTCTAAGCCCTGAATTCCATTGCACATTACCAAATGTCTTCTCTAAATCAACAAATGCCATGAAAGTTGGTTTGTTCTTCTTTCTCTTCTCTAAGAGCAGCCTAAGAACCAAAATCATTTCTCTTGTGCCCCTGCATTTCATAAATCGTAATTGGTCTCATCAAAGAATTTTTCTGCTCTTAGTTTTATTCTCCTGTAAATAATTCTTGTAAATGAGTCTTGGATATGCATGTGTCATCAGGCTTATGGTCCTAAAATATTTGCACGTCTCTGCTCTCCTCTTTCTGGGAATGGGAAAGAAGATGTTCTTCTTAAAGTCACTAGGTAAATCTCCTGTTGAGTACACATTATAGATAGTTTTATACAGTTATAGTTTTATATAGAAGATAGTTTTATGCAGTTAAGTTAAAGTCTTATCTCTTGCATTTAAGAATAACTCTGCTTGAATATCATCTATTCCTGGAGCCTTATTCTTTTTCAGGTCTCTTAACGCAGCAACAAATTCTGATTTTAAGATGCTGGCTCCAATGTCATCCTTTTCTACTTCACTTTCCTCTTCATGATAAATTTGGAGCTGATTTTGCTTTCATTTTATATTTAACTCCTCAAGGTACCTTTCCTTTCCATCTCTTCACTTCGCCCTCATTTTCAATCAAAATATTTCCATATTTGTCCTGTGTGGTATTACATCTTATACTCCATTCCTTGAAATAGTTCTCTATTGTATAGGTTGCTTCCACTTTCCCACGTTTGAGGTTATTTTGCACATCTCCATATAGGTTCATCATCCACATGTCTCTAGCTTTCCTTGCTTTGTGACAAATGTCGTTACTTATTCTCTTGTAGCAAGCCTGAGTTTCCTCAGTTTTTGCATTCTTAACCTTCCTCCATCCGTCTATAAGGTCTAGGTCTCCACGGCTTTTTCTTAACAAATTTTCTTTTCTGTTGAACGTTCCCAGTGGCCTCCTGATGCCTACTTTTGATATATTTTCCTACTATTCTCCACTGATTTATCAATCTCTTTCTCCACTATTTCTTGAATTGCATTTTGATTTTTTGCCTCCTTTAGTGTCTCTAATTGCAATGAGTTCTTCACTTAATTCTTTGATTTCTTGAGGTTCAGATGGCAATTCATCATCACGAGATTATGATCACCAAGCAGGAAACTTGGGTTGAGCTTTGGGGCACGTGCCCCAGGCAGTAAAATTTGAGAAGTTGGTTAAAATAAATCATCCATAAGTATAACTTTTTTATATAAGTGTATATATAAGTTACACAGACACTGTATAGTATATACCAAGTTATTTTCTGCATTATAAGATGCGACCCATGAATTAACATCACTCATGGGTGTGGAGTCAGGGGCACAAAAGCATTATGGCAAACTGTTTTTGCACTAGCATCCTGTCAAGGCCACACTGCTAAGTACATCTTGAGCTGCATTTTTATCTGTTTCAAATTATGAATGGCAGAAAATGACTCAGAGGTGACAAGTATAGTAAAACCAAAGAAAAAAAGAAAGTGAGTTGCTGTCACAAACAGCATAATTAGAGGCATATTTTTAATAGCTGATGTTAGTGAAGAAGAAGGCTCAAAAGAAAAACCAGATAAGCAAACATTCATTCTTATTTCATTATTAAATTATTGCACATTAGGGAAGAGAAGGAATTTATGGTCCCTTTTTTAATATCTAGGGCTTTCAGACAATTTTTAATATTTCATATTGTAATACATCATATATTCTGATTGAACTAAGACACTCCATGCAGGTGGCATCTTCAGATGTCTTGAGTTTCTTCCATTGGTGGCAGGTGACATCATAAGATGTCATCAGTGGTATAGTATTATCGTTATTTTTTTCATGCCTGGTTTTGAGCCAGAATGTATTTTTTGGGTGCGCTTAAGTAATTTGCAATTTGTTCTTTCCAGTGCTGACATCCGTCTCTGAATGTAAAGGTTTCAAAAAATATCCACTGCCTTTATTCTTGGCTTTTTTGCAAAGTTTTTCAATATTTTGCATTATGCTCTTGGGCCCTGTATGTAATGTTTGTCTTAAAATTTGTTATTATCACATGACTTTTGTGTTATGATATTGGGATGGGCAGGGTGGAATTCAAAGGCGTTTCACTTGGTAAATGCTAATTTCAAAGTGAGTTTTTTTTCTTACTTCACAATTGCTACATATCCTCTCTCCTCTATTCATACAAGGAACTCAATTACCAATCCTGTGTATATTAGAAATTAAGTATGTAAAAGGTGCCTCTTTGTGATCATCACTCATAAATCCTGAGATTGGTTTGTTGATAAAAGGGAACCTAATGCTTTTTTGAAACAGTTATTTGAAAATGTTATTTTCGAGGTTTTTTAGATTTCAGTGCAGTTTCAAGGAACAAATTCACATATTGATAAGGGAGCATTAGTAAATTATTAAGTTTTATAAGCTTTGACATTCTCACTTTTCTTAGTATTTTTTCTTAGGAAATTACCCTTTTTTATTAACGTCCATCTAGTTTTTAAGAGCCAGAATACTGTCAAAATCTATTTCCTAGGCATACAATTTCCAAAAATTTTGCGGAGGAGCCTCCCCAACTACAGCAGTATTCGGGCCCCCATCATGAGCTTCAGCCAAGGGCCCCCAAACACCCCAGCCCGCCCCTGGTGGTGAATAAAAAAGTGAGGTCATTTTACTATAATAATTAATCTAATGTAACATAGAAAAATCCCAGTGGGTAGGAAAAATCTGTACCTATGATTGTCACATAGTTCATCATGTCTTGAGATGTCCATCAAGAAATCCACTGTATCCTCCTTTGAAGTCTTTTCTCACTCATCTGAGAACTTCCTTATTGCTTTCTATTCTTATGAAACTAATTTTCACCATTCTGTGGTCGCATCACATTCTTAAAGGTTCCACTGTTGACTTCTCTGCTGCAGTCAACGTCTATCCTTCATTAAAAGTAAGAGGCATTCTCTCATTTAGCAACGGATGAATTGTTTTCTTATCTCTATGACCTTTTGTCGTCATCATTAAATTATGAGCACCAAGTGTATAAACTCTTCTCGGTATACCGTGCGGGTAAGATTATGTAAGACTGCCAATGTTTCGGGTACCGACTCGTTACCCAATCTCACGGCTACTGACAAAATATTTGAAGTGACTGTTAAAGCTCAGCATTAGGAGGGGCCGGATCGGTTGAGTCCCGATTGTTTTCGCGGAGGACCGTGGACCAGCGTACACGTATCTCTGGGAAGCACAATTTTTTAAAGAGTTCTATTCCAAGAGCTGCTGATCGAATATCCGGTGTCTCTGTTGACGTTTTTATCCTCAAGTCTTATTTCAGTAGCCTCTTTAGTTTAACGATCCCAGAATTGATTTGAACACCATAAAACTTTGGTGTCATCCCACCTTATTTTGTAAGTGTAAAATCTTACATATGAGCACAAAGTTATGTCCTGAAATGCTCAGAATAGGGTAGGTGGAGGGAAGTGATTAACAGGAGCGTAGGACTAGGACTTAAGGGTAAAAGATTACATGGAAAGCAGTGTAGCTAACTTAGAAATAGTAATCTGAGTTTTGTGGTAAAATTTTACTTGTCGTTGAGAATTGAGCTGATACTTAGCTTATCCTTCCCAGCTGTCTCTCTGATCTTTCAAGGAAGGAGAATACACCCAATGTGGATGATAAGTGGGGTAAATCTTGCCTGCTTTACCCTTGTCCATTCCTTGAAAAAAGTTATGTTTAATTCAAAGTGGTGTACTCTTTTACTAGGACTGTAAGTAGATGCATACTTCTTTTTGTAGAATGCCCTCTTTGCCTGGGTTATTCTATTTTTTCCATCTTTCTCTATACATTGCTAATCAGTGTCCTATCTAGTCAAACTCTTTTGCCTCTCCAAGATTTTAATGTCTTCGTTTTCATTGGATTGATTTCAGCTGCTATCCAGCCACTGTGGTTTCCAAATTAATCATGGTTTTCTTCAAATATTTTTTGCTTCATCTGTAACTACCATAATTTTTTATTTTAGAATTGAAAATGATGCAAATTTTCATACTGGCTAACTATTAATTACTTATAGCAAACAATATGTTGTGACCGGTTTGCATATTCCTGGATTCAGCTGCTTTATTCCATTATCTCTTTAACCATAGAGTATTCATCAACTCTTTCTCCTCCTCATGTTTTGTAATGAGCTAAACATTGGTCATGGTATAGTCTACACCTACATACTTCCCTATTTCCTCTACTATTTAATAATTTACAGTTGATCCTTGATTTGCTATATGTAGAGCAAATATATAATAATCCATCCCGGAGGACAGATCATAAGCAAATTCCATCATATGCTGTATTAGTTATACATTTCTAATTCTAAATGAGGAATCAGTTTTAAGAGCTGGAATGCATTTAAATGTCATTGTATTAATAAAAGTGTTTTGTTGATAAATGTGGGACAGAATCATAAAGGTGATGACATACATACTATCCTGGTGGTCAACTAAGTTGGAAAAATGTGAAATTTTGAAATCCTGCTCAAAATCAGCACACATCCAATGCTGAATCCGTCTTTGAACCCGTTTTGGCAATTTTAGTGTACCCCCCCCAGAAATGTAATTGTAATGAGCTAAACATTGGTCATGGTATAGTCTACACCTACATACTTCCCTATTTCCTCTGCTATTTAATAATTTACAGTTGATCCTTGATTTGCTATATGTAGAGCAAATATATAATAATCCATCCCGGAGGACAGATCATAAGCAAATTCCATCATATGCTGTATTAGTTATACATTTCTAATTCTAAATGAGGAATCAGTTTTAAGAGCTGGAATGCATTTAAATGTCATTGTATTAATAAAAGTGTTTTGTTGATAAATGTGGGACAGAATCATAAAGGTGATGACATACATACTATCCTGGTGGTCAACTAAGTTGGAAAAATGTGAAATTTTGAAATCCTGCTCAAAATCAGCACACATCCTATGCTGAATCCGTCTTTGAACCCGTTTTGGCAATTTTAGTGTACCCCCCCCCAGAAATTCCTCCGAACTTCCTCCGAACTTATCCCCAGAACTTCTCCCGCTAAGGACTTTTGCACTAAGGTTTTTCGTGCAAAGGATTTTCGCGCAAAGGCCCTTCGACTCAAAAGCTCGGAGACTCTAAGTCTCGGAAACTCTTGTCTCCGAAACTCTGCCTCCGGAAACAGCCCCCGAAACAGCCCTGAACCAGCCATACCTGCAGAGCAAGACTTATATAGGACTACTGCGGAGGAATACCAACTCCTTGGCAATTAAGGGGAAATGGGTGCTGAGGTACCAGTTTGCAGCTTGGAGTGAGAAGTATTACCATAGTCCTATCACTACTCTCTCTCTCCCTCCAACATCTCACCCCACTATCTCTCTCCCCTCCATGTTTTCCAATGAATTTCCCTCTGATTCGACCGATGTCTTCAACCCAGAAGTTTGAGGGGAAAATTCCGGCCTGCACGCTGTTCCCTCCTACCCCGGGTGGGATTACCTGATGCTTGGTGGAGCAGCCTGTCAACAGGGGCAAATATGCAGCTGACTGAACATCGCCCTTTTTACCCCTCCACTCCTTGGCAAAATCCCTCCCTTCCACCCTGTCACGTCGTGGAGAATGCAAGCTCTCTTTTGCTCGGGCGCCCGTGGTGGACGGATGGCTTGACTGACATGGGTGATTTTAGAAAAATTATGCAGCTTGTACTTAGTTTGGTAATGTTTCCTATGGGATCTTTAGTTATCATCGTTGTTTTCTGTAATAATCCTGATTTTGAATATTTCTACTTCAAATAGATATTGATTGAAAATAACTCGTAATTTTTGACAATTGTTTCTTGTGTGCTGATTTTCTTGTTTGTGGAGTCTTTCCCTGAACCAGCTTGTGACTGACGATTGGAGTTCCCTATGTCTGGGGCTTACGTGCACAATCTCCAAGATTTTACGACGTAACGCCACACCGTCGTAAGGTGGGAGTCTGCTGCGTTTTTGTTTTTTTATCTGATACTCGGTCATTATCCAAGACCATTGAGAGAAAAAATATTTTGAGGATTCTCTCAAGGTGCATTTTGACATTTTTAGGCGCTTCACTGGTGTTAAGCTCAGTATGTTTAGGATATTATCTTCCAAGCATTTTGGAGGGAGGGGTTGGATTTCAACCCCTAAGCCCTCATTCACTATGGCCTTATTATTGTCATTCACAAATAAACTAATATCTTCAAATGCATTTCTTCCTCTGCTAAAACCGCTATGTCATCGTAAAATAATATATTGCTAAGTCTCTCTCCATGGATATAAATCTCCTAAAGACTTGCTTGATACGTTTATTACAAGTCATGGAAGATATTAAGTACACAGAGAAATAAAACATTTCAGAGAAATGTTAGGAGAAATCATCAAGGCTAAAGGTAAAATTGGACAAAGGTAAAGGATATTGGACAAGGTTTAAGATTCATGGATACATCTGTGGTGGATGTAACAAATTTTTACAAAAAATGTATTTATTCCAGTTCATTTTGTCTTTTTCGTGTATGTTATTATTATTTTTGTTTATATCCTCATCTTTCATTGTACTTTAAATTTCTACTGCTCCTTAAGTGTCAAACTAGTTAAACTTCTTTAAAGTACTTTATACTCATTATAAAGAGATGGATCAGAAAATTTACATTGACGATGTAAATCTCTTACTCTAATACTCATGTCCATCAGCTCCGACGTGAATTTGACATTTTTCCTTTTACAGGTAGACTTTACTGTTTTTAAAGGAAAGGAATGGTTAAAATTTAATAAAAATTTGTTAAGGAAGGAGTTAAATTTAATATCGACATCAGAAATGTAATTCTCGTCCTCCCAAATTACGCATGCCAAACTCTTAAGAAATTCATCAACGCTGCTATCATTATAAAAACGTTTAGTAATATATATTGGTGCAGTAGATTTAAAATCATCAAGCTGCCGAGGTTGAAGATGTCATAAAATCTCTCGCTAATAAATGGTCTGCCGGAAGTGATGGGGTACCTATGCCTATTATTAAGCTAGCTGCTAAAATTATTTCTACCCCTCTATCGGATATCTTCAATTTATCAATCTGCAATGGTCACTTTCCGACAAATTTAAAATTTTCTGTGTTATGCCCAATTCATAAAAAGGGATCTTTGAGTGACTCAAAAAACTATAGACTCATAGCACTACTTTCTGTTTTCTCGAAAATCTTTGAAAAACTCTTTTACAACCGTATCATTGTCTATCTGTGTAAATTTAATTTATTGAATCTCTCCCAACATGGCTTTATTAAAGGCAAGTCAACTATGTCTGCTGTTTTTCAGCTTGTTAATGACATTATCTTAGGTCTTGCCAACCAGAAAGCAATTATTGGTATTTTTTATGATTTAACAAAGGCATTTGATACTGTTAACCATTGCATATTGTACAGTAAACTTGTCCAAATCGGAATTAATGGCAATGCTTTAGCCTGGATAAAATCCTATTTAACTAATCGTAAGCAGGTAGTGCAATTAAACACTAATTGTAATGGTGATGTTAATCAGAACTACTCAGATGTCCTTATTTCAAATTGTGGAGTGCCCCAAGGATCTATTCTAGGGCCACTATTATTCATCATTTTTATTAACGACTTACCATCTCATTTGCATCAGAGTAAAGTCATTTTATATGCTGATGATGCTACTACTCTGAGTTTTGGTAATAAGACAGGGGAGGTGATTGATATGGCACGCTCATCAGTAGCACAGATGATTGACTGGTGTAAAAGTAATAACTTAAAATTGAATGGAAATAAAACATGTTTTTTAAATTTCCATCACAAAATTAGTCCTCCAGAAACGAGTCCTCTACTTAAGACTAATTCATCAACAGCCATTCAGCAGTCTAGCTCTACAAATTTTTTAGGGTTGAAATTAACTGAAAACCTTGATTGGCAATATCATATTGAGGATTTAGTTAGCAAAATGGCAACGGGAATATATATGATTCGCAAATTGGCTCCAACTACTTCATTAGAAATACTGAAATTGATATATTATGCCAAAATTCATTCTCACTTGGCTTATTGTGTAGTTTTATGGGGAAACACAAGTGCTGCTGCTAGAGCATTCTCTATGCAAAAAGAGCCTTGAAAGTTATGGCAAATGTGTCCATCAGGTCTCCTGGAAAGCCATTATTTCTAAAATATAAAATAATGACACTACCAAGTATGTACATTTTTTACTGTGCATTATTTGTAAAAAAGAACCCTACCTTATTTTTACCAAACTCCTCGGTTCATGCCTATCTGACCCGTGGGAGTGAAAATATACATATTTTACAACAATTATGTGCCAAAAGAGGTCCACATCACTCTGCCTCGCTTATTTTTAACAAATTGCCTACGAGTATAAAACATATTTCAAATATTAATGTTTTTAAGACAGAATTAAAAATTTTTTTACAGCCTAAGGGTTATTATAATGTAAATGAATTCTTGTCTGATAGTTCATGACAACATGTATGTTTTGATGTTCTATGTCACATGTTCTATGTCTGTTCTATGTCTCCCTGACAATGTTCTATGTCACCTGTTTGACCCATGGAACAATAAAGATATTATTATTATTACTTCTTTTTTCATTATTTAAGAACCGTGCAATATCTTTGATTTTAATGATAGGTACCTTGAAATGAAAAAAGGCAACTAATACCCAGTGGTAATTAGGTATCCTATGCTATGGGATACATATGTCTGCTCTACTTGAAATACTGCATACTGCGTGACATTTTCCTTGAGAGTGACACATAATTGTTGAAACATGTCGTGGTTTGCTAAACAAAACATTACATGGAATTTTAAAAGTTTCAATGTACTACATTCATATTTATTTAGCCATGCACATGATTGGTGTACTGTATTATTCACCATTATTCTGGTGGGGGCATAGTAAATTTTTGAAATTATTTTATCTGCTGAAATCTGCAAAACAATTATAATATGAAGCTTAGCCATAATATTCCATTGAATTTGATACTTAACACTAGAGAAATCAGTCGATATTTACCCTCACCAGTTAAAACTCAATGCAACAAACAATTCACATCCAGTCTCTAGGGGAATAGAACGTAACTTCTAACAAGTGGAGGAGGGACTTGTTTGGGTAAGAACAGTTGCCAATTGCTCCATTCATGGCAGCAAGAGTTTTGGCTTTAAAGGCAGGAAGGGCCATGGGGAGAAGGGTAGATGACCCAGATTGCACAAAGTTAGAGAGTTATCTGTTTCTTATGGTTTTCTAATGGAAAAAATTGATAAGCAGCCTATCGTAAGCCAAGGGGCTTATTTAAGGCAAGGGTAAGATATTAAGGAAGAATAGGTAAGGAGCCCTGGAATGCCATCAAATATCCTCAGGCAACATATGTCGCTTCTGTTGGAGCGCCAAAGGTGGCTGAACAGCGTTCTACACATGCTACGCGGCTCATCCCGACATGAATTTAAAGGCTACCGGTGAAATTAAGCGAGTCTTTATAAGGGCTTAACAACTGATAACAGATTTTCCCGTAAATAGAAAAAAATTAATAACTGCAAGCAACTGGCTAGTGAAGATATAAAGCATAATACAAGTACTTTATCCTTGCGGCGGAAAGAAAAAGAAATAACATGAGGGAGATCGGAACGCACCACCTACATATTCAATGCTACTCCAACCACTACACTATGGCAGCTGATGAAAGAAGATGGTGTAGATACCACTTTAAACCAATTACAGTAAAACCTCTATGTAGTGAACCTCTTTACATCATAAACCTCCATACATCATACCACCCCTATGGTCCCGTCTGATTTACATGTAAATTTATAGGCAAACCTCTTTGTAGTGAACCTCTTTATTATATGATAAAACCTCCACTTATCACACCAAGGAGATACCCCCTAGACGGCCTAACTACCTCCGCAAATCGTACCAAGACAACAAGAGACCATTAATGCAGACGTGATTACGTACATGGGATGACATTTTCAGCAATAAATGTTTCACTCTTTTTTTTCTTATATACCTTTAATGTGCTGTAATTTTCACGTAAATCATTAGTTGCGGCCATTCTGTTCAATATGAGAGCATACCTAACAGTATATAAGAAAAAAGGTATCCAACCATCCTAATCATTTTAAGTGACTGTTGAATTGAGAGAGATCATATCATTTTCTCTCGAATCATGGTAAAAATAAAGCGATAGCGCTCACTTTCTGTAATTATTAAATAATAAATATATGTTTGCTGATGCATGCGTGTGTGTTGAAACACATAAATACAATGGTTTAAAATACAGTAGTGCCTTTCATCTCCAAAGGATATGAAAAAATGGTGCCTATCACTAAAACCTCTCTATAGTGAACCTCCATGCATCAAATTGCCCAAATTTTGGTCCCCTCCATTACGATGTAAAGAGGTTTTACTCTATGTAGAAAAACTTGTCTGGTATGTGCATGAAAAACTGGTCCACACAATTTAACATTTATGAATTTTAATTTATGGCTTGATGACCCGATGACTACAATATGTATATTAGAGATTCCTGCCGGCATTTTTATATTATTCTACGTCGCTATTCTTGTGAAATTATGTGTTTCTCTAACGACTGTCGTTTCGCCATCAGTTCATACATATGAATGATTTTAATTATGGCATAATGATGTTATTTCCACTCATATTATAGAAGTGCCAAGAATGGAAAAATTATTCCTATACATAAATCCCTTAATGAATGCTCTAAAACGATGGAATCTAAACAACACCTACTGAAGTGCTGAAAGTTTGGCATCCATTTTGTTATTACTCTGGATGCTTGTCGGCCTGGCCGTAAGAAAGCCTTAACAAGCTTACTTAATAAGCGCCTTCCTAGTTTCTTCCTTTCACCTTATCTCAATGACTTATAATGTGCTAGCTAGGGAGATGGTTCTTGCACTTATTTCTTGTGGTGACTTATACATTGGTACATCTACATCATCCACTGCTTAATGGTTATAACAGTAAGTTTAAGCACAAAAAAGTTGAGGTTTAACTAATTGCCTGTGTTTAATGCAGTGGTATGTCCCACATGAACTCTGTACAAGCACATAGTCACGGAATTTCACTGTTTAAAACATGCCATTGGGCAGTGACATATGGTCCTCTACCCTCTGAATCCCTCACCCTCTGGGGAATTTTGGGGAGGGGGTGTTACATTACATGCAACCAACCTCACGTCAAGAGGAAAAGTTAATCTGTTGGAAAATATTTTGTAATTCGAACTTATTTAGAAATTAATTAGGTCTAGTTTCTGATGGCATTTTGTGTGCTACTGAAAAACATTATTTTTTTTTGTGCATAGTTAAATTTTTATGTGAGGGCTGCGATGTGATTATGAGGTCAATTCCGATCGCTTCTGATTGGAGCCATCCCATGCGAGTATTGTTACTAATATATCTCTTCCGAGCAACACTGGGTGACCTGATAGTATTTATTATGTAAAAGAGGTTGTCAGTTTGTTTGTCCGCTATGCGTTTCCATACAGCCTCACGGATTGCAACCAAATTTAGTACATATGAAGATCTCATGCTCCCATAACCCATAGAACTACTTGCTTTTGTGTCCGACGCGTATTTTGTGTCCTTATCTCATTACAGTTTGTTACATCACGTCATACAACGTCTGTGGCTGGACATCCTGCCGGGCAGGCACACCTCTTGACGCGCTCATTAAAATCCTATTTTATCATGAAATCCTTACCAAGTTTCCCACTCCTCTGGGTACTCTAAAAGCAAAACATAATACTTAAGAAAATAAACCTTATATTCGGTTTCGCACCGAATTTAAGCCTCGCTCCAATAGGGTGGTTTCCTATTATTTTTATTTCTTTTATTTATTTTTATTATTTATTGAAAGATTATTACTCCTGGATTACATACTTCACGCTTTTAGATTTTTAAATGACGATATCTATTTTTCGCGATTAAATGAAAAGTGAAAAATATCAAGCGTGCGAAAACGCGATGGCTAAGTATGAATGCTGGGAAAAGTCGGTGTGACGTCATTCTGGTTCCCGATTTCGCCGTGTGAGGTGACCTTGGAGCAGGGGTATGTGCGCCGCTGCGATGCAGGCTGCTAGCAGGTAGCGCTTTGCTTAAATAAGGATTATTAATGCCCGCTATCAAGCGAAGGAAACTTTCCGACCAAAGGCAATTTAAATAGGTGATTACTAAGAAATGTTTCCCTGAGCTCTGTGCCAAATGCATTCATTGGTAATCTCAGTCGATGTAAAACTCTTGACTACTCGTACAGCATCTGAGTCCCTGTGACGTCACGTGGAGTGGCATCGAATGTACGCCAATCTGGCCTTTTTCAATGATAATTGACCATTAACATTCGTCTGAACTGGGATTTATAAAACCGAATAATTTGTGTATTATGAATACACTAATGGTGGGTAACGAATCGCAATCAATGCCTATCGTTTTCTTTGGTGAAGGAAAATACACTATTTTGGGCTCTTAATCAGGAAAATAAGTTGAAGCACTAATTTAAGCTGCACCATTTTCAGTGCATCCCATAAGAATGCAAGTAGCGCACAAAAGACAGCATGGGAGGAACTTTTCTCGTGCCGTTGTTGCTGCGAATTGTTTACACTTTACAGCCATTCGGAACGCTTCGCAAGTTTGCCCAGTCATAGGCGGATATATAGAGGGCGGGGGGTGGCAAAGGGACAAGTACCCCCCAGACGCACAGTGGGGCCAAACCCCACTTTAGTCGGAGAAAAGTCAAAACATTTTACTAACGACCCTAAAATATTCATAAATATGTTTTAGAGACCGCTTTAATGAAATCAAATATTAAGTTTTCAATATTTTCGATTTTTTGATTTTTTTCAATTTTATTACTTTTAGAATTTTAAAAGTAACTTGATTAGTTGTAACAATATATTTATAAAAAATTGAAATAATAAAAAAAAAGTTCAAGTCAATAATCGTAGTGGCCAGAAAAAATCTGATATAAAATCTGCAAAATTATTTTATCAATATCTTTGAAAAATCCTTCATTCTTAATAGAAAAATAAAGATTTGCTCATAAGTTTGCATGTACCACTTTCCAATACACAAAGAAAGAAAATACTGCATTGAAGAGGTAGTTTTAACTTTCAAAAATAAAATACAGTAGAATATGGTTTATTACACGTAGAGAGTGAAAGAGTACTAAATTGGCATTCCGGAATCGAATAAGTACACCTCAGTTGAACGGAAATAACCTTTTCGAGCACTTCATTCACGACAGTGTGGGAGGGAACCTCGGGAATGGCCTCTCTACATTTAAAAAATCTCAGCCCTTGTGTAGAAAACTTGACCGCTTGTATCTATGAGTAGACAAAATATATAATGCATGCAAATTTGATTTATTACAAAATAATAATATCTTAATGGACACTGTTTATATTATAGTTTACCCGTTGCTATGCGGCCATAGCGGCCGGATGGATTCCCTTTCGGCTTGTCATGCATAGCTAATCTTTTATCACAAAACTCTTTTTGCAACTCGATGGCAGTTGATTTCTTTTACATTATTTAGCTCATTCTTCAATTAATATTATATCTAAAAATCACGTTACGATTCCGTCCGATTATATAACTTTTCTCTAATTAAATAAAACTTTTCATCGTGAAAAATCAACGACGTTCCATTAATGATAATTAATTTCTCCACGGCTATTTTTTCCAAAGTATAAATAGTAAAAGCAAATTTATACTTTACATACTTAATCCAATTGATTGGAAGTTAAAAAAATAAAATCAAAACGGCCAGTGCACTGTAATCATAGTTTAAAATCGACCGTCCATTTAGGCCTCTGCGACTCTGGGACCAGTGCTTCGCTTTTCTCTCACTTTGGCACTTATTTCTACGCGAAGGTGCACACATACCAACCCATGAAATACACTGTTATGCAGTTCAAACATCCTTTTACCGAACCTAAAATTTAAAAACCCCCATTTCAAAATTTCATTTTTGGACTTTTGTCCACTTAAAGTGGGGTTTGGCCCCACTGTGAGACGCTTAAAAAATAGGTAAACTTTTAAATATAGTCCCATTATCCTTACGCTCGTTTTGTTTTGTGTAATTAGCCGTGGCAGATATATGGGGTAGGGGTCGAAATACGCCCTAGATTAACTCGAAATTTTTGGGGGTGGCCACTTTGTTCAAAAGTATTTAGTAATATTTTCAGACATATTTGCCTACTTAAACGAATGTAAATACAAATTTGCTCTTAAATTAGGGCCTATTTTGCACGCTTTTGTTATGTTAAATCCAGTGGCAGATCCAGAGAGAGTACATATACCCTTGGGTATCCAATTTGCACTAGATAGAATGGTAATTTTTATCAGAACCCCACAACTGCTGGGAGGTTACACCCCTTGTCCATATCCTCTATCCGCCACTGGTAATAATCAATAATAATAGAATGAAGAGGGTATGTGAAAAGCCCTCTCCACAAGATTAATCGCTATGCCTGTCCGTACGTGTGCTGACCAAAAGCGTCTTGTGAACTAATACCCCAGAAAAAAGGTTTGCACGATGGAAGATTAATAGGTAATTTTATTATTTATATGAGTTATGTTTTTGGGAGCAATTAGATGCACCTATGTTCTAACTTTGGTCGTAATCCGTGGGGCCGCATGGAAACGCATAGCGGACAGACAAACAGGCATCCTCTGTTATATGTATACATAATATAGATAGATTGATATCGATGGTTAAGTTCTAACGACACGGTCTCAAAATGCAGGTCTAAGTTAATACGGTTAATAAAAAATAAAATTCAAGCAAAAAGCAACTCTTTGTTTGCAAATGCATGCTTATTTTTCAGTTTTATTATGTATTTTTGGTTTTTAATTTCAATTAAAATTATATAAAATTAAAAAAATAAATCGTTTTTTGTTCTCCTGAAAAGTTTCTATTTTTAACGTGCCTGTTGTAAGAACTTAGCCATCGATATTATGTGTACATTGGAGGGATAGGTGCATTTCGGGATCTAGTCCAGCCGGCGAGAGTTGTTCGATGACAGTTCGAAAGGAGAACCCTGCGCCAGCACCGTTTGCAGCCAATCGCTGTCCCCCAAACGCACCTCACACTCTCGCCTAGTAATACAACGTTGTCACATACATATGAACCCCTGAAACAAGCCTGAGCAACAAAAACAAGCCCTTTCTTCGAATCACCTAAACAAAAGATTCTTCCTTTGGGTCCTTCACGCTCGTCGCCTTCTGGATCCTTTCCTCACTGAACCCTTTTCTTTACATGTGGCCTGGACGTTTCCATTTCTTACCTGGCAACCTTGCCCCCTAACCCGAACTATACGCACCTAAATCTCATCGGACAACTCATTGACGGCTGGACTGTAGTGTGGGGCACGGCGGGCACGTGCCCCGGGCGGCAGATTTCGGCGAAGAATCCAATTTTTAGGTACATTGCATAATAAATTTTTTCGTAAGTAGTTCCAATTGAGCTACAACCAAATGCTTATAATTTCGGCCGAAACAAACCTGAACGCCATTTCAGCACCGCGAAATAAATAGGGTTGTGGCAAAAAAAATCATTTTTTTGTTTTGTATAACATGATTACTCATTATAAATTTTGTTTCTAGTTTAAATAAAATCGGAAATTTTAGGGGGGGGGGATTTGAAAAATGTGAAAATAAAATGTGTTGACATGCGTTCCGGTAAGTACTTAACATTTTAGAAGTTAAGCACTGGTTACAAAATCCGGAAAACTCAGTCAGTGAAAGATATATATGTCGAGATTCGTCGGCCTCCTTGGTTCTACGATGAGATAGTTGAGGAAATTGGTCGAAGAAAACGCGAATGTTGTTTATTTCTATGGGTGACATTGCGCTGTGCAGGAGTACTTGTGATTTGCACAGTAATGTTGATGAAGCACATGTTGCTGATTAAATTTAAAAGTTTTCTGCAAGTAGAATTCTTGTACGCTATTATTGTGTATGGAGAAAGAATACAATCATTCCAACAATTTAATTTTCAGGTTTTTTATTATCAGGTGATACACAAAAAGTAATGAATTGAAACTGTAGAAACATATACTCCAGGCTGAGATTAATTATGGAGAAAGGAAATACGCATGAAATGAAATAGCAAGACTTAATATAAAATCCTTTCTTCCTGTAAATCACATTAAATAAGGTTTACACACACATTTTATTCCTTTATTAAAAATGTCACAAATAGGGAAAGCTTAGGAGCTAGCAGAGAATTTCTTTATAATGTTCCAAACGTGAATGAAATAATGCAAGGGCATACCCAGGAACAAAAATATTGGGGGGGGGGGGGCTTGAATTCAATACGATATTTCAGCGACTGGATTCCGCAGTCCCATTCAGTAGCGGATACAGAAAAAAACTCAAGGGTGGGGTGGGAGGTCACAAAATATCTCTTGAGAACTTTTTTTTTAATGAATTTTAAGTCGCATACATAGTTTTAAAAAGTTTTATTGAAACTGATTATACACATATACACGATAAGGCTATCTTATGATATAAAACAGTTTCTTCGAGCATTAAGGTCGGCTCGACCCAACTTCCTCGCCAAAGGATAACCGTATTTCATGCCGCGCTTGGCAATACTGCTATATCCATTGGCCAATCAGGAAAGTCAGTGTTGGGCACTTGTACAGCTTTAGGATACTTCCCGCCGAGTCTCAGGGACCAAATTGTGTGCCTATTCCAGTCAGTCCAGTACAGAGTATTGGGGGGCGAGAAAGCTAGAGCTATGGGGCGTCGATAATTGTAATCCATGAATTCCCTACTCCAGGAAGTAGTCTTTTCGTCTGTCAGGAGTGCACTGTTTACTGTGAACGCAGCACCATTCAGTTTGCTTGCCCAGTACACCCTTCCGGTTTTGTCATCAACTGAAATTCCGATTGGAATTTCTGTATCATTTCTAAAATCGAATCCTCCTGCCCCATTTATCGGCTCTGCGGTTACAGATGGTGAGTATAAGTGGTCATTCGTCCAAAGCACGAACCTAGGAAGGATGGAGAAGGTATCATAGCATTCTGTTATCAAGTTTTTGGAATTCATTCGCGAACATGGGATGAGTTTGGGGCTAGAACGGTTCCAGCCTAAAGTCTTCACATCAGGCCACATTTTCGTCAAGCATTGGATTGTTTGTTCGGTGTTATGAGATACTTTTCTTGCCAGGTTTTACCCCCTTAAATTGCTGAATAATTTTCGTCAATCTTTAAGAGCTATAAAAATGCCCACTTCAAGACCACAGTTCATTTTTTTAATTGTTGCTAGTTGCTAGTGCCCGTAAATCCCACATGGATTGCCCATAAAAATGAGTTTTCAGCAGTTAAAAAAAATGTATCTCAATTTTACTGTAAAAATAGCATTTGGTCGCTGGGGGGGGGAGGGGGGTTCTGCTCCCCCATTCCCCCCCGCAAGAGGTTTGCGGCCTCTTATGGTCGCTATGGAAGGTCTTGCACTTTTTGCTTAACGTTTGTTACTTATGGATCGTTAATTTTCAATGGCTACTTTTGATACAAGCAATATTTCCACTTTCAAGTAAAACGAGCGCATGGTACGTAGGTTATCACGTGAAAATAATTCTTTATAGAAGAGCAACGCTTTTATGACTAAAAAAATAAAGTAGTCTTACAGGTTATCTGAATCATTCAATCCAAACACAAAAAAAGCTGAGAGCATGTTCCACTGTAACACTCAATTTATACTTAGCATCATAACATATCGAATTTACGAAATACAATGAACTACAGTTAACTGAATTTTAATTGATAAAGCATTACATAAAGCGAGTAAACTCTGCAAAAAGCATAGTTAGAAATACAAGTTTCTAATCGAGCTCATCGCAATTAGGATTCATATGGAGCGTTGCATATTTCTGCTACCTTGACAAAACAATTTTGATAAATGTAGTTTGAAAAATACTATTAACATGGTACCCATCAATTCGATAAAACAAATAAGATGAAACGCTTAATAAACCTGACGTAGCATGAGAAAATGAAAGATTTTCCTCCCAGAAAAAGTTCTGATTGAAAATTATAATATTAGGAGTTCAATGTAAGTTTCATCAGAATAAATACAAAAAAGCGGAGAAGAAATGTGCCTGCATAGGGTTTTGAACACGGCCCCCTACGCGTAACTACAGACTCTATCGACCAGGCTTATTGATTGCCATGTTAAATATTAAAAACACGTTCATTAATTATTTTTCAAAATGCTCAACCCAATTCTTGTAATATGAATAAGGTGTGACTGCGGTTTCCCTTGGTAAACTTAAGAGAGGATGATACAAACAACAGAATTACGTAGGAACTGTATATCATTATCTAGTGCAAATGCGTAAAGTGTATGAATTAGGCCTAGTATGACGAATTTTATCGACGTATTATTTATCATGATCGCGAATGATCGGTACTGCTTCAGGAATACCTCTTTATAAAGTTTTTATAAGTCGGGATACACAAAAATCTCCTTACAGAATTAATATCCAATAAGTGCGCAGTAAAATCATCTGTTGAGCCTATAAATGTCATGATTTCGATAATGTTAATTTTGTCTTCGAAATAAGAAGAGTAAACTTCTCTCATCCCTTGCCTTCCTACAACGGTGCCGGGATACAGAAATAATTCCAACTTGTGTGAGAGTGAAACACCACCTGAAAACTCCAAAGGCCAAGAATATTCTCAAGCGAACCAGCCTAGCTCTCCTACGTGAACGTGTTCGTGCTACGCGTATGTCACTTTTTGTGGTGGCGGAGGAATTATATCACCTTCATTTGGAGCTTTCTGGGATATTGAATCGTGAGTACTGGGACATCGTAGATAGAATTACTAATAGTTCATCCGCTCATACTCTCAAAGATACCACTCTCAAGCAGAAGCGCAAATTTGAAAATTTCGCATTGAGGCAGGAGAAGCCGCAGACTGAACTACCAAGTGCGGTTTATAATTTATCGAAGAAGAATTTGGCCCAAGAGACAGTCTCAGTTCTTTCAAAAGGGTTGAACTTCGCAATTGCGCCTAAATACCTACCAGCGGAAGACATCATTGCAGGAGCAGAGGCTGCAATACGTCTACTTCCTCCAGACAAGGCTGACAGCATGAGACATGAAATTGTGCGAGTGCTTCGACGTTCAAAAATGCCTAAATTAAATTTACCAGCAGCTGAACTACGTTACTTGAACGAATTAAAGTGTGATAACAACATCCTCGTACTTCCAGCTGACAAAGGCAATGCAACGGTCATCATGGATAAGGAAGAATATGGCAAGAAAGTTCTCTCCCTTTTGGATGACGATACTTACGAGAGACTAAATAAAGACCCGACAGCCAGAATCGAGCGCAAAGTGAGAGAATTGATCAAGAGGTCTTCAATTCCCGAGGAAAATCATTGGAAATTAATGCCCTCCGCATCCAGAGCTCCACGCTTATATGGTCTACCAAAAATCCATAAGGAAGGTACACCTTTGAGACCTATTGTAAATACCATTGGTTCGCCGACCTATAAGTTAGCCCGTTATCTCTCAAGAGGCATCCAGGATTTCGTCGGTAGAACAGACTCCTTCATAAATAATTCGGCGCATTTTATAGAGATCCTGAAAGACCTTCGAGTGACCGAAAGAGATATTTTAGTCAGCTTTGATGTCACGTCGCTGTTCACCAAAGTTCCTGTCCCCGATTCAGTGGAAATTTTAAGAACTCTTACAGGTGATGGACTACCAGGAGACTACCCAAACTTGGTAGAATTCTGCCTTAGAAACAATTACTTCCTTTACAACGGGCAAATATATGAACAAAAAAGTGGTGCGGCAATGGGTTCCCCACTTTCACCTGTGATTGCCAATTTATATATGGAGTTTTTCGAGAAGAAGGCACTTGAGACGAGCGAGAAGAAACCATCATGCTGGTTGAGATATGTGGATGATACCTTTGTGATCTGGCCACATGGAAAAGAAAAACTTGAGGAATTCCACATACATCTAAATACAGTACATCCAGACATAAAATTCACAAAAGAACTCGAAGAAGGAGGTTGTCTTCCCTTCTTAGATGTACTGGTTAAAAGAAAAATGGATGGAAGCCTAGGCCATTCAGTGCACAGAAAGAAGACCCACACAGACAGGTATCTGAATTCATCATCGCATCACCACCCACAACAAAAGGCCTGCGTCATTAAAACGCTAACCCACCGAGCCAAAATCGTGTGCGATGCTGAGCATATCAGTGATGAAATGCAACACCTTATGTGGGCACTGAAAGGCAATGGTTATAGTGTCTCTTTCATTAAAAGGGCAATGAAAGAAAAACACCCTCCTCAAGATGACGGCCACAAGGGGAAGAAGCCACTTACATACGCTAAAATTCCATACATCTCCGGGGTCACCGATAGAATCGCCAGAATCCTCCATAAAGGCAATATTAAGACTCGCTTCTGCACCGTGAAGAAGATTCAGAATATCCTACCTTCACCGAAGGATAGCCATCCTCCCCTTCAATCTATGGGAGTGTATGAGGTTCCCTGCTGCTGCGGCAGAAGCTACGTGGGACAGAGCAAGCGTTCAATCTCCCAAAGGCTTAAGGAGCACGAAAGGGCGTTAAAATTACATCAGTGGGACGCATCAGCTGTTGCTGAACATTTTGCCTCTAGCCCTGGGCATAGAATAATGTTTGACGCTACACGGGTGTTAGCGAAGACGGAAGAATACCATCCGCGTCTTATACGTGAATCCATCGAGATTGCGAAAAGACCTAATAACTTTAATAGGGAGGATGGGTATAACCTCAGCCGTATATGGAGAGGGTTCCTAGCACAATATAATGGCCAACGGCTACCGGCTAAAATTCAAATCCGGAACAACAATGAGTAGCGAAAAAAACATAAATAAGCTCGGGACGAGTATAAATTCCTTCCATTCTCTTGATAACGCTCCCAGTAGGAGGAGTGAAACGTCGAGTTAAAATGTTTTCTACACAGCAATACCCGAAAACCACCAGCAACTTCGATAATGTTAGTTACTCAATGAAACGTGATTTTCGTAAGACAAATAATTGAAGAAGAAATACCTAAAATTGCACTTAGCCTCCAGATTTTATTATTCACTGCATTTGATGCACCAGCTCACGTATAACATTGCACATTTAAAAGAATATAGAAAACGGAACGTATTAAAAATAAAACTTTATCGCCATCACAAACAATGAAAATAAAATCATTTTTACCTACCTTTCTTGTGAGGAAGGTTTGCATAGATATCTTTCTACTGCAATCGCGTATTGCCAATAAGACAGGAACTACAAGCAACAGCTCGAATTATCTTTTAAAAATGGCATTGTTATGCAATGCATTTGTTAACTGTGGAATTAATAGCAACCATACTTTCGGTTTTAATAACACTTAAATTTTATATACAGAATGTAATTTAACAAATATAATCGGTGATTTCCTACCTTATAATTCTCCTCTTTTTCTTTGAATACGCTTTGATGTTAACAAATTTTCGTTCATATGGAAGGAAGCCCCAAAGAAATCGACATTTCAAAAATTACTTTGTGAATTTACTACCTTATCTTTATCATGTTTTAGTTTTATTCCCTTATCTTCTTTTCCAATTTTGCTCCTTTTGTTTGCATAAACAAATATGTTGCTACGATTATTTGTTTGTATCTTCCTTCCAATGATCGCCGCACCGCCATTGTACCTTGGTGGCCATTTTTGAACTAATTTCCATATTCAATTTTAAGTGTATAGACTGACATATAATGGAAAATTTAGTGTTTTCATAATTTTTCCTGGGGGTTCAGACAACTTTAGAGGGGGTCGCCAGGAGACTTTTTGTCGTATCTCGTCTCGTTCCCCCCAAACATTTGTATGAGTGAGTGGTCGTTAAGGGGCTTAATAGTATGTAGATTAATCCTTCTTAATATAAATTAAAACTTCGTTTTTGTTGTCGGACGTTGAAAAATTGCTATCCTGATGATGCTGACCTTATCTGCGATGATGACGAAGACGTGTATACATTTATACATTAAATAAACTACTATATTGACTCATATAATAGCTATGCAAATTCACGTTAATTTTGCTTATTTTTATGAATTGAATTTAAAGTAGAAAAGTCTGTTTCGCCGAAAATGATGAATAAATTAGATCTTAGAAAAATCAAAAATTAAAGGACCACAGCTCTAAAATGTAGTATTCAGCCTCAAAATATATACCACAGAATGAAATACAGCCGCAGTTACTTGTAATAAAGTTTTATGAAGTTCATCCAGCAATTTGCTATAAAATATGTTTTTTGTGGAGGTAAGTGTTTCATGGAGTTGACTTTTAAAATTTTCATCAAACTTAGAATTAAAAAGAAAAAAAAACAGTAAAGTGCGTTTGGGCCATTGTGTGCTGCTGTACGTATGAGAGGTGGGTCGACGTTGAGTCCATTGAAATGTCATCCCTCCAATCTACGTCCTTGTGATTTCAGTCTCAAATCATGGCTAGGACCATTATATATGGAGCATTAGGGTGGTTTCCTATTATTTATTCATTGCCTAAATCGAAAGATTATTACTCCTGGAGTACATACTTCACGCTTTTAGATTTTTAAATGGCGATATCTATTTTTTGCGATTAAATGAAAAGTGAAAATTTTCAAGCGCGCATAAACGCGACGGCTAAGTATGAATGGTAGGAAAACCCCGTGTGACGTCTGGCTGCTGCTGTGTGAGGCAACCTGGGTGCGGGGCTATGAACGCCGCTACGATGCAGACTGCCTGCTGACGAGTATGGCGGTAACGTAGAGTACCCTGCTTGCAGGTAGCGCTTGGCTTAAATAAGGATTATTAATACCATATCAAGCGAAGGAAACTTTCCGACCATAGGCAATTTTAATAGGTGATTATTAAGAAATGTTTCCCTGAGCTCTGTGCCTCATGCATACATTGGTAATCTCGGACGATATAAAATCCTGACTACTCGTATAGAATCTAGGTCCCTGTACGTCACGTGGAGTGGCATCGCATGGGCGCCGATCTGACCTTTTTCAAATGCGGTTAAAATTGACCTTTGGCATTCTTCTAAACTGGTATTTATAAATCGAAATAATTTATATATTATGAATACACTAATGGTGGGTAACGAATCGCAATCAATTCCTTTTGTTTTCTTTGATGAAGGAAAATACCCTATTGTTGCGGTGGGTGAGTTTGGTGTCGAAAAAAAGTGATAACCACATCAAAATTCAACCTAAGCATGACGAATTAATAAAGAATCCCAGATATGTCATTCCGTTAGATATAGTCTCGGTACGCTTAAAAACCACGAAAAAATAGAAAGAAGTTTCTCACAAAGGTTATTTTATAATATTTTATTGTATTAAGTTGGTGAAAATTATTGCGAGCATATTTAAAAGAATGGTGACGATTAATATGATCGTATTTGAAAGAACAAAATTTACTGTTTAGATAAAAAATTGGAAAACCTCGTTTCGCGCTGTGGTTATAAAATCCTTCTTTTTGCGGAAATTTCGAATTGAGAAGATGCCTTTCTTAAAGTTGTTATCGAACGAAAAATTTCGCAGTTACAAACGTTGTAATGAAAGATACTGGAAAAAAGCGGATCGCATTGCACTCATCATCGCGCCGCTGACATTTTTGAAAATCACTAAAAATGCGACCGAATTAGAATCGGAAATCAGCCTTGTAATGGAATTGGGCCTCCTCTATGCAGTCCCCTTCGTAGTCTTACAGAGTAAGTCCCTTGTGAATGATCTTTCTGAGCCAGTAATAGTGCTAAAATTGTTATAAAGTCAGTAGGAGTGTATCAAATGTATCGAATATCAGTATTCAACAATGAAATCAATGGAATTGTCGTGACGGAAGACGTAAGTATGCTGAAACCCTAACGCATGGATTCACTTAATAATTTTCCGAGAACTATAGATTGCATTTCGTGTATCTTATTCACTGGACTCCAATTTACCTACATTAGGGAGAGCTATCGATCAGTAATTGCACAGTGAATATGTTGCATTCGCTTTCTTAATTGCGGTTAAATGATACAATTCCGTAGTTTAGTTGGAATTTGAGTTCACAGAAGGTAGGAAGTCTTTGATATTACCTGTTATGCACTTCAATTTCTGCTGGATGCTCATTATTAAATTGTTTAAAAAGTATTGGTTCGCAGTTAGCCTTGTTGATTACGCATTTCCAAATGTTTCTTGTCTTCATATTAGTCCAGTATAAGGTCTTGGTGTCCTCATGGAAGGCCAGGCTTCGGATGTAGGTGGTTGCATTGGGTCCTGCGAAGAAAATGCATCTCTGAAGTCTGATGTATAAAATATTATAAATTTATTCCAGAGAATATACTTAAAATCACACATGGTATTTGACTATATCATTTTCTGGAATGGGGTGACATTTTCTTTCGATTTTCACTGGGATTGGCCCTTCGTTGTCGCAGAATTTTCAATCCTAGACACGTGTATCGTTACCAAGGATAAATAGTGTTGTGTCCCTATCATCCATATGACTTTGCGTTTGATGCTGTCTCAGTGAGCCCATGTAATCATCCCAGCCAGCCAGTTTACTATGCAATTGAAAATACTGAGATAATCTTGCGTGGTTAATGTTGTGTTTGTGTGAATAGGAATCGTAAAACTATTATTATGACACGATATAAGACAAAGTTTTCGCCAACATATACCATTTTTATCGAAATGCAGGATGGAACCAATGAGTTTTATTTTCTTTCTAATTTACGTGAAAAATATGTTTGCAATAAAATTTGTTTGACGATGCATTGGAGGTGTAGATGGAGAACACATATATCACACATTTTGTAAGGAAACCGTCAGTAGAAATATAACTGTGTAAACACCATCAGAGTGGTAACACTCTTAGCCCATAGATGAGTCCAACATTCTAACGGGCTGATCTCAGTTTTTTAGACGCATATACAGAGCCAGGGAATCGAACGGCCGCGATATAATTTATTTTTACCTTATTGAGACATTCTATACAGATAGTGGAAGGTTATTGCTACAGTTTACGCATTTCAAATGTCTTCAACCACCATATGATTACAGTGGAACTTGGATAATTCTAACATTAAGGGATCAGTTAAAAACTTAGAATAGTCCAAAAATTCTAATTAAACAAGTCCTAATAAATAGGCCTAAAACAAAAAATTCATATTTCCAATCAAAACTCTTTATTTAATTGACACTCTTGACATATAAATAATTTGGTTAACGCCTATTAACAAGATTAAAGTAACCTTAAAACAAGAATATTTACTTCAAAAAACCACTAAGTTGTTACGGAGGCTTCCGCGGTGAGTTAATTGGTTATTGTTTTTTTGGATTCATTCCGCGTTGACTGATAAAAAAAACACGTTGACCTGATTTTAAGACCGATAAAACTTCATTCATATCTACAGCCCACAAGGAAAGTATATACAGTGGGACCTGGATAATTCGAACTTCTTTAATTCGAATATTTCTTTCGGTCCATAACATTTTTTATTCAAACAGTGCTAAAAACAAATCGTGGGTTATTCGAATTTTATCTTGGATAATTCGAATTTTTGGTGAGTCAAATTAAGTTATAAATTGTAATCTGCGACTCAAAATAATTGTGAAACCATCGGAAAATATGCTTTACTAACGCTATTATCAATAGGTTTGTGTCAGACAAAATGCGGTGTTAGACAATATTTATTTATTCATTATACTTCAGCCTGTTATACCTGCCTTATCTGCTACTTTTATGGGTCTTCCTATACTCCCCACCGTGGTTCCGTGTAAAGTGAAATATTTGATTTCATCTTTGTATTTTTGGTCATTCCAAGTGTTGTAATAGATATTATTTATATTGGCATTAGGTCTGCTAATCGCCAAGGACACCATTCGAAATCCATTAGTCAACCTTTCTCGGAGGAAGACCAACTTTTTGCTATTTTTTGGAGGTGTCCAAAGGTAGATGCCGTTTTCTCTGGTGATGAGCAGCCTTACTCCTGGCAATGAGAGAGGAGAAAATTTTTGAGCTGGAGAGTGATTGGTGAGATTTATTTATTTAATTATTAAAAAAACAGCCGATACGGCCTTAAAATTTAGTTGAAAACTTGTCATCTGAAGCTTTAACAAAAATATAAAAAATAAAAAGGATGAAACCAAGATTCAGGAGAAGATGGCTTTGCCAAGCTGCCTCTTGAATTATCAGAAGGGCATTGAGAGATTCAGGGAAGGGTAAGTTGACGAAATAGTATTGAAAGCGGGGTAGGAAGTGTGTAAAAAAAGCGATCAATGGGAGAGGAAGAAGGAATTTAGGGTGGTGACGTAGGTGGTAATAACGAAAGGCGCGGGTGGGAATGTGGAGTGGAAAAGAATGGGAATATTTCTTAGGATCGGTACTTGCCATTTAACTTAAATATACACTGTATATACACTTCAAGATGTTTCTCGATGAGATGTATAACACGGAAATATCCCAGGTCGGGTACACAGGGTATAAGACACATTCAAAGATAAAAAGACTCACAAAACTAAATTTTCGTTGGAACCTTCCACCTTCCTCAGAGTCACGAAAAAGACCATTGGTAAAGGATGAAGGAGAGCTGAGGGAAGGGGAAATAGTGGGGAGGTAGGGTCCAAAGAGGGGCGGGGAAGAGTGTGCTGAGGCAATTAAAGGATTATCGGTTGATATTTAATCCGGGAGGAAGAAATGCTTTAAATAGCCATATGTATGTTAATTCGATGGAATTGAGTTTGAGTGGGTGGTCTGTGGGGGGAAGGGAGGCCAAAACTGAAACAGTGAGGCCCGTTTCGTATGGGTAACCAAAAAGATGTTGTATAACACGACTTTTTGTTTTATAACACAATGTTACACGTAATATTTTACACAGACTTGTACATTTATCGTGAAACATGTTATATGTAACCAGTTTTATGTAACATGTTACCCAATGTAAACGCACGTGCAGTACTTCGAACGCTATTTTGAACAATTTGGTGGGACATACCTTCGCAAAACTTTTTTCCTCCAATTTCTCGTTCATCATAAAAATGTTCGCACTGACATTTCCCCTCTATGCATATTGTATTATTTGCCCTACAATTTGCGTCCTCGTTACATTCCTGGCCCAGTTCAACTGTTGAAAAGATATCTGAAAATAAAATAAAATGTAAGTTTCGGAAAATAAATTATTACCTAAGTACCTAATTCTCATCAGGGTGAACTTTTTCAAGATGCTGTGTTACTCCAACCTTAGGTTTGCTGTATGTACTCTGGACGCCATTTTTGACACTTTGGTGGTACATACCTTGGCAAAACTTGTTTCCTCTTCTTTCAACATAAGAATTTTCACACTGACATTTCCCCTGTATGCATTTTGCATTATTTGTGCAACAATTTGCGTTCACGATACAGTCCTGGCCCAGTTCAACTGTTGGGTTGTTGCCTGAAAATAAAATAAGATGTAATTATCGGCAAAAAAATTATTAAATACGTAATTCTCATCAGAATGAGCTTTTTCAAGACTCAACAATTTCATTGGAATGAGGTGTCTTACTTCTATAAAATATTTTTATGAAGAAAGAAGTTAGAGTAGGCTTCAGTTACCCTGTAATTATGTAAAAAAAATTTATGTGCTGAATTCATAGCGATAATGATGCGATTTTGACAATTTGTTTGAAGGGAGTTCTTAAAAACTTATCGCGTTGCTCTTGTCTTTCCCAACTCGGCGTTGGAGCTTCCATCATCTTTAAGGGGCAGCGTTGTGAACTACGTGTTACAACAGTCCGGATGTGCCGATGCATACGAGGACCTCCATGGATGAGCATAAGGTCCGAAAAGAATCGAAAGTATGGAAAAAAATGAAATCAGACTCTTCAAAAAATCTTCATGGCTATGGGGTGGTTATAAAAACGCATAACGAACACCATCTATCATTCTCCTGAAGGATTAACAGCTCAGTTCCGCACTCATTCCATTGAATTTGAGATGTTTATTATGTGCGCCAATGTCTTTTCTGGAGTTCACGTATCCGTTCCATTATGCATCCGTGTTATTTTATTCACCCCGAGCTCTCGCCAATCCTCCCTTTCTCCTCCTGCACTCTTAATCTCATTAGACCCTCGGTTCCTCACCAACTTTCCTTCTGCAGGTAAAAACATCCATCAAAACTGGGAAATCCACCCATCCCAATGCTGCTCCTCCCCCACTATCTATTAACATCCAAGTAACCTATTTCCGATACAAAGAAATAAAATCTCCTAAGATGAGACCCAGAGTTTCTACAATGACGAAGAGGTGCATGCAAGTAGAAGCACCTTCACATGCCATTAAGGGGGTAAACTCTCAAAAATTATTCACTAAATTTAGATAGAAGTACTAAGTTATAAATGAGATTTAGATATGGAGAATAAATCACTGATACTAAGCCCATTTTGGCAATAAACAGTGATAAATATATCATTCAGAGTTATATTGACGAATTTTAAAGTTTATCTAAAGAATTTTATCCTTTTACTATGAGTGAGAGTGATCACCAAATATTGAGAGCATGCAACCCGCGTGCCACCCAAATTGTCTGACTGGGGTGGCGCGCGCTCACTCTCGGCGCGATATCCCGGGAACCAAAGGGCAGAAATGAAAGATACTTGAGGTGATAAATGCCTAACGAATCGTAGTAGTGGACAAAAAAGTGATAGAATAATTCGAGAGTGACATCATCTTCAGTTATGTCCGAAAAACACCCAAAAAAAAAACAAAATTTGGAAACTTTAAATGCGATGCAGTACTTTTTCCCGGTATCATGCGATTGCAAAAGTAATTTTCGAGATTTATTTCCTCACCAACTGGAACTAAACTGTGGGGGATCCCAAAAGAAATTCAAAAACTTAAAAAATAAGTTCCACCTTACTATCCAAACTTTCAACTATCGACAGCATTAAGTCTTTTGAGCTTCTTCTTAAATCTATTTGCTGTTGGTGATGGTTTTCCGGGTTTACACCGCGTTGATTCACGTTTTTCGGACTTTGCGGACGACAGTTTCGGGCGCGTTCCAGCGCCCGTCTTCGGGTCCAAATGATTTTGCAGATCACAAAAAATCTGATCAAATCTGTAGATCTGCAAAATCATTTGGACCCGAAGACGGGAGCTGGAACGCGCCCGAAACTGTCGTCCGCAAAGTCCGCAAAACATGAATCAACGCGGTGTAAACCCGGAAAACCATCACCAATCAACTAACCGCGGAAGCCTCCATAATAATTCTATTTGCTGTTTTTGGGTTAGGATTGAAGAGTTCCTTCGGTTGTGACTTCCATTTCCAAATATCCCTATTAATGGTTGAAACTTTATTTTCATTTGTTTTTTTGTTGCGCCGTAGCCTAATTTTGTGCATTATTCGTTTTTACCCATGAAGTGAGCGATTTCCATTCTCTCCTCCAATTCTTCCCATCCACTGTGTTTTTTGTAAGCCTTATAAATACCGCATATTGACATCCTGATGAAGTCTTCTCGGGAAATCAGCCGGGTCAGGATGGGCATTGCTGTCTGATGGACTGATGACGATGGCAGAGAAGGCCGTCGAAACGTTGGCAGCAATATCCATCCTGACCCGGCTGATTACCCGAGAAGACTTCATCAGCAAGAAATCCTTCACTATTGACACACCGCCTCTGTGATGACTCCCACCCCAGGATTACCTGCATTTTTGAAGGAATCCCACCCCGATTAAATGTCAAGAATACGTATATTTCAGATGGGTGAATGCCCAAAATTCGGCGGAAATAATTGTGCACTTTGAGGCGAAAACGCTGTCTCCTGGGATGGAAGTAAATCAACCTCAAAGTCGCAACTTCGGAATGTATGAGTTGAGAAAAACAATTTCCTTTGCTCGATTTTGCCATGCATTTGAGGGCGGCGAAACTGCGGAGTTCCTCCTCAAGATGGCCCAGAAGCGGATGCAGGAAAAACTCAAAGTGGGAGTTTGGGGACGCAAAAGAAATCTTG
The DNA here is from genome assembly GCF_921293095.1 of Ischnura elegans. Taxonomy (NCBI): domain Eukaryota; kingdom Metazoa; phylum Arthropoda; class Insecta; order Odonata; family Coenagrionidae; genus Ischnura; species Ischnura elegans. The sequence goes on from NC_060253.1 coordinate 20,267,264, forward strand.
AGTTACCTTTAAATATATTGTAATAAAAAATAATCAAGAGTCAAGCAAAGTTTATGAAATTTTTAATTATATTGATTATATACAAGACAATGCCATCTTATGATATAAAAAGTTACAATTGTGGTTCTGCACTGTTTGGCAATACGGGCGGCCCGGCAGGGGGGGGGGCGCCCCCCCATATGCATCCGACACTGAGATGACCAGACGTTGTTTAAAGTTGAGTGTCTTTTACCCCAAATTAAATCAAATTGCCACAACTAACCTGAATTGGTTATTATTTAATAATGGTTTACGTGCATTTTGATAGTTAAAATAGCCGACATTTCGCCTCCCTTTCCGATAGAGAGAAAGGGCATTAGCCAGAAACAAATTTTTAGTATTAAATTTATCCCGTTGGGAAGATTTCCGGATGAAAAAGGAAAAGAGAAGTGTTATTTTGCACTTTTCATGCCACAACTTGAATAGAGAACAAGTATACTTATGGGATCCAGCGCCGTGAACTTAATAAAATGCCAAAGGAAAGCTGCGCGACTCGTCAAAAACTATAATTAATAATAGCGGGCGTAACTTGGTGGGAATCCATATTCGCAGGAATAGAAGGATCAACAACTTTGCTATTTCCACATGGTAATTTATTGAGACCGACCATGGTTTCGTTACAGAGTAACATTATCTAGGTGTTATGATCTTGACAGGGTGTTATGATCAAGACCTTGATAATGTTACTCTGTAACGAAACCATGGCCGGTCACAATAAATTACCATGTGGAAATAGCATAGTTTTTGATCCTTCTATTCCTCGTCAAAAACTGCTACGGGCGTATAGAAAGCGTTACACAGATGTTAAGCGAATTAGACTGGGAACCGCTATAGACTTGGAGGCTGCGCGTTAGGCTTAGATTTCTTTAGCAATCGAGAGTAGATATCTTTCAGAGCGACACGTAGAACACATATCAGAGCCCCACTATATTTCCGAGTCCGGTAGAAACGATAAGTTGCGCTGTAATGACGAGTCTAGCTCGTCATGAACTTTCGACGCCAAACCGCGCAATGACGAGTGTATCTCGTCATCGGATTTTCATAATTTTAGCACTATTTAGAGGAACATTATAATTATTTTCTAAGCTTAAAAATGTTAAAACATTCATATTATGCATAAATAATTCATATTTCATGAAACATGATGCATTGGAAGGATTAAAATGATTTTATTCGAGTAGCGATAACTGAGTTCTCCACGTTTAATAATCACTATTTATTTCACGGTTCTACGTTGATTACAATTTACAAATATCATTTCATTGCCTACCGTTTGAAAAAGAACCACAGAAAAAATAAATAGAGAATAGGAGCACGATATTCAGGAAATTAATCGAAGTGGAATGGGTTAAGAATGATATTCTGCCGAACGGATGGGCATGGGAATTCGTTTTTCTCCCGAACCATAAAGGATGTTAATGCTTCAGTATTTAAGTTACTGGCAGATGTTTATGTACACATATTAGAGCGATTTGGTAAAGGCAAAATGTCGTGGAGATCAAAGAACCCCACTATAATCTTCTATATTATTTCTACTGCATAGATACCTTTTTCTCTACTTATACGCAACCAAACTCTACAAATGAGGTACCAAAATGCACAGAATTTATCAGAGAACATATCAGTAGTAGGTAAGATATGCGACGGCATATCTTACCTACTAAATATTGCTATTGTTTCCAAAATTGGTTTTTAAATAATAAAAAAAACAAATAAACAAAGAAAACAAAAACCGGTAAATATTCCTGACGTTAACGGCGCACAAACTGATACATTTGTTCATTTGCAGCAATATCTCGCATTCTTTAAATAACTTTTATAAAAATGCGACTGATTCCACATTCAAGTCTCCAGTTGATACGTAAGTGGTATGAGTCATCATGTGCGTTTAACGGAGGATAGTGAAATTACTTCCAATATTGTGTTTAAAGAGGTCCTCTGACCTCAATTTGTACATGAACATTCCAATTAAATTTGTACATAAGACCCTGCCTTTTTTTTCTACATTTTAAAATTAGAAACGCGCCTATCCCTCTGTGGACCTGCATTGGAAAGAGCGGGGGAAGCCCGCTGGGAGCGGGCGCAGGACGCTCGTTACTATCTTTACTCGCTCTTTACTTTCAATTCCTATCGCCTCACAATTACGCATAAGATGTTTTGCTGATCCAATTACTTCTGGTCTGCAGTAGATTCCTTTACAATCTGATCTCAAGTTCACTTGTGCGGACAGAGTAAACAGCAATGCCGTTATCTAGTAGAAGTAGAGATTAAACCTTCGTTCTTCGTTAATTAAGTCCACGGTAGCCGAACATGCAGCACTGGGTCACGCAATAGACCTTACAGAAACAATTATTGTCGCCACAGTGAAATGTTACAAACAGAGACTCGTCAAGGAAGCCATTGAAGTAAAAAAAGAGGAGAAGATCAAGTTTAACAGGGACACCGGCCTTAAACCGATTATAACCCATGATTGCTTTTAATTATCATCAAAAGTGTAAAAATTTTCACCTCTCTTCAGGAAAGATTGAAATTACGTGTTCTTTTCTGCTGTAAAGTTTAACGGCAAAATATGTAACTGCCACAATACTTATGATTTAGAAGAAAATTCTCATATTTTTAAAATGAGAATTACTGAAATTTAATTCCTCCCAGAAGCAGCTCTGAGTTAGAAAGGATTAAAACAAGTCGTACTTGGCAACACCCAGGAGCCTACTCCTCCAACCTCCTGCTGCCACTCCCCTCCCCCTGACACGGATACCTATACGTATGAATTGTTGTTAGGTATGAAAAGTAACCAGATCTCGCACAGTTGTTTTAACGTGTTTACATGATTAAAATACTAGTTTTCCTCCTATCTTTCGCTTAAAGTGCACTGTTTATAGAATTTCATTGACAAACAGTTACGTCATGGCAGAATTTGCAGTGCCGGAACGCACTTTTCTTAACTTTTTTTCAGAAGTGAAATATTACTGTTTGTTTTTTATTACGAGTTGGGGATCGGGTGGGTGTGGTGGCTAGATTGCTGGCTTCCCACTCGGTGGGTTCGGGTTCAAATCCCTGCGGTGGCAGAGAATTTTTAGTGACTGCCCGATCCCTGTTTAAATGTTGTGCGGAGGACATATCAAGTGCACACTCCGTCCGTCGGATGGGAGGTTAAGCCATGGTCCCCTTGGCGCCTTTCGTTAAGAGCAGGCTAATGCCGACGCCAGGTCTCTCTCCACCCTTCCTTACCTACCCCTTCCCTCATGGCGCAAATGGCCTCAGCTGTCGGTCGCCTCCTCCAATACCATACCATACTATACCATACCATACCATACCATACCATACCATACCTTGGCAATAATCGATATAACGACCGCCAGATTAACAGTCAGTTATGATATCCACTGCACCATTGCGATAATTAACAAATATAATTGTAGATATATTTAGGAAAGCTGCTGTCAGTCTCTTTCTTTATTGTTTCCGGTTCATGAGCATAAGAACCAAAACATCAAGTTTTCTCAAGCAATCCAATACATTAATATGCTCAGAATAACAACACTCCCGGTAATACAATACACTTATCAAGCAAACGTTTCGCGGATCATTCAAATGTAAACACACTTTTAATCCCATTTATTTAATTATATGGGACGACAAGACGAGTAATGGCCGTTTTACACGGTACACGGAATTGCGCAGGTTAGAGCTGCATTAATTTCTAAAATGGCGTGGAATTGCGCGAATGCATGAACGAAATGAGAACAGGGGCTATTTTGCCGTCTCGCATCCACGCATTCTCGCATGTGTTCTAGCAATTCACCGCTTTACACGACGCAATTTTGATTGCGCCTTCACACGTACGTCAGACTGCGCAATTCCGTGTACCGTGTAAAACGGCCTTAAAACAACGCACAGGTTGTATGCCAAGCATTTTAATAACAATTGAACTAATTGGGATAAAAAATACAATATAATTATGATGTAAAGTGGTAGTAAAATCACGAATGTGTCTCTCGTCAATTCTTTCGCTAAACCGATAGAGCAAAACTTATAGAAGAAAAGTTCGACAAGAGCATCGCTTCTCTGACATCAATTTGCCTGCACAGCACATTCTTCCGATGGCGAAACAATTTTGACGAATAAGTTTCAGGGGCGGCGATGGGATCTCCCATCTCTCCAGCGGTGGCGAATATTTATATGGAGCACTTGGAAACAGTGGCAATCAAAAATGCAGCGCACAAACCCTAAATTTGGCGGTCGGACTCAGGTAGCTGGTGGGCCCGGGCGCCACCCTACGGTGTACAGACTATAACCAGTAGCGCCGACTTGAGTTGCCTGAGGGGGCCCGAGCCCCCACAAATTTTCTTTATGGGGATGAAAAAATGTGTCATGCTTGTCGATTTTCGCCGAGAGTCCAGTTATCGAGAGTCGAGTTTTCAGGGTTCAAATGTTCATCATATGACTTCTAAAATTCTTTAAAAAACTTTAAAACTCACTATTTATAAAATTTTCCGGAGCAAGGCCCCCGCTATGAGCCCCCCGAATATTTTTTATCACTCGGCATGCCTGACTTTAACAACACTGTCGTTGCTCCCATCGTCTTCAGGTCGAAGATGACCTGAAAACGCTGGCATTGGAACTATTCTTCTTTCGCTGGCAGCAGTGCCAGCGAAATTGTTGTCTTAAACCAACGACCAACGCGGTAGCACAGGAAGAACGGAGACATAGGAACTTTTGAGGAGGAATTTTAAACTCTTTTGGGGGGGTCTATGCCCCCCCTTCTACCGTCCGCCCTCGTTGTGCCCCTGATAATAAACCCTCGACGACAAAAGTCAGCTCACCTTCATTTGCTCGGACGAGAGTCAGCATAAACGTCATGAGGATGAAGTGCCACAAATACATGTTAGCGCCTGTCTGTGTCCTTCGTTGCTCTGGGAATGATAAGTGCCCCTCTCTGCTCCTCCTTTTAATAACAAATCTGACTGCATATCCTCCGCAATCGTATTTACCTTACCACCCCGCTTTCTCACCCCGTTTATCAACCCTCTGACCCTGCCCTGACCATGGTGAAGATTTTTCCCCATTGTTATCTTCGTTGGAGGAAATCTTGCTGGCCAATGGGGAGGACGCAAATTCCTTTTTCAATACGGTTTTTTTTTATACGAGGAAAGAAATGGTTTCCCTTTTAACCTCTCCCCGTCAATAAACTTCGCCTCTTCGGGAACGAGAACTCTTGCTGCAGTCGGTGTTAAAAATACGGGGAATCTTATCCGTCCTTGGAGGTTATCTTGCTGGTCAATGAGGAAAGAATGCTTGTATGAATGTGGGAATTTTTGGAGGAAGAGAAATGTCGTAGGGTGACTGTTGCAGATAGAAGCGGGGGAAAATACTGGAGACAAGAAATTTTCGGAGTCATTGACTTATAAAGATACTCAAGTCGGGGGATAAGGGGAAGGGGATCGTTTAGGCGATGCAACTTTTGTAATACCTAGCTTGCTTACTTAATTTTGGTTCCTAAAAATATAAATTTACGTTGATAAGTTTCACAACAATTTAGAAACCAAGGTCATAGTTTTTCAATGATTTTTAATTGATCAGGTAGTTGACGTTTAGTAACCACTTAATATGATGCAGTGGCGTCCACCAGGCAAAGTGCTTTCCGAGAAAAATTTTGAAATATGACAAGCTTGGAAGTACATTTTACATCATTTTGTCCCTTAAAATTTAAATTAAAGCAATTATTGTTATTGCGTGTCAAAACTAGACAAAATTTTTAAATATATTTTATTTGTCTGAGGCTTTGGGGTGGGGCTATATCCCATGATGTGATGGATGGGTAACCGTAAAGGGCCATGGTCAAATAGAAGTTGGGATGACTCAATTAAATAGACGAGGCGCGTTTTTTTTTAAGTAATTGCTGTTTTGAAATATTAAATAAAAACTATTCAAGGTTCTGTAACAACTTTATTTTTACGTGTAATTCCACACTTTAACTCATTTTTCACATAATTTCCGTTAATATTAAGGCACTTATCACATCGAACAACACACTTTTGCATAGCGTCGTCATAGATAATAATCGCCGCCTGAGTTGACAGCCACTGCAAAACTGTAGTGGACTCGTGTTGTGGGACAGGTAAGAGGTTGTTAACGCCATAAATGCTGTGAGATAGCATGGGGTCTTAAACAAATTGCGCCGTGCAATTCAGAACAAAAAACGTGGTAACACTTTCAATGCTGACCATGTAAAACTCAAAATCGACCCCCGGTGCGGCTGTCGTTTTTTAATGCAAAACGCATGCATGGATGCCAAAAGAGCTGGGAAAAATAATGAAAAAATTATCTTGGCTCTAATTTGTTAGCTATGAATTTTTTTATTTATGACGTGATATCACGTCACCCGCACGGCGGGATAGAAATGTGATGCGGGTTGCATAAGGCCGGATTTTTCCCCGCGCCACCGTTTTCTTTCTATTTCTTTTCTGGTCTATGTATCAAAAAAATACGAGGAAAATGAATTTGTAATGTCCTGCTGGTATCGCAATTGGTATTATGCCACTGCCATAGGGAAACTTTAGGCTTAGATGGATGTAATGCAAGTTATAAGTACAAGGAATCGCCGTGAACAGCTGTTTGATTGGGATGGTGATTCTGTGCAAGATATTTCGGCGTATACCTTGTACTAGTAATCCTAAGTATCGGGGTAGGGTTCTATAATATTGAATAATTCTACATTTTCGTCTCAAGCCTCTATTCTCGTCACAAATTCCTTTACTTGTTTCTTGTTTTCAGCTCCAATTCCTGTCTTCCCATACGACCACCCGTAAGCACCAGATTTTTAACAAAAATGGTTTTAACATACCATTATGTATCCCCATTCACTGCAGGTGCTTGAGATGGGTGGCACTCCGCTTTCGAGATTATTTTCCGACGGGGTATTAGGGTGTCTCTTGACGTGCACCACTCCTGCCGGCTGTTCTAAGGTTGGAGGGGGTACGGAGATGAAGCGAGGGGTGATAGTAAGATTTAGTCGGTCCGCTTGTAAGAACTAGGAAGAGCTTTTTTGGGAGTACCATCGGCACATCAAAAAGATGGGGAAGGTATGAGGAAAGATTTTGCTGATACGTGTCCTTTTTGGGTCATTGGGGTATAGACTCCGTTGCCGAAATAAAAATGGATGTGGAAACAGAAATAATCAACCCATAACTTTCTCATTACTATCTTCTGAACACAAGCCAATAACATATTTTTGCAATATGATGTGACCGGGTTAGAAATTAATGCATAAAAACTGGAACTAATAGTATTTGCAAGCAAACATCTTACAAGTAATCTTCATTTAGGCCACGTATCGCGGTTCTTACTACGAATATTCTGCGAAAATCTGAAAATGATGTACATTTTTACCGCTATAATATTTTTTCATTAGGTGCATAATAATATCAATTCGAGTAAACCATTCAATAATACGTATTGCTAGGAATAGATTTGCAGCATCTATGCCCCTTATTACTTACCCGATTACCGAAAGCAACGATGGTGTTTTCTTTCTAATTACACGAGGGAAATAAGTAAAATAAAGATAAATAAAGAAATATTTATTGTTCTTGGACCTTTATGGTCCACTAAGAACATACAAGGGCTTACATTCATATTAGAGCTCAGTGCACAGAAGAATAAGATACATGCAAAAAAAATAGAAAATAAATTGTAACAGAATATAGTGGCATATTGGTACAATTACATTTTTTCTTGTAATAGCATTTTAGTGAACATTAGATTTTTAAAAGACATCACTGATTTTGCGGTTTTGATTGGTTCAGGAATACCATTCCATAGCCTTGACCCAACAACTGAAAATGAATTATCAAATGCAGTGGTTCGATGTTGAGGAACAATTAAAAAATCAGCTGATAATCTAGTTACAACATTGCGATATTTCTCTTTACTCTGAAAAAATTGCATAATGTATTCTGGCTGTTTGCAATTAAAAAGTTTGTATAAAAAAGAGGCAAGCATGTATTGCCTCCTTGTTTTTGCTTTAAGCCATTCTAATTTAGAGAAATAAGGGGATATATGTTCATCTTTTTTAAGATCATAAATGAACCTAACACACATATTTAATTGCCGTTGAATCAGGGTGTTAATCTTTTCGGTTAGGTCATTATATACAAGGCAACAGTAATCAATATGGGGGAATATTAACGAGGATACAAGTTGCTTGCGTGTATGAGAGGGCATAAGGTTTTTATGAATTTTTAGCTGAAACAAGATCATGTTGATCTTATTGCTGATGGCTTTAACATGGTTTTGCCAAGACAAATTAGGCATCAATAAGACTCCAAGATTTTTAACGGAGTTTGCATATGATATTTCGGCATCACCAACAAAAATCTTGGGCAGAACATCAAAGTCGACATGTTTGAGTAGTTTTGAGGTACCAAATAACTTAGATTTTGTTTTCCTGGGGTTAAGCACAAAGTTATTGTCTGCAGCCCATGAAGTGATGGCCTGAACGTCCTGATTTACTTTGGAAATTGCATCATTCAGCTCATACAAATGACAGTGAAAATAAATCTGTAGGTCGTCGGCATATAAGAGATATTTACAGTTTAGAATACACCTGGGCAGATCAAGGACATACAGGGAAAATAGGAGAGGACCAAGAACTGACCCTTGGGGGACCCCGCAATGGACAGTAGTCCATTGCGATGTATTCCCATTCGCGTCCTTGACTGCCTGTTGACGATCTTTTAGATAGGAGTAAAACCAGTTAAGTGAGGAACAGGAAAAATTAAGGTTTTTCAACTTGTGGAGAAGTTTGGCGTGATTAACAAGACCAAAAGCATTGTTGAAATCAAATAGTACCAGAATTGTAACCATCCGTTTATCAATTCCTTGACGTATATCATCCGTTAATTTGAGTAGCGCTGTTTGCGTAGAGAAGTTTTTCCGAAATCCAGATTGATATGGATCATGCAAGTTGCATTGGTCCAGATAATTCGTTACCTGCTGAAAAACAATTTTTTCTAAGCATTTAGAAAGAGAGCACAGAATAGAGATTGGCCGATAATCACTGGGAGAAGTTGGTTTTTTAACTTTTTGTATTGGTGTGATTAGTGAATATTTCCATACATTCGGAAATTCAGATGACGATAAGGAAAAATTATAGATATCAAGTATTACAGGTAGAAGTACAGTTGACGCGGCCTTTATAAATTTAACTGAGATTCCATCGACCCCAGTTGAGTTCGATTTAGAGAGAGATAACGTTTTACGTAGGTTGTGTGGGGTTACGTGTTGGAAGAAGAAATTTCTCTCGTTATAGGGTACAAGTGGATCAAGGTTAGAGAGACTGAATATGTCAGCAATGTTATTTGCCTCGAAGGTAAAGGCGCGAGTGAAGTGCTTGTTTAGATCATCGATAGATAATTCATGTAAGGGCTGCTTGTTTCGTCGCTGAACGAGTCCAAGACTTCTAAGTTCCTTCCAGACCTTGTTTGGTTCTGTCAAATTGGAGAAGGTGGTTGCATAATATTTTTTCTTGGCTTCCGTGACGAGATGCTTTACCTGATTACGCAAGACGATAAACTCAGTGTAAGCAGTCTGGCTTTTTGTTCGTGTGAAAATTCTACGTGAAATATCACGTTCCTTCATTTTTTGCTTAATGTCACTAGTCAGCCAGGGGGCTGAAGGCCGTCTAGGTGCGCATGTTCGCAGGGGGGCATGACAATTTATGCACTCTAAGAATTTCTGATTAAAGAGTTCTAATTTTGAATCAATGGACGAGGAGCTAAATATGTTGTTCCAGTCAAAGGTGAGCAGATCGTCCTGAAACTTTGCTGTATCGAAATTTTTAAGATCACGATAGAGAATTTTAGGTATAGGAAGACGAGGGGAATTGAATGAATAAGAGAGTAAAATTTTGTCATGTGCGGAGAGGAAAGGCACAGGGAATTGTGAGAATGAAGAGAGTTTTTCAGGGGAATCAACTATACAGAGATCAAGGAGAGTATGACTATGTTCTGTATGATGCGTGGGCTGCGTTGAGGCCAGATGAAGATTATAATTAAAAATGAAATTCCTGATGAAGGAAGAATGACAGCTGTCCCGTAGCAAATCGGCGTTAAAGTCACCTACAATTACAATGTTTTTATAGTTTGGACTAAAAGTTGTATATGCTTCTTCAATATCAGTCAAGGACCCAACATTTGGAGGTCTGTAAACAACAAATAGAAGAAGTTTAGAAAGGTTTATACCATGCACTTCAATAACTATGAACTCGGGTCGGCATTCATAGGTCGCGGAAGAGGTCGCCAGCACCGACGAACTCAGTCGATGATGAATGAAGGCACCAACCCCGCCACCGCCTTTCCCGATCCGATCATGTCTCAGCAAGTAATGTTCACTAAGATCAACCATGCTATCAGGAATATTTGGTTTTAACCATGTTTCGGTTAAACAGATTATATCACTTACACAGGAAGAAAAATGAACCCGAAATTCGTCGATATGACACAGTAAAGATTGACAATTGACGAGGGAAATGTTGATTTCATTAGCAATTGGTAGGCCTGCGGGAAGAGAACAGGCCCCCGTATGCTATTTTAAGCAGTCAAGGTCAGTTTCAACTAGGATAGAAAGGCGTTCACCACCATCATGGACCCGAGCAAACACACGGCCATTACGAATCCACACGTATTTGATTTTACCTTCTTTCTTAAGCCCCCTGGCCATTGCATATAGCTTTCGGTTTAAGGATGTCAAGGATTCATTAATGTAGACAGGAGGGTTGGTAGGGTTCTGGTCGGCGACGATGTCGTTGAGTTTCAGGTTCCGTTTTGTGCGTCTGCCATTTAAAAATGCAGCAGCAGTGCTAGATCGTAGAAAACGGACAATAATAGGGGCAGGTCTAGGTGAAGGGTGAGAGGTTGCAGAACGATTGGAACCACCCCTGTAGGCGTAATCGATTTCACTTGTATCCACTTTAATTCCCACAGCGATTCCAACTTGACAAATCAGGGCCCCAGCTACCTCCCCTTTGGAGTAAGGAATGCCGTGGATCTCAATTACATTCCGGAGTTGCTCTTGCTCAACGCGATTAAGGCGAGCTTCCGTATCACTTAGTTGTTTCTTTAGGCTGATGTTTTCACTTAATAGGTGATTCAGGGAATCAGTTATTTTCACAAGGGAGGCATTGAGGAGCTCGAGAGACTTTGCTTGACCCCCGAACGACTCCTCCCAGCGAGATATTGATTTGCGAATTTCACTTTGATCCGACCGGATATCAGCAAGATTAGCAGAAAAATCTTTCAAGATATCACTCACACGATCAGGAGACAAACTGGAACTTGCGGACTCGTTCTCAGGAGCTTTTCTGAATTGCTCTCCATCACTGCCACAGCCGATCTTAGCCCGACAAACGTCGCAATACCATGGTCTACGTTTGTCACTAAGCTCCTTAAATTCCACTTCAGGTATTGAAAGGCACAGTGGATGGTAATGGGCCTTACACTCACAGCAAGAGAGCGACTTCTGCTCCCGCTTGATCGATTTAACACATGCACTGCAGTTAGGCATTGCGTAGCACAGGAGAGAACCGGAGAGAACGATCCGAACCACACGAAGGCTGAGCTCGAACTGGGGGAAGACTAATTCCATCGTGCTTGGAAATCTCTAGTTACTTATTTATGTAAGAGTCATAGTCTATTGAAAAAAGGAATCACATGACATGAAAAAAATATTATATTTACCCAAAACAAATTCAATACAATCGAAATGATGGCCATTTTCAAATTATATATTATATACAACTACGTACAGTCATGTATGTTTTACCAATGTAGGAAATACCTCTCTCACAAATTTTATAACAATATATTTAACCTATAATACTATATGCAAAACATGATGCAAAAATATATAATACTATTTATGTCTTCTTAAGAAAGAAAGAAAAAAGCTCGGGACAGAGTAGATGAGAATCCTCGCAGCCAGTGTAGATAAATGCGGTCTCTTTCCTACGCCCAAGAGTGCTTGCACCGCAATAGTGCATTACTTGCACCATCGATACTTCTTTCTGCCACCCTCCTCTTGGATGAGTTCAGGGAAGTGAGATTGAGATAATGATGGTATAAGTGGCTTGGGATAAGGAATGTAGGATGGAAGAATAAACGGTCTAATGACAGAAAGACGGAATTTATAAAGGGAAATCTTTTCGGCGGGTTCACGATAAATGAAAAAGCGTGCATAGCTTTCGGGAAGGAATTATTAGGGAATCGATGGAGGAGTGAAATGAATCTAAAAGGGACGGATTTTTATTAGAGGAAATTCTCAGGCTCTGAATCGTTTGGGTCGGTGTTCGGTGAAAAATGAAGGGCTTGAAGAATGCTAAAGAATCAATCACGACTCATGTATTTCCGAAAGCAAAACAGGTCAAACAAGATAGCAATGCTCCATTAGTCGGATATATTGGTTATAGGAATACCTACCTAGTGAAATATTAGGCCTATGAAGGTAAAACTCTTCATAGGTCAATTGTTTCCAATTCCTAACCTATTCTTCCGGAGATTACAAGAAAGTATGTCTGTATACGAAAGAGGGTGTCTGGGAAAGGAGACGCAAAAAACACTTGGGTCGTTGGAAGGGGGTGGAGTGGTGGGTTTTCTATGAAAGTGATATTTTGAGGGGTCACTGAACTACGGGTCCACCGCAAAGGACGTTCAGATGGAGAAGGACTAACGCTATTGTTAGAGGGTTAAGGGAAAGAATAGGACAAAGGGGATGGGCCAGGGATTGACATAAAGGGATCTGGCGTAGAAGGAGGCAACGGAGTACCTGACTGTGAGGGCACTACCTCCTCCCCACCCTCCTCCTCTCTAATTTCTAGCTCGGAGTCTTCAGAGAATGCCTGATACCGCTTCTTCCAGGAGCTCCCGCTATTCCTTCTTCGTGTACATTTGCCTAGAGAAGGCAGAGAGCTAGGAAGGAAATGTTTGTGGCCTTGCGGAGGTTTCCCCCCTCGACGTCGATGACTGTAGGCCCTGATGTAAGGTCGAAGACTGCTGCTCATCGGCAAAAGCTGATGAATAGAGAATTTCATCTCTTTCAGGCGGCATCGACTACCGGCCAGCATGAAAAATTTTCCGTTTTACTCCTCGCTTCCGTAATGCATCTGCAATAAATACATTGTATTTGTTTTTGTAAAAATTCCGATAAATAACAGGATCAAAATAAACACTCTCGGTGAAATAGGCCAAAGCTGAAATGCTACAAACAGCTTTACTAATGTAAAACTATCTTTAGGAACTAAATATTCACAATGGCGAGACTAAGAATTGAGAGCACACATAAGCCATTGATTTCACAGTTATCGAGAAAATAAAAGCATTTTTATAAAGCAGCTGCTTAGAATCACTTCTTCGCCAAGCCATGGGATAATGTGCAAACAGTTATTTGCAATTATAATAAGAATGTTTATAGGTACATAATATACATATATCAGCAATAAATATTATTAATAACTTACACTTTTTCTGTAAACAACTTTCGTCACTCTCGTAATATTGCCGCTTGTCGATCCTTTCCCTATTTAGGAGTTGCAATGACAAACAAATGAAGGGTGCAAAAGTTAGATATATGTTACGTTATATAAATAAAATGTAATGGCATTTTCAAATTTACATTAAAGTTTAACTAATCACAGTACTTCATGTATTAATTGAATAAAACTTATTAACATCAGGCAATAAAGGTTCGAAAAATACTAGGCTCGCAAGAAGAAAAAAAGGAAGGATGGAAAAAAATATCTATATTGTCGCTAAACATTATAAAAACGGAATAAAAAATTAATAAACACAAATAATTAAGTTCCAAATAGTAAATACATATGATTTGTAAAATAAAATCCAATAAAATGTGTCGTACTCGCGCGTTAATAGTAATTAATAAAAATAATAGCATAAAATACAGGGGGGAAAATGAATGGAAATTGGCTTACCTTAAGATAAAAGAAAAGATTTCTCACGATCCTCCCAGGAAAGGTTGCTTGAAACGGCGTCCACAAATGCGCTGCTAGATCCCTGCTGAGCAACTTGGGGGGCAAAATGTCATAATAGAACTGAACCGAGCTCTTACTGAGGGCCGGAACTCTCGGGGTGCGCATGACGTGATATCACGTCATCAGCACCAGGGGATAGCGCACCATGACGTGATATCACGTCATGCCGCACTCAAGGTGAAGGGATCGTTTTGCTGCATGAAATTGCGCGTCCATATGCATCCAATCGTAATCAATATCTCACTGAATCATTTTGTGAGGGACAATTCGATCATCCTTCATACAGTCCCGACCTACCGCCAAATGACCACTACTTTTATTTCTTCTGAAAAAAAACATGTAGGAGGTCAGCGCCATTATGATCAATAGAGATACGTGGATATAGCTTTTTTATTTACATTTTATAGCACTTTCTATTGCAGTGTGAAGCATTTTGTAGAATCGTTTTTTTCGTTATTTTCATAATGTAGAACTATTAGTTGACGACAAAATGCGATGAAACACAGTTATTTGAAAAAAATAAGGAATAGTTCAAATAATTATGGGGTGTGACAATAGTAAATTAAGGAATAAGACTTAAATTAAATAATTAAAATTGATATTAGTAGCGTGAATATCATTTAAGCTAGTTGAACATCAACATTGAATAAGTTTCAAAACTTTACTGGCTGAAAAACCTCTCTGCAAACCTCAGTCCAGATTGAGTGGAATGCAGCATTACAAAACTCATTTTTTCTAGGCAGATGCAGGAAATATTTGCTCAGCATCGCAGAAGCTACCAGGGCTCTCTCTCAACCTCTCTAGTAGCTGCCGACGAAAATACATGTCACTATTTATGAAGCAGAGAGACCCAACGTCCAGAGGCACAGCGAGGGGCAGGCTCGGCACTAAATTTACGAATTTTGCCATCGAAAAGGGAAACTTGCGGTTTAAATATAGTTAATTTTTTAGTTAAGTTTAAATATAAATAATATATAAAATTGCGTCCATTCATCGCGCCTATATTGCATTTATTCACTTGCATTGCATTAATATTGCTTTTATCGTATATGCGATTATCAAGTATCACTAATGACGATGGAAGTGTAAAAACAACAGTTTTGCAGTGGCAATAAACGCAGGCGGCAAAATTCAGTGACGACGGTATGCAAAAACTTGTTGTTCGATTTGGTAAGTGCTCTAATATTAACGGAAATCATGAGGAAAAGTGAGGGTAAACTCTTCTCGGGATTCCCACCGGGTTAAATGATCCAAATAAGCCAACATTTGAAGCTCCGACTCTGGGATCATCCTGAGGGCTGCTGAATGTAGCAAACAAAAAAAAAATTACATTCAGCAGCCTTGAGGATTATCCCTGAGTCGGAACTCGAAGCGTAGTTAAATTAGGAAAATTTAACCCGGTGGGAATCCCGAGAAGAATTTACCCCGATTATGCGCCGGGAAAGCATCAAATCCCATTTCATGTTGTATTTTATATTTCAACGAACACGCAAATTAAAATAACATTATCATGGAATAATACCGCGGATATGCTCTCGCGTATGACTCGTTCACATTATTCAAAAGACTCAAGTATTGTATTCATTTCTTCGTTCTTGGGGGTGCACTAAACTCCATACTCGGGCATTTAGTGCCTAGGAATAACATTTAAAAATTGATAGTTAATATAGGCCTGTTTACACGGTACATTAACACATAAGGGTTAATGTCTAAATGTATGAACGCGAGAATAAACGCCAAAATGCACCGTGTAACCACCCAACTTGTGCGAATGCATGAACGGAAAATAGAACCTGTTCTAATTTGGTTCATACATTCGTACATGCTCCGTTCCGGTCCACAAAAATCATTCATGTAAACAGAGATTAACTCGTACGTGTTAATGCATCGTGTAACCAGGCCTTACTGTTCGGGGAGCATGATAAAATTATGGTCATTAGTTAAATAAGACATGGCAATATTTCCTCTGAATTTATTTTCGCATTACTCGCTTTGTTCTTACCACAGCATTTTTATGATTTCCAAATGACAGTGTTGCTGTGATAACGAAACGAGTTGGGTGAAAATAAATTCAGCGAAAACGTTGGAACGTCTTATTTAACTAATATTATTAACTCCCACCATATATTTTCACATATTATAAAAGACATTAAGGTCATATTTACCAGTTTTAAATATCTGACAAAATTATGTTTCACATATTAGCACTCAAGCAATAGAGAGATCATTGTTATTCTTAATTACCAACTTATATTATTTATGTTCTACCTCATTCCTTTTTCTTTATTGCCTTCCACTTGTCCCTCGACGATTGTCTCCATCATGCAGCAAGATATGGCCTTTATGTCTATTATACCTTCTTAAATTTTTCATAAGTTTCCCCATCTCCTTTGATCTTCTAAGGACGTCCTCCTTATTTACTTGGAAAATCTGTTATTTTACATAATAACTCATTTGACATTTTTCGAATGCCGATTCACTATACAGAGCTTACACTGATTGTTACTTATTATATTTATTACACTTTAGAGAATTCAAATTATATGCATGCAGCCAAAAATGAATAAGTTTGAGTATTTTTTCCGATTTTGGCATCTCACCGACTATACTGATGGTCGCGGGTTCGAATTTCGTCCATTTCATATCGTAAGTTTTATTATGGCTTTTAACTATAATTTATGTATGTTTTACCTCAAAATTATACTGCTTTAAGCTCTCCATGAACACCAAGTTATCGCCTATCGCAATGACATCTAAATCGAGATTTTCTAAAAAATGTTTGAATGAGAAAAGCACAAAAAATGCTAAAATGAAGAGATACCGTAAAAATAATGCCAAAATCGATTCAGACGATCAAAATCAGTAAGAACCTTCCACTTTTGTTGTTAATTTAGGTAAAATTACGAATTTATTAATTTTGGCCAGCTTTTTTTCGATTTGGGACCACCACAGTGCACTGTGCGCCTGGTCGGAAGACGGTCGGCCGTCGGGGCTGACCAAAAGGTATTCGGCGTCCACATATACTATACAGAGGTTGACTGCTACGTATAAAAAAGCTGAAACTACAAGGCTAAACTATAAAGCTAATTACAACGATTTTTCGACCTTAAAAACGATATTTTTGCACAAGTTTCATGATAGCATTTCCCGTTGGCAGATTTTTGACAATCTAATCGACTCAACTCGAATTTTCGAGTACTCACACATCCTTATATTTTACTCCTCATAACAATCAGGCTGTTTTTCGTCCATCGGCCGTTGTTCTGCGATATTTTGTACGAGAATGAGATGCGGAGTGAGGCGATTTTACCATCTTTCCAGTTGGTTAATCACGTCATTAATTTGAAAGATAGCAGCCCAAGACGCTTTCCTTTAAGGAAAAATGGATTCTTTTTCCAAAGGATGTATGACACATTTCAACAACCATATCTTGTTATCTAAGTTGGAGAAGTCAAGCTCCAGGGTCATGCTATTTTTCGGCGACAGTAGTGACTGCGTCGCTTGCTTATGCCGTGCGTTTCTATAGCCGTACTCGATTTTGCTCGTTCGGGGGACTCTGCCCACCCAGATCTTCCGCCAAAGGCCTGAGGCCTGCTATGATCTTACAATTTTGTCTGCCGTTTGTTAATTAAGGATTGTTTTTTTTCAATTGGCTAGATTAGATGTAAACAAAAATGACCACTTTCACAGGTAAAACGAGCATATAGTACAGAGGTTATTATAGAAAAATAAATATTTATAAAAGAGCGAGGTTTTACTAAGGGACTTAGAATATTGGAATACATTTTCTATGAGCCTGACAGAGTCTGTAAATTATTTGCTTCATATACAATGGTAAACGTAGAGCCCATGTTCCACGATTACACCTTAGTTATTACAAATTACATAACATAATGAATTGAAATGACCTTTTATTGAGTGAAATTGAACTTGGTAGCAGCAGAAACGAAACTTATTTCTGTGTCTATCAAATACTTTTTTTACCTTTTCACAATCATATAGATCTCAACTTCGGCCGATTAGGGAAAACTATCTATGTTCCGCATGGTAGGTAACTAAGTAAATACATAAGATAGATTTTCAGCCAGCAATGGATATAATAAATCTCAATGGACAATAAATAAATATTTAAAAACGTTCTTATAATAATTTTCATTAATCGCATAATTATTTACCTGCTATCGCGCTAGTGACGAAGCAATCATTGTTTTTAACAAAATCAGCCGCCATACGGAAGAAAACTGAGGTATTTTGCTTTCTTAAATCCCTCTTAAGTCAATTTGTCCTTTAAAGAACTACTACAAAGTTCGACTACGATTTTTACTTCGATATCTTTCATTCAAGGCTCTACTCTCATAGCGAAGTGAATGGTGTATCGTGAGATGACGTCAGGAAGCGTTTCAGGTCACGTGACTTCAAGCGATATTCGAGCATTTTTAATTAGCATTTATTAACGTTTGTGGAGTACTAGGAGAGTTTTGGCTTATATATTTGGAGTCGCGAGAAAGTTTTCTATTCAATGAGACTAACTAGCATGATGAACAAATTTCATGCATGTTCCCCATTGAAAAAAGTCGCTTAATCTTAAAACACTCTAGAATGCACGAAAAAGTGAAAAATACGCTATTCTTCACAGGGAGAATAAAGTGTTGGTGCTACTTACTGCTGATGGCGCACGGATAGGGTTCCATTGACGTTAATGGAAGCTTACACATGAGTGCGGACCATAGATACTCTGTACAGGATTCTCCATTCCCATGGTTCCATTGATTCCCACCGGTCGCAGTAAATAGCGGCGCTCCAGTCGCTAGGATGCAAGTCAACATAGGTATTAGCCCGCAAGAGATACGCTACGCGTTGAATGAAATCGTTTATTCCTCAAGCTCAATTAATTAATATTAAGCTCAATTTCACATCTAATAGTAGGAAAAATCGCAGTTAAACGTTTACAAGTGAAATGTACTTTCTTCAAAACAATGTATAAGCAAATGCAAATGTGGTCCAGTGTTTACGGTTCTGGAATGCCATTCTGAAGGTCCACGTTCGATTCGCATTTGAAGTATTTGTTCATGATTTCCTTCCACTTTTTTCTTTTGCAGAAGCCTGATATTCACCACTGTATTCGTGATTTTCACTGAAAATTTTAATTTTGTGCGAGGAAATGTTTTTGTATACTTACGACGTCTGATGTTTTCCCATTTTTTCACACGTAAGCTTCCTTTGCATAATATCACTTTCGAAACGCAACACGACGCATTATTAAGATGGACATATTGGTGGTTGTTTTCGGGAATCGGTGCGTAGGTAACATTTTCTTACTCGACGTTTCACTCCTCCTACTGGGAGCGTTTTCAAGAGAACCACCAACATTGATAAAAGAAGCTGAGAAAATCTTCATACGAAAAAAAAGATACACATATCTTTGATTTCCTTTTATGTTGCAATACGATATTGTGGACTCATTCTTACCATTTATGCCTAGTTTTCGAATCGGATTTCATTTTCAGTTGAACTTTTAGCACTCTGCGGGGTAGGAAAAAACAGACGGAAAAGCTATATTATTTGATGATTAAAATTGATAATTCTCCTGGTGCAAAAAGCTAAATTTACCTACTGGACGCTTTTCTCGAGCCTCTTGTTAGATGAGTGACAGCTCGCAGAGTGAAAAGATGTTTGATCGTCCCCAACACCGGAGGAAGAACCCATTCCATCCCTGGCTCTCTCCATCTGGTTTTCAACGGTTCTTTTCCAACGAATCGAAAACTAGGCTTGAATTTTAAGAGTCCACAATACCGTATCGCAATGTAGGAGGAATCTACGTACATGTATGTGTATCTTAAAAATACATTGTGTTGCGACAAGAAAATAAAATAATTCAAAGAGAATAATTGGGAAAAACATTGCATGCTTCATGAGCACAAAAAAATCCTCTCACAGAAAAAGTGAAAATTTCAGTGAAAGTCATGAAAATAATTGAGAAAATTAGGCTTCTTTTAGAGAAAAAGTAGAAAGAAATGGCGTTCTTAAAATATTTTTATTGCATTTATATTTTTTACTTTTTAGTGGTGGATCATGTGATCTATTTAACCAGGGCTGCTCAAGAAATTTCTACCAAAAATTTATATCTAACGCCATCCAGGGGCGCAGCTAAGAATTAAGGCTAGAGGGGTCTTAGGCGCAACTAATACTGGGGGATATGGAATACCTACCAGGGGCCATTTCTACAAATAAATTGAGATAAATGGTTCAAAAAGGGAGAGTTTTACTGCTTTCTGAGGGATATTGTATTAATCCTCATAATATGCTATAAGTAATATTAATCCAATTAAGTAAAATGGATTAAACTTAAACTTAGTTTATAAAATTAAATTTCTCTCAGCTCTGTGGGTTGGGGGGGGGGGGGGGGTTATCCCCATAAATCCCCCCTCGCTGACGACATCTATTGAGAAAATAGGAAAGTTTTTTCCATGTGTAAATGTAATTAATTATTAACTATATTATATATATTAACTATTGAATGTTATAATATCATCAGAACCTAGCAAGTGAGAATAATTTCAAAACGGTGCGACATTCGGGAGTGGGTTAATAGTTATTAACGAGATTATTTGGATGAAACAAACAGATAGACGAAGAAAGTTAAGAAAAAACGTGTAAGGAAAAAGCTTTGATCTTTTTCCAAGGAGGCTAGAATATAGTAGAGGGTGCACCACTGGTTCCGAGCGGGGAGTGAAGTGTGGCAGGAATGGGGGTTCTTGGGTAGGACAAGCCACGCCCACTTTGACCAAAACATTGACAATCCCATAAGGGTCAATGCATACTATGTGGTGCAATTTTTTATTATAACTCGTTAATACATAAAAATAAACTATGAAACGCACAATGTAAAGCATTTTTTCTTACTTCATTGGTAGGCTTCGCGTTGTATGGATCAAAAATTTTTTCCCGGGGAAAGATTATTATCAATCACCACGGTTACATTCTACAACCAACTCAGCTGAAAATAAAATTTTACGAGTGTAAAATAGTTTATTCCCTGCGCTTATACTGATATATATAATTATATTATAGCCAACGGAAATCTAAAAATTACAATAAAAAGTATATTTTCAATGATATCCCCACCAGCAAAGTGGCTAAGAGGACACAGACTTTATACATTAACATAAAGCCTGAATCACACGATCATTTTTTTTCGTCGCGAAAGTAATCACTATCGCGATCACTTTTCCCGTCGCGAAAAGCGATCGCTCTAGTGATTGTTTTTCTAAATCACACGGTCACTCCCGCCGTCGCTTTTCGCATCATTTCCGATATCACAGCTCGTTGTCATAGGAACCGCATCACGTAAATATATAGCGTATTTATGTTTACCTATGTCGTTCCCACGATTGTCAAACGTTGCGCTGCAAACGTTCCGATTGGCTGATATGGGGTTTTAGTGACGGTTTTAGCAACGGAAAAAGCGACCGGACTAGTGATGAAAAATAGCGATGGGAATCCTCATCGCGATCGCGAAAAACAATTGCCGGCGACGGTCATTTCGCCTAGTGATCGCGATAGTGATCACTTTCGCAACGAAAAAAAATGATCGTGTGATTCAGGCTTAAGTATCACGAATCAGTGTCGCAAGTATGAGGGGGGATCCCCCCTAAAGCGTCGTAGAAATAAAAAAAATATTTAAAACTATTGTCTAGTTATGACATATAGTTACATCATCTGCTTAAAGTTAAATTTAATTGTCAAAATAATGAAAAATGTATTTCCACGCTCGTCATTTTCCAACAATGTTCTGCACCCCTCGTTGCCTGGGGTGGGGGGTCACCGCCCCAGGTCCCTTTATTCTCCCCAAAGCATGTTCCTAGTTACGCCACTGTCGCGAATGATGGGAAAAATCCGATGACAATCACCGGCTAAATACTATTGATTATGGTAGCATTTTTCACTTATCGTAGTGCACTTTCAAAATAAAACTTAGCCACCTCAAAATATCAGTCGGAGACTAGGTCCAGGAATAGGGTGGCTTCCTTTTATTTTTTTATTGCCTGTATGGAAAGATAATTACTCCGGAAGTACGAATTTCACACTTTTAGATTTTTAAATGACGATATTTATTTTTCGCGTTTAAATGAAAAGTGAAAATTTTCAAGCGCGCTAAAACGCGAAGGGTAAGTATGAATGCTGGGAAAAGCTCGTGTGACGTCAGTCTGGTTCCCACTGCCGCATTGTGAAGTGACCCTGAGGCAAGGATATGTGCGCCGCTGCGATGCAGGCTGCTAGCAGATAGCAGAGTAAGTACCCTGCTAGCAAGTAGCGCTTAGCTTAGCTTAAGGATTATTAATACCTTATCAAACGAAGGAAACTTTCTGATCATACAGGCAGTTTAATAGGTAATTATTAAGAGATGTTTCCCTGAGCTCTGTGCTTCATGCATGCGTTGGTAATCTCAGACGATGTCTAATCTATCTACCCGTATAGAAACTAGGTCCCTGTGGCGTCACGTGGAGTGGCATCGCATGGGCGCCAATCTGGCCTTTTTCAAATAAGGATAAAAATTGACCATTGCCATTCGTATAAACCAGTATTTCTAAAACCAAATAATTTGTATATTATGAATACACTAATGGTGGGTAACGAATCGCAATCAATGCCTTTCGTTTTCTTTGATGAAAGAAACTACCCTATTGCGTGTACAGATCGAAAATTCCTCCAACAAAACCAAAAGATTCATTAACAACCAGAAAGCATGAGAATGAGATGTTCCTTCTCCCAAACATTAGCAGAATTCTTCATCGACAACCTCGAAAGCGCTGGAGTATAGTCGCTAGAATCACACTGATTATCATTTTTTTAAATCACCAAACGCGTTTCATTACGTAATTTTGGTTAGTTTAGGTTTCAAAGCATCATAACCACCGAGGCAACCTTCAGTTGTATATTGCGGGTAGTAATCCAGGCACATCCAAGAAGTTTAAGAATTAAGATGAGTGACTTCGCCTTTGTTTGTAACACTGTTAATAGATTTGAGTGAATGAAGAGTACCAATTATTTAATTCTTAATTACGAAGCTTTACGAAGCAATAGGATATCTAAACGACTTCTCTGCGACTTAAAATGGTTCGAATTTCGGCTCATTCTCATCAAATGCGAAGGAAAAAAAAATCCTTGAACAGGAAAAGGCGTCGGAAAAAAACAACATTCGCTTGGACGGATGAGTATGGTGTCACTGGAAACTTAAGCGAGGAACTGTTTATATGCTGTGAAACTCCTCAGGCACATTACGTAATTGACAAATTAATTACGCATACGCGAAGCGCCTCCGCCAACGCGTTACGATACGCTAGTCACATCACAGCGCGAACTTCTAGAGGGTTATCTTTCCGGGCACCAAACAGTGTGACAGCCTTAGAGCTAATATTACTATAAGAGGCTCCACTAGGCAGCAGTAGCGGTCCTAATGTTAACCCGGTCCCCGCGCGTCAAATCGCACTCCAACTTGTACCACTAGTGGCGCGAGGAACGGTAGGTGTCCATTCATTTGGCTTTGAATTCCTTTAAGAAGTGCACTTCAATTTGTACAACCATGGTCACGGTGTTCTACTCCCATATCAATATTCCACGATTGAGTCTCGTCTGCGGTACTTTGTTTCATAATTTCTCTCTACTTTTTCTTCTAGGCTGGAATGGTAAGAACGAGTCTACAATAACAGATTTCAACATAGAAGTTAACCAAATAAATGTATACATATCTTTAAAATGCGTCGAGTTACGACACGGAAATATAATTATTTTAAGGAAGCTTCCGTGTGTACAATGGAAAAAAATCAGATGGCGCATGTGCGCAAAAAAATCCACGAGCATAAATAAAATTTTCAGTGAAAATCATGAAAATAATCGTATATCAGGCATCTGTAAATGAAAAAGTAGAAGGAGATCATGGAAAAAAAATATTGACGAAAATCGATCTTACATCTTCGGTATGGAAATCGAGCACCGAACATCTGGACCACAGCTACATACTTACTTACCTGTGTTTTTTTTTTTAAGGGAATACGCTTTACTCATAAAATTTTAAATCCGTTTGTTGTTAAAACTATTGGTAATATAATTGAGCTGAATTTAATATGTATTGTGCTTAATTTTTAGCAATAAACGATTACACTCGCCACATATCGTATCTATTGCGGTCTAGCCAAGGTGGCTATGGGTCTAGTACGTATGTTGACATGTATCCTAGCGACTGGTGCATCGCTATTTATTGCGACCGGCGAGAATCTACGGAATCGCGGGAGTGGAGAATCCCCTATGCGTATGGTGACAGTGTTTTACGATTTGATCCATATCGTAAAGCGAGGGCCTATTGCACTGTGTTCGGGAAATGTGTTTAACGCCATCGTTTTTGCATTGAACGACCGTCCCTTTTGCCAGAGCTCGGGTACAGACAGACTCGGAGATCTCCCCTCCCACCTGTGCTTGGTCTAAAATATCCCAGTCCCCCCAACCAGCCCCCCTCCCTCGCACTTCTTCGTCTCGACATCTCGAGCCAAGCCAACACGACAGCACTATCGGGAGCACGTGACTTCACCTTCCGCCTCGCCGGCTGTCGCCAGTGTCTCTTCGAGCCCGGTCGAACGTCGCTTGACGGCTCCGCAGAACGCGTCGCGAGAGAGCCGCCCGGATTCGAACCGATGACCCGAAGCGGTCCGATGCCGCTCAACGCCGGCTGAAGCGTCGGAATTTCATCCTGGGGCCGGGTTCTAGGCCCGGTGGTGTCGTAACTTCATCGGAGTGAGCTCCATCCAGATTGCTGAGTGTATTGGGGGGGTCATTGCTAGTGATACTCACGGTCCATCAATTGGGAATTTAGATCGCGGTTCTATCCACGTTACCTTTCGTTGAGGGCTCGCCGACACCGGGTTTCCCTCAACCCCTCTCCACCTAAAATTCCTTCAAGACTTAAATGACACAGGCAGTCTTTCACCTTTTTTTTCGAAAGCCGCACCGTGGATATATTGTTCGTGTTTGAGAGCAAAAAGAGGTGAACAGCTCTCCGAGTAAGATCGCGCTGGCTCGTCGTTGTTGCTCATGTGGTGACATCTGGTGGAACTAGAAGAGACCAGTTTCAGTTGTTTATAGTTTGAGTGCGCTGAAAGTGGAAAGATATGGACCCAGTATTAAAATCGCCGCCAGTGGTGTTTCAACCGGGATGTGAAATACCGTAAGGTGACCAGTGGATATATTTCAGCGTAAAGGGAGTGATTTTTTGTCTTGTACACGGAATTATACATTCAAAAGGTGTGCATTAATTTGTTTCGGGTGGTTCTTATGCCGTCGAAGGGAGCCATACCTTTGTGATTCGCCGTGACTCCGAGAAACAAGAGAAGACCAAACTCAACATACGCAGCTGCGAACATTCAAGTGCCTTGTGATTATTTTAATGGGATTATATATTAGTTGTATCTGTTTCACGTGATCTTGCGTGTCTCATGCGATTTTTCGCCTTCCTCAGCTGCGTGTGATTGGAACCTTGTAGTCTTATGTATTTTCCCTGCTGCTCACCGGAGTAAACACGAATATCGTGCAAGTTTGCGGACACCAGAAGGTTTCATGTTTCCTGGCTCTATTCCCTTGTGAAATGAATGAATGGGTTCCAATGGTTTGCCATCATTTCCATTATAAAAAATCATATTTACGTCCCGCGTTATTGTCCCCTCTAATAGTGGCATACTGACTGATTTCTCCTGGTGTGTGTAGTATCCAAGATTGAGTTTGAATTAATAAACCCTGAATGTGTGAATTTTACACACTCGTGGCTTAGTCTGGGGGAGATTTCTACCCTCACCGATTGTGAAACACCTTCGGGCTGAATCTCTGAGTGAATTTCAGAATTATACACATCCGCGTATTTTCCTTCTTATACAATGCTCAATTAACGTGTTTCAATGTTGGCAAAGTTGTGAGATTGGGGCGCGTCGAAAGATGTTTATACATAGACATACATAAAAACGTGTGATCGCGTGGAATATGTTTATTTATAACCGGAGGTGAGTGCTGCCTTTCCGGAGTGATACCTAGTGGGATATCCTACCAGCCTGTGTGTGAGCTGTCACAACGCGTCGCGTGGAGTCCTGGATTTACATCGACGTTCAAGTAAGCATTACCTTTCGTCTAATATTTTTCTCGCAGAGAATATCTGTGATCAGGGGGCGTATACAGAATTTATTTCTGGGGGAGGCATAATCAAGGCCGTATCCAGAATTTTTTTCTGGGGGGGGGGGGGGGACAAGGATACCTCGTAATACAAAACGAACGCAATGATAACGGGACCGTGTTAAAATTTTTGCATATTTTTAAGGGTCTGGGGTGGAACGTGCCCCCGTGCCGCCCCTTAGATCCGCCTATATCTGATATCAAGGGGACTACTTACGGGAACCCCCATTATGTAACCCTCATAGAAACGTGATTTAAGTCGCCAATATGGGCCCAACTTCATCTGCGCCAGCGGAACTCGAAACAGCAACCTGAATATCATGTTATAAATAGGCTCTCGAGGTGAAAATACAAGCAATATGTCATCAGTGTTTCGGGTTGAAGTTTGTACCAACTGCACCAATAGTGGGGCGAATCTGTTCTCGCGTGTGCTCGGGCAAACAAACCGCTGACTGCCGCGCTCCAAAATTTAGTCTGCGCGCTCCAAAATCTCAAAATTTGGCGCTTTCTTTGGGTCGATCTTTCATGCCGTCGTTCTAGTTCCTCGGACGGGCAGCAGATGGCAAGGGCGTGGTGTATAAGAATATCTTGGTCGATTGTATTTCCCAAGTTTGGGAGCTCGAGCGGTTAATGCTATGGCTTTCCCATGTTGTATGGGTTTTGCGGTAGTTGGGAATGAATTTTACTATGGGCAAACGCATGTAAAGGAGTTTAGTGATCAGGGGAGGTCTGGGGTGATTGTGGGCCCACGTCTGCGGCTCCTAACCGGGGAATTCGGGGGCCCTCCCAGGAAAATAATAGGAAATCGCATGTCCACAAGTGGATTTTTACCCTATTATGCCTCTTAAAAAATAGGTAAAAGTTAATAGAAATATCAATTTCGTAAGAAAAAGTTTTCATTAAGAGTGAGAATTTTACAGCTTGTAAAATATAATAATTTATCATGGTTCAATTATCTACGTAGTGAGTTTGCTCCTTAAAACTGCGCTGAAATCTAAAAAAATCTCTAAAATAACCCTTTCGAATAACCCTTTCAAAAGAGCATCAGATTCTCTTTTATTTTCTGACATAATTATTTTATTTTTATACAATATTTTGTATCGATTATACTGTTTATAGAGAAAATAATGAAAATGTAGGATTTTAAAATCGAAAAAAAATGCTTTGTTAAAGTAATTTGAGTCTTTTTTTATCACACCTTTCACGAGAGACACGAGCGTTGCGGGGGCCTTCTAAGCTCCTTGGGCGATTGCCGACCAGCCCACCTGATCAGACCGCTCTTGGTAATTACCGTGATGAAGTTATCTTTTCTATATTCTTAAGAGAACCATGGAGATCCATTTTTGCTTTGTTGTAATTTTTAAAAATTTTTTTTTGCTTTTTGCTGCGATTAGAATTTTGCCAAGTGTATTTTTCTTTTCGTTGTTTAATTTCATTTTTACTTTTGTTGTGTGAGTGCTTGCTTACATGAGGAAACCTAGCGCATTAATAAAATTTCATTCATTTATTCATGGACGGTTTTAATTTATTTCCCACGGTGCGATCAAGTACGGGTAAAATTTTATAGAAGCGAAGGAAACGAATTGATATAGGTTTTTATTGACCGAACCTCAAGGGAAATATACATGCATATCGAAGTTCTTTGCCAAGAAAAACATTAAATACATGGTAAAGCTGGAGTTTGGATTTTGTAAACAGAAATATTTTGGCATTGCGTGATTTTTTTTGCAAAATCAGTGCATATTAATGATTTTATCCTGTAACCCTATTAGAACGTAGTACGAATAGACACTATGGGCACATTGACGAAAATGTTGTATTGACTGCGAGGGCAAAGAATACAATGAAAGATTGCTGTTTTATTTTCAATGTATAATTTACGATTTATCAGTGGTAAGCGAAAATTCAACATAAGTGTCTCAAAGAGGAAGAGATGAATATATTTCTCTTTCGTCTCCGTCATTAGTTACGCATTTCAGCCTCTGCCATCACGAAGGGTATCGGCACTCTTTGGACAATTCTATACAGATATTAGTTACGTGATTCCATCTGCTTGCTTGCTATTCGAGAATCCAGACGTGGGAGACGCCAACTATCTGCGGTATTCGGAAGTAAGGCTCCGAGGATACCATTCAATAGGAACTTCAGGAAACCACGTTGGCAAATCGTTGGTTTTGTTGTGTATTTTCTGATTTCTCTTGATATTTTGTTGGTATTTAGCTATTATAGCGTCGTAAGTAGTTAGACGAAGTAGGAAGAAGGATGAAAGAAATAGTCAGTAGAATATCGCAGGCGAAGAGGACTTTCTACAGAAAGATGAATCTTCTAACAGCTGAGAAAACAAGCAAAGGAGTAAGGAAACGATTATCAGATGCTACAAATGGAGCAAGTCAACAGTGGAAGCATTGGAAATGTGGTGCTGCCGTGGAATGATGAAGATAAAATCAATCGACCGATTAAGTGATGACGAAGTGCAAAGAAGAGTGGGAGAAAAGAGAAGCCTCCTAAAAAACTTAAGAAACAATCTAAGGGACAACTTAGTTGGCCACATTTTGAGGCACGACGGCCTGATGAAAACAATCGTAGAGGGACAGGTTGAAGGGAAGAAGGGCAAGGGACGCCTCTGAATGAGTTATATAGGACAAGTTATAAAGGATGTAAAAGAGAAGAAATACGTCGCTACGAAAAGGCTAGCTGATAGGAGAGGAATGGAGAGCTGCGTCAGTGGCGGTTCTAGGGGTGTGCCCCCCCCCCAAACCCTTAAAAAATAT
The DNA here is from genome assembly GCF_921293095.1 of Ischnura elegans. NCBI lineage: Eukaryota > Metazoa > Arthropoda > Insecta > Odonata > Coenagrionidae > Ischnura > Ischnura elegans. The sequence goes on from NC_060253.1 coordinate 20,296,328, forward strand.
GCAAGATTTTTAATACGGTCTCATTATCATCGCGCTCGTTTTGAATTACGAGGTGTCCTTGTGTCCCCCCGAACAAAATCCAGTATACGGCCTTGCTTGTGCACCCCCCCCCCCCCCCCACCGGAAAGAAGTCCTGGATCCGCTCCTGAGCGGCGTCAAACCAATCTTATTATTGTTGACTACTGATGATAATGAGGGTCGTAAGTATATTTTATGCATTTTTGCATCGTACTTATGTATAATACCCTTTAATTAAACATTCATTGCTACAATTCACTATTTACTGTAACGGTGGCTTTTAGGTTTAAGGCGTATAATGTAACCTAAGCATTACACTTTTTCTTTTCTACCCTGCTGTATATAGTGTTTTTTTACCGGAGTCATAAATTTTTTATCATACAGAAACCTTTCATTAATCAGTTTATGAGCTTATAGGAGATATTTCAGCTTCAATAAATTGCTTCCTGAATCTTTATTGCTATTTGTTGTTGCTTCTATGTATCGAAATACCTCCTCAAAACCAAGAAAAATCTTCCTTGTCGTGTTCTACATTATTTTTCCCAATTAGTCGACTGTACAATCTATTACACCAATGGTATCATCACGACCAAGGGACCTGCATAGAGGAAGCCCAATTCCATCCCACAGAAGGCTGATAATGTGTTGCCACTTCGGTCTCATTTTAATCGGTTTTCAAAATTGTCTGCGGCGCGGTAATGAGTGCAATGCGATCTACTTTTTTCCAATATTTTGCATTTTAATGTTTGTAATTGCTTGAAAATTGATGAATTTGATAGATGTGTATAAATTTCGGTTGATTAATATTATATTAATTCAGTTGATTATTTACCCCCTAATTATACTTTATTTCCCCGTGAACCTCGGATCAATTTGTCCGTCAGCGACACGAGTGGAGACTTTTGTAAACACATTTAAATACGCGTTGTGTGACAATACATTTAGAGGCTGACTTGAGGATCCTCTTTTATAATATTCGTGATCACAACACTATAGTCGATGGGTCGGCCATTTTGGCAAAATACGTCATCGCCTTAAGCCCTCCCATGGGTGATTCCTGCCTCGAATAGCCTTGCGAATTCAACGGTTAAACCAGGCTTCAGACCTATACATACAGTGTGTGGTCGTTCCCTACCTTTCCGTCGCAGCTTCCGACGCAATGAGGATTAACCTTCCCGGGAAGCATACGAAAACTTACCTGAAAGAAACGAAAAATGATTATTTTAATTCCAACCGTAGTGCTACAAGATTATTTCACATTAATTCGACCAAATAAGTTTATCTTTGGTCTTTTATTATTCTGTTCTTCAATATGGAGGGACTGTCGTAAAATGTGGCATGTTTCCAGGATTATTGATTTTTATTTATTTACAACTTCCCCGTAGACAGCACATGAATGCCTTTTACAACGGGGGTTCCAACATTAACGAAGCTCAGTACAAACATCCATGCCCTGCATAGATACCACCTACTCAGGAGGATTCAAGCCCACGACCTACGGTTTAGCAGGCAAGGACTTTACTCCACCGCCTTTTCTTATTATTATTTAGCCGATTCGATTGGTACAATTCCCGACGTAGTTGTCACCCACTGGAAAAATACCCACGGAAAATATTCTCCATTTTTTTCACTTCAGGAGCAACTTCTATGTAGGCACATATTTATTTTGGTGGCTCGATTTTTGGTTATTTTTGTTTCTTGGGATGGTTGTATCCATAGAAGTTATTCACCATCGTTCTTTTATTAGAATAATTGTTTCTGATTAGTTGACTTGCGTGTTTCCGTCAGTACTATCTAAGTATGAACATCCAATTTATTATTATTATTATAATTACTATTCCTTTTTACCTCTAATTTTCTCATAGTTTTAATGCGTTATTCTGCAGACGCAATGAGTTGCATATTTTTGCTCTCTTGGTCGTGAGTCAACTATTTACAATCCCTGCGATTGGATCTTTTAACAAATAGACTATGCAATTTTATACTGGAAAATTTGTAACATCGGCGGTTGTATTTTAAATAAGTTTCCAAATAAGTATCGTGCTTTAAAACCAACTTAAGATATAACAATTGGCAATGTTGTGAAAGAGTTAACTCTCCACATTCGTTCCATTTCATCTACTAATTATCTATTTTTCACAATGTGTTTTTTTAATTGTATCTATTTGGAAGTACTATTTTTATTAAATACTTTTTTCTTTATGAATCAAAGTTATGTGTAGTCTATTAGATGGGATCTTATTTTTTCTTATTTTATTTGTAATAATTGTAATAAAACTTATGAGGAAAAGAGTTCAAATTTCTCTCAATATATTGCACGAATGTGATCTATTACTTATACATACAATCCGCAGCCGTAAAATTTAATAGTGCTCGCTCTATAAACAACCCTTTTTTTACATTTCGAATGTATGCTGGGCATACTTAATTTTCGTTGCTACCGAATGTGTGCATTTAAAGTACTTCTTGAATCCTTCTTCACCGATTGGCATTTTCGAACCGCAATGTCTCTATCTCTTTACTGTCTCCCATTCTTATTATGCGGTTCCTTGACCGAAAAAGCGAAGGAATGCGCAATACCAGATATCTTCTCGCCCCTTCCTCCTGTCGAGTCGATCTTATTTCGCGCGCTCGTTGCAGGTAAGATTCGCAAAGAATAGCTTTGAGAGGGGCTCTTTGGGTTAAGGAGAACTTGGAAGCCTTACTTGCTCCCACTGAATGTAAAATATCGCGTTGGTTTCAACCTTGCAGTCTGCGCTTCGCGGCCCTTGTTTGCTGAATTCGACTCGCTGAGTTTCGGAGATAGGGTAGTTTCCTTCATCAAAGAAAACGAAAGGCATTGATTGCGATTCTTTACCCACCATTAGTGTATTCATAATATACAAATTATTTGGTTTTTGAAATACCGGTTTAGACGAATGTTAATGGTCAATTTTATCCTCATTTGAAAAAGGTCAGATTGGCGCCCATGCGATGCCACTCCCCGTGACGTCACAGGGACCTAGTTTCTACACGAGAGGATAGGAGTTTTACATCGTCTAAGGTTACCAATGCATGCATGAGGCACAGAGCTCAGGGAAACATCTCTTAATAATTACCTATTAAAACTGCCTGTATGATCAGAAAGTTTCCTTCGTTTGATAAGGTATTAATAATCCTTATTTAAGCCAAGCGCTACTTGCTAGCAGGGTACTTACTCTGCTACCTGCTAGCAGCCTGCATCGCAGCGGCGCACATATCCTTGCCCCAAGGTCACTTCACAATGCGGCAGCGGGAACCAGACTGACGTCACACGGACTTTTCCGAGCATTCATACTTACCCGTCGCGTTTTCGCGCGCTTGAAATTTTTCACTTTTAATTAATCGCGAAAAATAGATATCGTCATTTAAAAATCAAAAAGCGTTAAAACGTACTCCAGAAGTAATAATCTTTCGATTTAGGCTATAACAAATTATAGGAAACCACCCTATTATCTTGCTGGACGTCTATTGTTCCTTCAGTTTCCACGCATTTCATTCGAGAGAACTTGTCCCTCCCGCCTAACTGGTCGGTTCAATTTGTCTATTGTATGACGCATCACTTGTTCAACCTTGTGTACAACAACACTACATAAGAGGAAAAATGCATGAAAATTTCAGCCGTCGTATCGTGACGATTTTCGCGTTTTTTTTAACAAGGTGGCACCAAAAAGTTTTACGAGATCGTGAGAATTGTGTACGTACAAAGGGTAACGCAAGAGCCAAAAATGAAACAACACGTCGGACTCATTCATAAGTGGCATTACCGACTTTGGGAGCATGAGATGTACTTAAGTACTAACTTTGGTTGCAATTCGTGCATCTGTATGAAAATACATAGCGGACAGACATCCTCTTTTGCATAATACTAGCAGGTCACCCGGCGTTGCTCGGAAGAAAAAGTACCCAGAGAAGTTGGAAACATGGAACTTAGAATTCATGGTCACGTAGCAGGATTTTTAGGCGCGCTGAGCAATAAAGAACGGAAAAAACGATTTCCGTCTGAATGATATGATGCTTGAAGGAGGCGATCGACAGCTTAGGTCATTTGCGCCATGAGGGAAGGGTGGAGGGAAACCCGGCGACGGCATTAGCCTGCTCTGAACGAAAGGCGCCCAGGGGACCACGTCTTAACGTCCCATCCGACGGACGGAGTGTTGCGCTTGAAATGTCCTCCACGCTACATTCAGGCAGGGATCGGGCAGTCTGAAAATTCTCTTAATCGCCATGTGTGTCCATATTTCTGTTAACTAAAAACCTTTAGTGAACTCAGCCGCATCTATATCTACATAATAACCTTCGAACCACCTCTACGCTGTTTGGCAGGAGCATGTAGCAATGCATTGAAGAACGCAATAGGATTCCCACATGCACACCACACGGTCCTAAAAACCTTACGCATACTAAGAAATTATACTACCACATTCATGCAGGGACAAAAATTGCCAAGTACTCATTAATACTATCAGCTACTCATTATGATTTTCAGCCAATAAAGCTAGAACGGACAAAATAGGCTGTTTGAAATAATAAGGAAATTAAGAAACATGCATTAAGATATATACGTAAGTTAGTAGGCTACAATTAAGTCATCTGATCTATTTGTGAGTTCATACCCCAGCGAAAAGGTTTGCACAGAGAAGATTAATAGGTAATTTTAGTATTATACGAGTTATGTTTTCTCTTTGAGGGAGTGAAAAGGTGTGCCTACCCGGCAGGATGGCCAACCACAGAAGTTGTATGCCGTGACGTAACAAATGGTAATGAGAAAAATACGCAAAGGACGCGACTAAATGTAGCACTACGGGTTTTCGATAGAATGAGATGCACCTATGTTCTAACTTTGGTCGCAATCCGTGGGGCCGTGTGGAAACGCATTGCCGACAGACAAACAGGCATCCTCTGTTACATATGGATATAGATAAATATATGTGTACATTGGAGGGATAGGTGCATGTCGGGAACTAGTATAGATAGATGGATAGTGAGTGCTATTGCACCTCCTTCACCCGAGAAAATTAGGAGGACAAGTTTTACGAAATTGAGCAACTGGCAAATGTTTATTAGGGTCTAATCTGCATGACGTGGAGATTTCAAGGCGATAGCGTGATTTTTAAGCGGTAAATCTGTCACCAAAAGAATTCAAAGGTCAAACGGGAGGAGCGTGTCCTGTGAATGCAATGCCTTCACGAAGCTTAAATCCAGTTTCGCCTCCTTTGCGAGGGATGGCTTCTTCCCGGCCTTCGTTTCCCGACTCTTTTGCCGTGTGGCATTACACGCTTTTTCCTTTTGTAATGCACACCTATTCCATTTCGTATCGGTGACTGTGCGGGGAAACGACCCTGACTATGTCCCCTTGAAGCAGCACGCTCTAATAATGGTAACTGTGGGTGACGTGGAGGCTATCGTGGAAAAACCGCATAGTTTACCCTACATTATAGCCCGGTCAAATTAGCCCAAAAAATAGGGGTACCCTTGAATAAATTCCCAACGAGCTGAAAATTTACAGGAATGTTACTAATACCACTCTAATGAAATCCTGAAAAGTTCCCATTGATCCCGTGAGTGCAGAAAAATTTATTCAGGGTCAAAGGTCACAAAATGTTTTTTTTTTGCATTTTTTGGCCAAACGGTTAGTTTTACGATAAAAATTGTTCATACCAAAATTGTAGATCAGAAACTTTCGGGTTACTTTGTTTTAACTTTTTGGTTGGGAAACATTCTAGAACATAGTTACAGTACATTTTTCTCTACGATTTACCATTTCTGAGAAAAAGCCATTCGAAAGTTTACTGGAGCTGTATTCTCCGTAATGCGTGTGACTAATTGTTGCGTTCCCCGAACATTATTGAGCAGCTCCAGCTAACATTCAAAAGATTTTTCCTCAGAAATGGTAAACCGTAGAGAAAAATGTACGTTGACAATTTTGTAGATACTTTCCTGATCCACAATTTTGATCTGAGCAAATTTTATCGTAAAAGTAATCGTTTGGCCAAAAAATGCAAAAACCCCATTTTTGTGAACTTTGACCTTGAATAAAATATTTTGCACTCACGGGATCGATGGGGACTTTTCAGGATTTCATAAGAGTGGTATTCCTAGCGTTCCTGCAAATGTTCATCTTGTTGGGAATTTATTCAAGGGTCGATGTCTATTTTGACTGGCCTAATAGGATTTACAAAAGGAATAGAAATAAGGAATGCTACGCACACCGAAAATAAAAGCATCATATTGTTTGTAGTTACGTTTCTATTGCATTTCAACAATTAATTAATTGTTGCATTGATTCCCATCACATTTTATCGATGCTTTAGAGTTGCAAAATGATTAAATAGGTAATAATTTTGATCATTTATAATTAAGATCAAATGCTAAATAATTTTTACCATTAATTTTGACTAATAACTGTGACCATGATACACCCTCTTTATCGAATATATCCTCGATTGCCATAATACTAATATCAATGTTATTAAGATGTAAAAATCGAAAGTTACCTTGCCCAACGCGCTGAAGAAACGAAGCATACGTTCGTTCCTAATGTTCTTATTTTTATTCATTTTCAAGCAAGAAGGATGATTATTTTTAAGGATGAAAACATTCATGATTGCCATCAACTTTTATTTTCTTCTTTATACATGAATACCTGAATTATATTGCATTTTTTTATTTCTTGTGGTGACTTCGAATTTATGCTTCTAAATTCATAAGTATTACGTATACGAGGGGAGTCTAATAAGTAATGCAACACATTTTTTAACGGCCTATTTTTGTTGGAAAAACTTGGGATTTCTTGTGGACCTTTTATATTATTATATAATTGTATAGTATTATATATCATAATGTATAATATAGAATAAAAAAATAAAGGCAAATAGAAGAAATAGTTATGTTAAATCATTGAGGTATGGTCACCGGAATGTATCTGAGGTATTTTAATGCATGATGGCTCACCTCCAATCAGCTCCAAGTATTCATTTCCAGTTGTCGTATCCCCGACTCTAAACTGTTACATTGACCCTTGTGTGCTTTCTGTGCACATATTTATTATTTGCGCGTAACTCGCGGTGCGCTCTTTTGCACAATCACGTGAGGTGGGCAGAGGGTTAGTCCGATTTAATGGGTGACCTCAACATTGACGAGAATGGCTTGACAGGACTTTTTGCCGCATTATAGCAAAGAATACATCTACATACTACCTCGTAAACGAACAATCATGAGAATATAATTATTTTGACAAGAACACAGAAAAATAATTATAACCAGCAATAAAAAAAAAACATTTTTACTGGATTGAAGGTTTTGTGACGATGTGATGTTGATCGGTAGGGAGTTCTAGAATTTATAAGCGGTAAGTTGACAAGAGTTTA